>NC_048267.2:9696969-10000000 GCF_005286985.2 Setaria viridis | reverse complement strand
TTTGCCTGGATTCTGAGCACAGGGATAAGCTTTCAGTTCGTAGTAGCTTCCTGGATTCCTCAGGCATATGGTGTGCAACAAAGCAGGAAGGTTATCATACGATGCTTCGTATGTACCCCACTTCATCTCTAACGCCTTCTGCTTGGCTCGGTAAACCTTGTGGTAGCTAATTTTGTACTTGAACTTCTCCTCTATGGCACAAACTCTATGGCACAAATAATTGACTTGGGCTCATAGCCAGGATTCTCGACTATCTGAGGATACATGTATTGAGCAACAAAATCAGCAGTGAGGTTGCAGTGTTGTGCTTCCAATTCATCCAGCACGCATTCGTGCTCCACCACTCTAGTCACCTCCCAGTAATCCTTCCACTTGCCCTTGTATGCATGCACCCTAAATCGGCAATTGATTTTGACACAACACACATCATACCTTGTCGGGTTGCTCTTCACCACCTTGAACTGCCATTGTAAAGATAAAGTCGACCATCGCTTCATAGTTGCCTTCACCTCATCCCCACTAGGGTACAAAGCACCGACACAAACCTCATTTCCCCGTACTCCCAAGGGATATTTTCCCTTCATTGACTGCTAGGTTAGAATGGTCATAACTTGACCAGTTCTATGTGACAGGATTAGCATCATCCTTATCCGATGAGTAATCGTCCATGTCACGAAGGTAGTCTTCTCCTTCCCTCTCTACCTACTCAACTAACCCAGGGATGTGTTCCCCCTCATCAGCCTCGCCATTTGGCTCATGAGGTGCCTCTTCATCCTCTACATCTCCTTCTTCTACTCCATGTTCAGTATCTTCTTTAGTTTGCCCTCGGTAATCTTTAGGCCTTCCTCACCTCTATCTTCCCAACATGACTTCTTCTTGCAACTAACTGCTAGACCCAATCTTTTGGAACCCTTCAACAAACAATATTAGCAGTAAACCGCGCTCAGTAGCAGCATTTACATAGGCCCTCCAATTCTGGATTCCTTCGAGCAGCATCAACTCCCAAAATATTATGTCAGCTCGAAACCTCACTACAGCCCTAACAGACAGCTCAACTTGATCTCTATCAAGGTTGAAAGCCTTAAATAGCCAATTGCATATTGATGCCCAAATCCTCTCTCTTGCTCTTGGTACTTGTTTGCAAAATGATTGAAATTCAGACAAATCTACCCCTTCTGAACCATACCAAACCTCCCCCGGACCATAGAACACTTGGAAAAATAAACTTTCCGACATGTCTATCAATATACATGACATGAACTGATATTATTACTAAATCTTATTAATTTTAACTAACAACAACAACACCTACATTTACTAACTCTTGCATTGCCAACAATAATAATTTTAGAGTTATCTAAATATATCAACAAATTAATTTTACTTTACCCTGTCAATACACACGGCATCAAGAGAGATCGTTACTAAATATTACTAAATTTAACTAACCCTAATCACACCTATATTTCAAAAAACTATATAAAGTTATACACGACATAAACAGACATTATTACTAAATGTTATTAATTTGAACTCACCCTCAAAACACCTAAATTCTAAATAACTATATAAAATATAACTCGTGCACTGCTAATAATATTAATCTTAAATTTATCTAAATAAATTAATAAACAAATTTAGTAGAACCAAAATAACTAAGCTAAACCCACTTGATGGGTCCATAGACCCAAGGTTCCCAACGGGCCTGCCTCTCTGCAACGCTCGGTCCAACAAGTGGCGCAGTGATAATGCATGCCTGGGCTAGCCCAAATACACGACGTTAGGCCGAGACAATGATCCGACCACCGACCGGCGCTTCTGACCAGGAGTCTTGGTTGGCGCCCCGACCAAAAGGCCTAGTTGGGGGCGGGACCAAAGTCCGACTCTGACCAAGTTCCCCCGACCAGGGACATGCCGGACCTACGCACACTACTCCTTCCTGACCGACATGGTCAGGACTGACTGGGACAACCAATCGGGGACACCCGCTCGGTACGGGCCTAGGGAGTAGGTGAAACAGATTAGAGAAGGCACTCAGGTCAACTACCGTATAGAGGACCGTGCCTCACCATGCCCTGCGCACGCACCTCACAGTGCCGCCATGCTGTGTCAGACGGACACTGTGCTACTTGCCCATCACAATGGAGTATGAATAGGGATGAAGGGCGATGGCCATACTGTACCTGGCGACGTGGGCAACGACAAGACTAGGAAGTACCCGCACTCTCTCTCTCCCTCTCTGACTTGTAAGCCTTCCCCTTGGACTATAAAAGGGGACGGGCCTCTCCACATGAGAACGCACGAGAAATCTAGCGAGCACTTTCTCCAACGTATAGCGCACGTTTGAGCCCCGGTCTCTCCCCTCCACTCGAACCAGAGCACGACTGGGTCTCGGACACCCCCTTATCATCCCTCACTCGTTTGTACCCCCACTGCAAACTTCGAGCACCTGGGCTCAAGAATACAGTGGACAGACAGACCTCGAACTGGAAGTAGGGCACGTTGCCCGAACCAGTATAAATCCTGTGTCATTGTGTGCTAGACCATTTCCAATCTAACGTACGGCAAAACTACTAACATTTACTTGTCAGCCAAATTTTGCCCCGACAGTTAGCGCCGTCCGTGGGGAACACGCCGTGCGTTCACGTCTTTGGTCATCGGATGCCCCACCTTCCTACCACTTTCGACATCGCGAGCTCGAGTGATACGACTCGCTTCGGCTCACCAGAGTTTCCCGCGCCCTCGCTCGGGGGGATGTGGGTTCCACCCGTCTTCGCGCCGTCCTAGACCTTTCGCTTCGAGAGTCTGGACTTCGTCACCGACTAGCTCGGCGTACTTCGCCTCCGCAAGGAGGCGCCCGTCCCGGCGTCCCCAGGAGGAGGAGCTCCCTCCATGGTCCCCGAGCCACTCGAAGTCGAGGCGCTCACGTTCCACCTCGAGTCTACGTTGGGCTCGAACCCCACGGTGAGTGACGTAGACATCGTCTTGTACTCTCTGTTCAACACTTTCCGCCAGCTCTCCAGAGGGACCCTGCTGTTTCCGCCACGCTCACCACGCAGCCAATTCCCCTACGGCCTCGTGTCCCCCGCGGACACGTACGCGCGGGAGCTCTGGAGGGCCATGATGCCGCCCTCTCTCACGTCCTTCATGGGGATGGCGGGCTACGCCCCACCTCCTTCAACGACCTCTATGACGAACAGGTCGAAAGCGACGGTTCCAGCATTGACGACTCGTGGGAGTGTGCTATGGCGGATGCCCCGGGGCAACCACCAAAGGTCCTGGAGTCCCAGCAGACTCACACCTCCTGGACCCTCATGATGAGGCCTTGGCGCGTGTGTAGCCACCTGCACTGGCATGCCCCGCACAGTGCTCTAAGCCGCATGCCCGCAACCTGGCAAGCGGCGCTCGAGGCCATGCCCGCCAGGTCCAGTGCAACATCCTGGCTAGAGGAGGCGATTCCCCTCAATTCGCCCGGGCTGACCCCCAGGAGCAGGTGATCCACCGGAACCTCCGTGCACTAGTGGAGACCACCGCCATCCAGCAAGCAGAGAGCTCCGCGTCGTGACAGCAGCACGCGGCCTCTTGCCCAACCGGGGCATTGGGGCCACACCAGTCGAATCGCTCCGTCCGACCACCATAGCAGCCACCTCGAGCGAGGCAACGCGCCGCGGTCGCGCCGCAACCCGACTCGGCACATGCTCCATGACGACTACATGTCCGCGAGCGGCTCGGGTGGAACCCTGATGCTTGCAGCATCATCAACACCCAACGCCTGGCTTGGCACGACGCCAACGTCCAACGGATGGCGGCGAGTGTGTGCGGCGTGGGCCCTAGCTGGCCCATCGAGGAGTATGAGCAGACACACCCTAGGCGTGGCAGCCGACCGAGCGACCGATACAGCAACTGGAGTCCTAGCCCGGATGGCCCGAGACCACGGACTTTTGGTCACCGCATCCAAAAAGCGCCATTCCCACAGCGCTTCCGACCGCCCACCAACATTGTCAAGTACATTGGGGAGATGAACCCCAGTGTATGGCTCGAAGACTTCCAGCTTTCCTGCCATGTTGGTGGAGCGGATAATGACTGCTTCATCATCCAGTACCTCCCCATCTACGTAGGGGAGTTTGTTCGAGCATGGCTCAAATTTCTACCGCTCAACAGCATCCACGACTAGGTGGGCCTCAAGAAGGTCTTCGTCGGGAACTTCTAGGGGACATACGTCCATCCCGGGAATTCTTGGGATCTCAAGATCTGCAAGCAAGAGCCCAATGAGTCCCTGTAGGATTACATCCGCAGGTTCATAAGGCAGTGCAACTTCCTTTCTGTTGTCGTCGATGCGGATATCAACAGTGCGTTCCTCTCCGGAACAACCTACAAGACCCTGGTCCACAAGCTCGGCTGCCTGAATCCCCGTACCACCTGTGACCTGCTCGACATCGCCACAAACCACGCCTCCGACGAGGAGGCGGTCGAGGCGGTCTTCAGCGGTGGTCAGGACAAAGGCAAGGCCAAGTGTGACATCAAGGATGAGGGCCCCTCCGCATGGCAGGACAAGAATAACAAGAAGGACCGGACCAAGCGCCTACCGACTGAAGCACAATGACGGCAACATCCTCACCAACTCATGGAACATTGAACGGTTACATCATCTCCTAGCCTAGCTCGGTTTTACTTGTCACTTCCATTCAACGCTCGCTCCTATAGCACCCCAGCCCGAGCACTCTCGGCCTGGATCGCTCGGGAGCTCCACGGGGGTGCGGTACCACCCCCTCCTTACTTTCGTGCAATCACGCACCATGCCCGAATGAAAGGGCGTCCCGTTCCTCTGATTACCCTAACTTACGCTTCAGCCTTCCGACTGATCAAACCCCATCACGACCTACAGTTACGAGCAGCTGAGCCTCGCGAGCCATGCTCGGGTTCTAAAAGTTGCAGCCTACGGTCAACGGGAAGGTTTGAAAGGAAAAGGACAAAAGGCAGAATTACTTAAGGGCAAAAATGAGGACGGGTGGGACAAGCTCCCCTTCATGATTAATACGATCACAAAGAACTTAAATTGTTCGTTTGGGGGCTCTCAGTCCCCCGCGAAATTCATTATAATACCAAGAACTAACTACTACTATGGAATTCTCCTACTGCCCCCTGCTCGCGTCGGCTGGCGGTGCGGTCGGCGTGGACGAAGGCGCCTCAGTTGTGGTCGGGATGATGTTCTGCTCTGACCCGGTCTCCACCACTTTATCAGGATTGGCGACGCCTTCTTGACCCACGCCTGTGGCCTCCGCTAAGCGGCGATCCTCCATCACCCACTGTGCGGTGGTATGCTCAGCGACCACCTACACGTGCAGCACCAAGCTCTCCCCCAGTGCCTGGATCTCGTCCACGCTCACCCCGTCGGCGTACCCTCTACAGATGGCCTTGAAGTCCAGGGTGGGGTGGTAGGTCACCACCGACGTCAGCACCCCCGACCCCCCGTAGAACATGCCTTCGGAGATGAGCGCCCAAACCTCATCCGGGATCTCCGCGAGCTGGATGGCAGGCACGCTGGTGCTCGGGCCTGACCCAAGCACCTCAGCAACCACCACCTACGCCATGTTGTGGAGTTGGTCGAGCTCTCCCTCAAGGGTGGCTTGCTCCTCCATGGATCGGGCTAGCGCCTCCGCACTCCGACCGGTTGCCGCTCAAGTCGTCTCCAAGTCCGACTCCAAGGCTGCACGAGAAGCCAAGTCAGTCAAAGGCAAAAAATGGGCACGACCACGACTCAAATGACCCTCTGCCTTCCCAAGCAGGGTTTGGAGTGGCCCACCATAAAAATCTCCATCGAGAAGAGGCCAATGGGCCACCCGAGTTAGTCGGACGGCTCGAGCATTTGTCGAGAGACGGGTAACGAGCAGTGGAATGCCACACGAAGGCTACACGGACCCTATCACAAACGACGGATCCGACTTCCACTCAGGCATGCCCTGTTAGGAACTCCCCAAGCCCATCACTCGAACCGTCAAGGTAAGTGGCGTCAGCTCAACCCTTCCGGTTGCGGAAACCGCGGAAGGGGCGATGCCTAGAAACTCGACAGAGGTAATTTTACCGACCCTCCGTTTTCTTTCTCATTGCAAGAGCATTCATTTATTTCATTCATCCATTTCGAGCATGCATGCATTCATTCATACATTCATCTCATACATTCAACCATCGCATTACATTGCTTTGTGTCACGTCACAAAGCAATAGCAGGCTTATCGAAATAAGCCGCGACCGACCAAAGTTCGACGACCGGTCCGTGAACGACTTGAGGTTGCCTCACGTCAAACGAAGCCAGGGGAAAAGGAGATGAACCCAGCGGCATCCACCCGACCCGCTCAGAAGCGGACAGGGTCATCTCAACTTCTCGTTCGATCCTAACCTCGAGCCATGCCCATAAAATCTCCATCAAGGAGAGGCTAACGGGCCACCCAAATCGGTCGGATGGCTCGGGCTGTTGGAGGTATGCCCTAGAGGCAATCATAGAGATGATGATATTCCATTTGTATCCATGATTTGTATATTGTGTTCATTGAATATCCATTAAAGGCTACTTGAATTGATTTGCAATTATGTGAATTGTATGTGAAACTCTTTACTTGTATGGTTATTCTAAAATTGTCCCTAGTCGGAATTCATGTGAGGACACACATGAATATTAGACTAGCACATGTATTAGTTGATGACTATGTTTCACAAGTCATGGACATGGAGATGTTGAACTAATAATGTGGACACATGTGGAGACATGTGCTAGGACTGACCCAACACGAGAAGTAGTTCTCTCTTTAAACAACATATACGCTTTGTCCTTAGACCTGAGATTGTCGCATGTATTCAAGATGTGGATCGACCTACTTAGGGGCTATCAAACGCTACGCCGTAACAGGGTAGTTATAAAGGTGGCTTTCGGGTTTGTCAAGAAGCATGCTATGAGACATCGTCAATCAAGATGGGATTTGCCCCTCTCTGATTGAGAGTGATATCTCTGGGCCCCTCGAGTGATCGGATCCGAAAATGCATGGCCATGCTACGTACGGTTAAGAGTTAACCTACAAAGGGATTCCGAATCACAGGATCGAGAAAGAGCGGTCGGCTTGAAGCTAGACCAAATATCGTGAGGCAAAGGGAATAGCATGTATATTATCTTGTGATGGTTCGTCTGATATGATCTTCGTGTGCGTATAGGAGTTGGCACGTCTTGCTAAAGGCCTCTACCGACTATTGGGCCGAGTAGGAGTACTCGGGCCATGTCTATACGTATCCGAACCCATAGGGTCACACACTTAAGGGGCTGGAAGCCCAATTCGGATATGATCCGAGTTGGATTAGGTTTAGAAGTACTAATGGGCCTCGGACCCAGAGGCCCATCAGGAACCTCTATAAATAGAGGGGTGGGGGCGCCCTAGGGTTTACACCTTTTGGCGAAACATACCTGTCGCGCCTCCCACACCCTCGCCTGTTGCAACTCACGGATCTAGCAGTCCGGCTTGCGACGCTTCCTCCCTGCACGTGTGGATACCTTGGAGGTGTTGCGCCTGCAGCACTTGGACGAGCCACGACGAGCCATCGACGAGCCACGACGAGCCGACGACGAGCCGCGGCACGAGGGCGATCTTGCTGCACGTGGACGAGTTGCTGAGGAGCTGCTGGACGTTGAAGTGATCGACTACGTACGACTACATTGATCGACTACGTACGACTACGTTGATCGTCTTCACTGCATCGATGCAAATCTACATCTTCCGCACCAGTAGTGCGTCGAGTGGTAATCTCGTGATCCTTATACGGCAGTTCTTCCTGGTTTTACGCGGTAGAAATTTTGATTTGCGCTAGTGTAGCCTACCTCGTATCCCAACACGGGCATCTACTGGGAGGCGGGTCACGGAGTAGTGGAATGCCACATGAGGGCTATGCCGACCCCGTCACGAACGACGAACCCGAATTCCACTTGGACATGCCCGTTAGGAGCTCACTGAGCCCGCCACTCAAGCCATCGAGGCAAGTGGCGTTAGCTCAACCCCTGAGGTTGCGAAAACTGCGGAAGGGGTGATGCACGAAAAGACGCAACCGACCCCAACCGAGCACAATGGGGCTCAGGAGCTCGGGGGCCACATCCCGATTCGGGAATCTGACCGGTGACACAGGTCGCGGTCGGGAACACGCATAGACGGATGCCTTGACCCACAATAGGAATCACCTCATACCGACCGGTGGGGACACAGGAGTCCGCGACCTTAGAAAGATTCAGCCTCCGACCGACTCCCTAGTCAGCTGCAGGCTCGGGGGCTAGACCCAATGTAACATCCGTAAAAATTACTAACTCAAATCATCCGCTAAAACTCGTCTTCAAAATCTTTTGACCGTTGAGCTCCCGAAAATCCTTTCCTTCCCGGCGACTTCGCCGTCCCGGCACCCAACGCCGGCAACCACCTTTACTTCCTCCGCAAATTTTGCCGTGTGCCCATCAAAGTCCGTCACGCGTGCCTGACCATTTTCCGCATTTTTCACCAACTCTCCCTCTCTTTTCTCTTTTCTTTTTCCGCTTCTTCTTTTTCCCCTTTTCTTTTTCTTCGTTTTCTTCCTTCTTCCTTCTTCCTCTTTTCTTCTTCTTTCTAACTCCACCTCCTTTCATCCTGGCGCCTGGCGCCAGTGCCTGGCCGTCCCGTACCCGCTGGCCCCCGGCCCCCTGCCGCTCGTCCCGCGCCCGCCAGCACCCGGGCCCGCACACCGCTCGCCCCGACGCCCCTGCTGCGGACGCCACGCGCCGGTCGCTGGTCGCCGCTCACCGCCAAGTCCCTCCCCACACCGCGCACCACCCTGTGCTCCTCGTTGCTCGAGCCCGGCCCCACCACGCCCTCCACGCGGAGCTCCACTCTACCACGCCACCGGCCGGGAATCGCGGCCACCATTAACGCCGCCGGCCGTCGTCCCGCCCCCTCCCGCCAGCTATAAAAGCCGACCAAGGCTCGGCCTCCTCCTCCACCCTGAGCTCGCTGCCCTCTTCCTGCTCCCCTGCATGCCGCCCCAACCGCTGCCCGTCCTCGCCGGAGTGCCGCCCGAGCCACCTCCCTACCCGCTGCCGGCACCCCCTCTCCCGTCACTATCTGCCCAAGGTAAGGGCCAAAATGGGTCCCCCACACCCTCCTCTGCCTCCCCTGCTGCCCAGCCTCGCCGCCGGAGAGCTAGGCTGGCCGACCCCCCACCAGTTCCCCCTCCTCTCCCCTCACCAAGTCACGGTCCAGGGAAGAAGGCAAAATTCCCCTCCCCCCAATTCCGATCTAACCCCCTCCTTTTCCCTATTCACAAATCAGCCATCCCACCTCTCTCAAAGTTCTCTCGTGAATATGCCCTTCCACCTCCCAGAAATATTCGCGAATAGGTCCCTAGTTCTCGCAGTTTAGTCATAAACCTTGTTTTTAGCCCCAACACCCCGTTAACTCGTCATTTCATGCGCCAAACTTCCTCCAATTAATCCCAAATTCGACCACAGCATCCTCCAATATACTTCCGCCGACTCATCTCCAAATTTTATGAAAATACTCATCCCTTCTATTTTCCGTTCGCGTTCTCTATACAAGCTCAACGGATAAAGCTTTAATTTTCTTTTATTTATTGTGTGCCCGATTGTGTGTGCCGTAGATCGCGGAGTACCCGAGGAGGAGTTTGACTGCAAGCTCGAGCCCGAAGACCAGCATCGCGAGCAGGAACTCCCGGAAGGCCTTGAGGATGGCAAGTCCAATCTCACCCTTTGATGCATATTTATCCTAGTTTTTAAAACACAACCTATTGGCTTGTTTTATAAATTGCATATTGTTTTACCGCTGAAACATGGTTGGATAGCCACCCCTTGATTGCTATGATTATTCCTTGATTGTCCTATAATTATCTCTAAATATGACTTGCTCTGTTTGGATGCTAATTACTGCTAGAATGCTTAGCATCTTGTTACTCAATTCAGTCATAACTACAATGTGTTTTGATAAAGAATAAATGTGTGAGTGTTTTTAAAAGGGAAAATGGGTTTCTGGAAATTAAGGAAAGACATGCTTAGATGAGATGGATGGGAGTTTCTTGTGTGAAATGCCAATAAGTTGGGCTCGTACCTTGGTGGTTGAGCAAGGTTGAGAGATATCCATCTTCTCACAAATTAAGGACTGAGTTGATGTGTCATCTTTCCTAACCCAACCATCGTGCAACCACTAGGCCGTTGTATGCGGCAACGGCTTAGCATAAATCCCACTAGCTAGTCTGTTAGTCATCAGGAGAGCTGGTGAGCAACAGGAGACCATGGAGAAGGAATGAGAACTGTGTGAACTTAGGTCCTAGTTAAGACCTCATTGGTAGGTCATTAACCCCTTGGTTGCTTCCGTGTTGGCTAGTCAAGCTTAGCTAAGGTGGGTAATGGCTTTGATAGGATCTGCACCGACACTAAGGTGATCGTGCTGCGGTACCCTACTTGTGGGAAAAGTGTACAACCTCTGCAGAGTTAAAACCTATCCGGGTAGCCGTGTCCACGGCATTGGACGAGTTGCGGCTTGGTCACATAACTAGTGCTTGGAGATGGAGTATTTTCATGGCGTGCGTTGGATTTCAGAAGTGTTTGGCAGTTGTGCCGTGAGCTATTGTGGATGGGGAGTCCGGTAGCATTAAAACTTGGATTCTTTGTGTAGGATCAACCCCACTTGATGATTCGGTTACCAAAAGAAAACGCTTTGTGAAAACTCTTTTGAAAATGAACCCTTGCATGTGTTGAAATCTAGCTTTACTGCAAATAAACCTAAGCCTTATCCTTGTTATATCCTGTGCATATTCTTGCTTGTATATCCTCTTCGTGGTTGGGGTTGGACTTGTTGAGTACTTTTTGTACTCACCCTTGTTTTGTTGCTTCAGAGGAAGACCCGGACTTCATCGTCGAGGATTTTGAGTAGGAGGTCGCTTCCGCACCCAACGCTGCCCGTGGTGTTGGCCATTGCAGAATGCTTCCACTGTCGCTTAGTTCCGATTACAGCCCGGGGTCCGACTGGACTACAACTTGGATCTGTATCGTTGTTGGTTTGTTTCTCCTTTGGGTGTGGCTTGTCCGCCCGCTCCTTCGGGAGTTGTACGGTTTTTGAACCATCTGTTGAATAAATATGTTATCAGCCTCCTGGGACTGATATTTGTATCACATTTAGTCTACTTATGTGGGGACGCTTCACCCAACGGGTCCGCTCGCACGAACCCAACAGAAGATGGACTACCGGCAAAGTCCCCCCCCTCCTCGAGGACTGGGCGCCTATATCTACTCGGCGCGCCTCCACAGCCTTCGTCAGTCCTCTTCTCGGGGGCTGGGAACCAATATCTACTCGGCGCGTATCTGCGGCCTTCGCCAGTCCTCTCCTCGAGGGCTGGGCGCCTGATCCTACTCAGCCACCCTACACAGCACTGCAAACAAAGGCGGAAAATGCCAAAGTCCCAATGACAACCCGCTGCCATGGCGCGATGGGCACAGGAAACTTATAACAATGAAAGCTTTCATTGAGCTAAAAAAGGCTTTACAATATCACGCAAAGCGTGCGGAAACAGAAGCCACAGGCTTTTACATTATCACGTAGAGTGTGCGAAAACAGAAGTCCCAGGCTTTTACAATATCACGCAAAGCATGCGTGAACAGCCCCGGGACTGCTCTACACCTCGGACCAAGAAGTGTCGGGGCGGTAGGAGAAGAAAGAGCGTATGTAAGAAAGCTGCGCTCGAACAAAGTTCTCTCCTCCCTCTGCAGCAACCGGGACAAGACCCAGTCGGGAAGCATGATGCTCTCTCCTTACAAGAATTCTTCTAGCATCGTGGCCCCTGGACATGCCCGAAGATACTATGAAGGGAAGGAGCATCTGGGCACCCATTATGAGAAATCTTCTGGCATCATGAAGTATAGCCGAAGCTACCCCTGGCGAAGAGCAAAAGCCTCAAGCCAACCAACGCTATAACTCGAGCCATGAGGACTCCAGATGCAGAAGCAGTCCTATTTATAGCCGGGCCGCGGGCTACTGTCCAGGAGCGTTACAGTATGCACCCATGACTACGCAATAAATGTACCTGGGCACGAGGCGACGGTACAGTATCCGCGTGAAGCTTATCCTTATCGTTGGTAATCCAGAGCTAGTGTTCACATGTGGCTCAAAACGAAGCCGAACGGCGCTCCCGTATGTCCCTCCTGACAGGGCAGCAACATGCCGGTCAAAATCCAACAGCCCCTTCACAGCTTCAAAAAAGCCCCAAAGGGGCTCAGGGGCTGCTGACAGGTCCATAGACCCAGGGTTCCCAACGGGCCTGCCTCTCTGCAACGCTCAGCTCAACAAGAGGCGCAGCGACAATGCACGCCTGGACTGGCCCAAATACACGACGTCGGGCCGAGACCACGATCCGACCACCGACCGGCGCTTCCGACCAGGAGGCCTAGTTGGCGCCCCGACCAAAAGGTCTGGCCGGGGGGCGAGACCACAGTCCGACACCGACCAAGTTCCCCCGATCAGGGACCGGTCGGACCTACGCACACCACTCCTTCCCAACTGACATGGTCGGGACCGAACGGGACAACCAACTGGGGACGCCCGCTCGGTATTAGCCTAGGAAGTAGGTGAAATGGATAAGAAAAGGCACTCAAGTCAACTACCATATAGAGGATCGTACCTCACCATACCCTGCGCACGCACCGCACAGTGCCGTCGTGCCATGTTAGACGGACACTGTGCTACCTGCCCGTCACAACGGAGCATGAATAGGGATGAAGGGCGATAGCCATACCGTACCTAGCGAACCCACACTTTCTCTCTCCCTCTCTGACTTGTAAGGCCTTCCCCTTGGACTATAAAAGGGGACGGGCCCCTTCACATGAGAACGCACGAGAAATCTAGCGAGCACTTTCTCCAACACATAGCGCATGTTTGAGCCCCGGTCTCTCCCCTCCACTCGGACCAGAGCACGACCGGGTCTCGGACACCCCCTTCTCATCCCTCACTCGTTTGTACCCCACTGCAAACTTCGAGCACCTGGGCTCAAGAATACAGTCGACAGACCGACCTCGAACTGGATGTAGGGCACATTGCCCGAACCAGTATAAATCATGTGTCATTGTGTGCTAGGACATATCCGATCTAACGCATGATAAAACTACTAACATTTACTTGTCGGCCAGATTCCGCACCGACACCACTATACCGACAAACTAATATTTGTCTATATCTCATATGTACACCTAGATTTCATCTAATACTTAACACTACACCATTTATATAACATATTGACTACTACATCTATCAACTACGAGTTAAGCTAAATTGCGAGATTTCAAATAATACCTCAAGCGAAGCGAAAATCCGACAGAGCTTAGCTTCAATCTCCATCCTACTCCCCTCACTCTCTTCTCCCCTCCTCTTCTCTCCTCTTCTCCCAGTTCCTCTCCTCCCTCAGTTTCTTCATCTCATCCCGAATGTGCAGGCGCGCCCCGACCCCGGTCGTTCTTCGGGTTTTAAAGGGTGGGGAGCCTATTACCGCCGCTTCATCCAGCGGTACCGAGCTACCACCGTGTCATCCGACGGTAACTCCGTGGGTCCCACGGCCACCAGTGATCCGCGTGCCGCCCGCCATTTCAGATGACGGTAAGCGGTTTCCCTCGCTACGTGGTGCTGATGTGGCGCCCCTCCACAGATACCGCCATTTCAGTCGGTGGTAACTTTTCTTACTACCGGATGAAATGGCTACCGCCGTTTGAACCGGTGGTAGGGGTCTAGTTCTACAAATTTTTTGATCGGCTATTTATTTCTACAAAATCGTAAAAGAAAAAATATAAAAATAAAAAAGATTATGTGATTAGATCTTCCGTCCCTCTCACTCAACCCAGTTCAGGCCCAAACAAGATTACGATTTGTATCCAGCCCCAAAAAAAAATGCAAAAGGGCACCCAGTTTGATCATCTGGGACAACCAATAAAATCATGAACACATGGACTCTCGAACGAAGGGAGCGAGAGAAACACAAGGAAACAATCATCTCAGTTTTACAGTATATATGTATATTCCATCCATTTACACTTCTCGACTTTATCAGCCAGTTTGATGCAGCGCACCGCATTACCGTTTCTCATTAGTCTCTAGTATCTCAACCCGCCCTACACTGAAAACCAACCAAAACCCACTCAAAGGCAGTGCTCTTCCAGCAAGCTCGGCTGCGCTCGATCAGTCGGCGTCATGGTCGTGCCAGCACAGGAGCATGGAGACGCACCTGCCGAGGATGTACAGCCTCGTCTTGTGCTGCTTCAGCACGGCGTTGCACCGCCCAGCGAGGCCGCCCACGGGCTTCTGCCGCCGCCGCCGCCGGTACACCGACGACGCCGAGCACACGGCGGAGCGAGGAACGGAGGCCAAGATCGGATCCATGGAGAGAGGAGGTGCTAATTGTTGATGATGGCGGCCAAGAGAAGGACAGAACGGTTGCAGGCTTTGCAGCTCGTAGTAGTATGGTGCAGATCGAGATGGGTGTGGACTGTGGAATGTTGGAGTAGCTTGGTTGAGCGCCGGAGAGTGGCGGACGCCGGAGTTTAAATATAGGGCCGGCCGGGGTTCATGCTGGGTGTGTCAATTGGCAGTTCTACCCTCAGTAGCCATAGCACCTAGCCACCTACAGACAGACACATCAGCAGCAAGGGCAGGACAGTCAATTCAGCTGAGTCAGACCGAACTAGATCGGTCAAACATGGTCGCGCGCCCGCGCTCGCTCGACCAGCCACCGCACGACACGACGCGTGCAGCGCATGGCCCGGCCCCATCGCCGCCGAATCGCCATCACCCCCCACACGAGCCTGCAGCGCACACTGCAGAGGGCTCTCCGGGCCACGCCACCGCCGCACGGTGGCGCGACGCGCGCGGTGAAGACGAGCCGCCGGCGCCGGCGCCGCGCTGGCCCGCACAGGCTAGCCAGACGCACGCGCATGCGCGCGGAGGCGGGCCGGGGCCCATCTCGCCGTCGTCGTCTTCCTCCGGCACACCACGTTCCCTCCCCTTATCGCCTGACTGTGCCCGCGCGCCCACACGTAACGCCAGCCAATAGCCGGGGGACGACGACGACGACGACGACGCCGCGTGCCCCGCGCGTCCGGCCATCGGCCTGCCCCCGCCTTCGCTCGACAACGCCACGCTACAGAGGACGGACGCGAGGGGAGGGCCGGCCGGCAAAATGAGAGCGAGCGAGAGGGATGATGCATGCCGTGAACCTACTACAAATTCGCATGATTTAGCATGATTACAGGCCCGTCGGTCATGGGGTGGGATAGGCCCGGCGGCACGTGAAAATCGGACCCATCGCCCGCGCACGGACAGATTGGGATAGGCGTCTGCGATTCTTGACCAGATTCAGGTATCTACTACTAGGATGATGCCGTTCAGTGCTTCAGTAGATAGTGCTTTGCCTAACGGTATCCCAGAGAATATAAGCAAAGTAATTAACTCGTTTTTATGCTGCAGCCATCCGTTAATCCTTTTTTTTTTTGGGGGGGGGGGGGGGGGGGGGGGTTACCATTTACCAATCCGTTGAATGTTAATCCGGGACGGTTTCATTCCATGATTATTTTTTTGAACAAATCATTCCATGATTATGAGAAGTTGTAATTCTAGGCTGCAGAGTGCAGACACACACACCCACTGAAGCTATAGGCATAGGGAGAGTAGAGTGGTCAGCTCGGCATCGCTGTACTGTCAGCCAGCCTGCACAGTATCATCAGAACGAACCAAGAAAGGGACCAATAATTGGAGACATTCTTCTTTCTCTGGGGATGCAAGGACAAGCAATAGTTGACAGTGCAGCTTTCATGGTCCAATGCAGAGGATGGATAAGCTTTTTGCAGCTTAATCATGTGTAGGAGCATCAGGTTGTTGGATCTGCATTTGTGCCTGTATCTCTCTGAATAAACGTGAGGAATTGAGAATTGTGGGTAGATACTTCATGATGGATAGATCTGCTCTTTCTCCTTCTGTCATGGACATATCTGTTCTTGCACTTGCAGTCACCCAGTGACTATAGCATCGCTATTACAGGGACTTGCATGCATGGATTTGGAATAAACTGAACTGAACCATGCATATGCATGTAGTAGTACCGTGCTGGCATGCTCGGATGCTCCCACGAATGGGTTTGGTGAATGTTGCATTTCATAGGTACCAAGATATATCTACCAAGTACCCAGAATGTCTGAGTTTATACTATGTACAAGATCAACCATTACAGGAGCTGCAGTACTGGTGCCAGCTGATCACATACAAATGAGATGTCCATTTTTTTTTTCTGTACAAGGACATTGGTGCAAGGTGTAGACTAACATTTTCTATACAAGGAGATAGTCAGGCAACTGCTAGCAGCAAGGAGGTTAACATCAACAACCCACAGAGTATGATCATCTTAGGTGGCCGCCATCACCACACCAGATTTCCTAGTCTAGCTAGGAAGCCAATGCTCTGCACTGCTCTGCACTGTAGGCAGGACATACTTGTTGTGGGATCATAGAGTGTAACCTTCCTACTTGTAGTTTGTTAGGCCGCATCAAAAACACATCATCCATCCTCATGCTCATGTAAGAGAGCAGTCAGCAGCTACCGTTGTGACTCAACGTCATTGCCTACTCTGTTATCATCCTGAGTCCCCCCGGAGCCAGATTCTGGAACACCTTTTGACACCCCTATCTCAGCCTTGCAAAGAGGGCACAATGCGTTTATCTGGAGCCATTTATCTATGCATTCCATGTGGAAGACATGAGTGCAGGGAAGTTCTCGTAGATCTTCATTGTTCGAGAACTTTGACAAGCAGATGCAGCAGATCTGCAGAGCCAAGACAAGCAAATGCGTCAACAACAAAACAAAAGTGCATTATGCAGCACAATCACACAGATGTGAAAGGAACATGAGGAGGGAACTCACAGCATCTTCTGCCGAGATAGTTCGCTCCTTGTCAGTTCCAGCCGCCAAGACCCCACCGCAGTCTTCTCCTACATCCCCATCGTGAACTCTTTTCGATTTGAACTTGTACGCCACCAAGGCATTGATTGTATCCGTGGTAGCGCCTCTGTTCAGATCCAAATCCTCGTGGACGCCCAGAATGGAGATTATGCAGGGCAGGCAGCAGCATATCATTGTACAGAGAATGAAAGGCAATGCGTAGCCAATAAAGCCGAACGCAAGGAATACTATACAGATCCTGAAAATGGTTACAAACAAAAGATGAAGAGTATAATCTGCGAATGTGAGGAAGGTATTAAGAATTGAAAACAAGCAGCACATACCTGTACAAGTTAGGAGCATCATGGGCAGAAGAACGGCTGCCAAATATCCACACATTCCCCACAACAAACCATATGGCAAAGAAACAATCCAGAGCCAATTTAAAGCAAGCGACCAATGCATAGAACCTAGGAAACAGTAATAACACCGTTAGTACTTCATACGGACTGAAACTTTAGGCAGAGGAAACACTTCAAAGGGTCGCAGCATTTTGATATGATGCATCCCAGCTACCAAATCCGGAATTAGAGAAGTCGTAGAAGTACTGAAAGGACTAATATTTTATCTCGTTATTACTAGAAAAGGCTGCACAATTATTAAAGACAGGCAATCAAACTGGTCATAGTAGGCAAAACGCTCAGGATCATGTGATGCAGCCCTTCGGAGATATGCTATACACCTATAGGCATGTACACATGGTCACACTGATTTATTCAATGGAAGAAATGTTACCTTGGACTTGCCATTGGTAAGTTACTTCTTGAGACTCCAGTTCCGTTGGCACCGTCCACAGTTTCTGATGCATGAGGAGATGAAACGACCACAAAAGAATTGGTCTCAGATACGTTCCTTTCTGATGGACTTTGGGTCGGCAGTTCCTGCTCCAAGTTCTGGCGATTACGATGAAGATACCGCCAATAAAGATGCGGAAGAATAGCAATACAACCTATGGTATAGCCAAGAAGCCACACAAATAATGGAGCATGTGGATGTTCGTTCCTTGATACCGATAGAACAGAAATAGCTGCTATAATCTGGCTCACATTCACAATAAGCTCAATTGAGATCCAGAAGCCAGAATTCAAAGGATTCTGCTGACGATGGCCTCGATCTCTTCTTGCAGAAGATGCATTTTGAGAGTTAGGTACGTCATGCGTGCCAGAAGAACTTTCTGGGACTGCGGGAATTTCATCCGGCGGACTTCTACTGTCATGAAACTCATCCAAGTCACTGTGGTCGTCCTGGTGAGATGCTGATGGGGAGGTAACATCATTTCTTGGTATGTCAATTGTGTGATCACGATGGCCTAAATTTCCAGTGTGGTCCATCAATAAAGGGTGATTACCGTAATTGACCTTCACGTTCTGATTCAACGGGAGCAACAGCCAGAAAACTAGACAGCCATACAGCACATTAGTTTGATAGCCTATTTGGATATGCAGTGATCTTCAACTTTGATTCTAAATCCTTGATACACATACACACACTGAACTAAGATACTTTATTTTTCTTCCCAGTAGAGCACCTAAGGTAACTTTTAGTGTACCTGAAGGAAAGTAAAGTTAATACCAAGAGTCAAATAACTGCCAACCTGCTTGCTTAAATTATGATGGACTTTGTCTAAGGTAAGACACAATATGTGACTAGACAGAATTAGACTAGAAGGAAAGATCACAGCCAGGTTATATGGAGTGTTTTGGAAGATCAGAGTCATCGTCGTAGGTAAACCTCATTTTCCATTACCAAATCTCATCTGTTCTTCCAAGTTTGACATTACGTTCCTTTATAAAATAGTATATACAACCAACTGTTATTCATCCTATTTTCCTGCAGTACTGGAGGTTGACTCTGCAAATCAATGGTACAAGAAAACTTTTCTCTTTTTTTTTTGCAGAGAAAAGGCTGATACAGATGCAAACGAGATGTCAATATGCCATTCCTTTTTCAATGCTATGAAGCTAATTATCTTAACAAAACACTGGAGTACTCCCACAACCTACAACCTAGGAAGGAATGGGGTACAATTTGCTACACTAAAACAACATATTAACAAGTTGTTGGCCATATCTTAGCCATGGTTTGGCAAGGAGCCGTTGCAATGTACTAGAGCAAACCAAACATATCGTAGCACACCAATCCTAGAAATGAAGCACACACCAATAACAGAACTCTTCCAAATGTTGGTCTAAAAGAAGAACGTTGGAGAATGCAGCAGCGAGGAGCATGATCCACCATACCTCGATAGAATGCCGAAGCAAAAGCCCCCACCGAATCAACACAGCTCGTTCCTTCTCCCAGTCACCTGAACAAACCAATCAAACAGCACGTGAGGGCCCGTACGTACAGCTACAGGAAACCAAATCCCAGGCGCGTTGAATCAAACGGGGAAAAATGGAGCATCTCCATCTCAGAGGCCACTAATCGACGCCAAAAACGCGCGAGAACAGCAAAAACGATAGCTCGCACACATTCCACAGCCGATTGCGGCGACCAAATCGGCGAGACGAGAGTACGAGACCTCCATTCCGATGATCGGAGCGAGGCGGGGACAGAACAGGATCGGCGAACCATACCTAGTAGGAATCGGGGCTCCGATTCGGGCCCCCTCCCACCTCCCAGGCGGCTTTCGTCGACCCGGGCGAATCCCCCGCCGCTCCCTGTTCCTTTCCCCTCGACTCGTTTGTCCTCTTGCCGTCGTCGCTTTTGTAGGAACCCCCGCAGGTCAGCGGTCGGGGTCCTCGGGGAAGGGGACGACGAAGCTGACGACCAGGGGGAGAGAGAAGAAGCCAAGGGGCAGTTCGGTAAATTTAGACAGCGCTCCGTTAATCGCCGGCGCGTGCGGGATTAGGAGGTTGCCTTGTTTGATTAGCTCCGTGTGAAGGCCGTGGGGGGGTTAGTTGGCACTGCAGGTTAAGGAATTGCGAGATGGCTATGGCTTCGCGTGAGAGGGTGGGAAAAAGCATGGTAAAAAACGCGTGTCGTTGGTTAATTTTAGACCGAGGAAGAAATGAGGGCACTGTTTTTTTTTTCGAAAGCTGAAATGAGGGCGCTGTGAAATCACATTTTGCGCGTTGTTTCAGTGGGAGAGTACGCTGTGCAAACTTTCGAGGAAAACGTGGGGGGTGCATGGCTAAAATTGGCATTTCCATTCTGCAGAGTGCAGTGTGTAGTGAGTCAGCAGCGACTTCAGCAGTCATGGCTGCTCTCGTTTTCGTATAGGCCCCTTGGCCCGTGGGCTGTAGTACAAGGCCCTTGTTGGCTCCCTTTTTTTCCCATCAGTATTTCAGTTCCATATATATTTATCTCTCCCAAAATGTCGACCAAAAATAAACAGAATTTTCAGAAGCGATTTGCTAAGTTCATCCAACCGCGTGTTTGGTTGGACAACCTCTTTTACTTTTACAAAAGCCAAAAACCAACCAAAAAATCTAAAAGCGAGGTGTTTTGATGGAGTCAAAAGCTGTTTTTGCTCTACTACAAAATTAAAAATACCTTCCATTACTTTTAAGGTAAAAAATATCTACCTACCATATAAACCCCTGCTTTCGGCTGCTTTTAGGCACCTACCACTGAGTATGAGAGTACGGTTCGTTTTTTTTCTTCTTTCTGTTCTGTCGCGTGTGCGAGCTCGAGCGGAAGCTTGCCGCTTCGTCACGGCGACCGCCGGGCGCGGGCTCCGCCGCCGCCGCGGGCGTGGGCTCCGCCGTGGGCGAGAGCTCCACCGCCGCCGGGCACGGGCGCCGTCGCCGCGGGCGCGACTGCCGCCGTGGGCGAGAGCTCCGCCGCTTCGACCTCCTGTGCAGCTCCGGCGCGGCGGCTGCCGCCGACTGCGCCGTCACAAAGCTCGTCGGCGCTGCCCGTGCCCAACGTGTTCCTCCTCCGGCCAGCACCGGGGCTCAACCAGGACGCGTGGTGCAGGGAGTCCAACTGGATCGGGTACGTCGCGACGTCGTGGTGGCGTGGCACGAGACGCTGAGGAACCTGGAGTGGGTCAACGACTTCGACTTCACGCCGGTGCCCGCCGCGCCGGTGCTGGGTGCCGCGGCGGCCGCGCACCCGCTCTGCGCCAAGCTCCTGTAGGATCCGGATGAGGTCGCGGAACTGGCCGTGCATGTCGCCGCGGACGTTGATGGGCGCATCGAGCTCCAGGAGGTTCGGCTGCCGCAGGAACACGGCCTTGGCGCCGGCGCAGAGCTGCCAGATCTCCCCCTCCGCCAGTAGCTGCTGCTCCGAATCTCCCGCTCCGCCCGAGGAGGCCTCGGTGGAGGAGGTGGTGCTGCTGCGCCGGATGTTGCACGCGGCGTCACGGGAGATGCAGATCGGCGTCCGCATCGACAGGATCGGCGCGGTGGAGCGCGGGGCAGGGGTCGGCCGGAGGAAGGGGGCAGTTGGGGATCAGATCAGGAGGGAAGACGATAAGGTAGTCCCTGACGCGTAGGTCCCATCGAAGGGCAGTATTGCTGAAGGGAGAACACTGCATTATGAAGGGAGAAAACTAGTGATGTTTTCATCAATCTGGAGTATAAAGTCGCAGCGCATCGTTGCATTACCAATAGTCTCTTGAAATTTGTTAATCAACAACCTTTCACGCCTCTTTACACGGGAAAAAAGAGCTGGTCAGAATGAGATACAAAACGTACCATGCTAGCGGTAGCGGGAGGAGGAAGAAGAAGCGAATGAGCGGACGGAACCTGCTTCAGCGAGGAAGGGAGAGAGTTAGGTGAGGTGGACTGTGGATGACATGTAGGGTTCACTCGATAGTTTATTTAAAAGATACAGCTTTCTAGCCAAACGACTTTTTGCTTTTTTCATAGCTGTTTTCTCATTCCATAGCTCACAGCTCATAGCAGTTTTTCAAAAGTTACAGCTGAACCAAACACACTAAGAACAGCATAACATGAGCACAGCTAAACTCAATTTTCCGCTCAAAGGATTTATTGTCAATTGTGTGGCTAGCTACACAGTAGGGGCGCCCATGCCGGTTGCATCAGCTAGAGCTAGAGGCCGACGACGAACGGGTGCAATCGGCGGCGGCGAAGGTGACCGTCCGCGCGTCGAGGTCGTACCCGACGTGCAGGTTCTGCTGTGCGATGTTCCCCAGGATCGACACCGGCGTCGCCTCCGACACGGGCACCAGCGCCAGGCACAGCGTCCCCTCCTGCACCATCACGAACGTGTTCTCCGGCCGGAGCGTCACGTCGCCGCCGCCGCCGAACCGCAGCGTCACGTCCGGGATCCCCCAATCCTCCTGGGCCCTCCCGCTCACGTCGTAGCACACCTCCAGCAGCTGCTCCGGCGGCTGCGCCCGGGTCAGGTTGATCCGCCGCCCTAGCTCCGCCACCAGCGGCTGCAGCAGCGCCGGGTCGAGAAACGTGAGCGTCGTGCCGGAGTCCACGATGATGGCGGACTCGTTGGACGCGACCGCCCGCCCACCGACGGCGACGGACTCGAGGGCAACGGTGTAGTACGTGTCCACTTCCCCGGGCACCAGCGGCGTCTTCGCCGCGCCGGGCTCCGACACGACGGCCCTGGACCCGAAGTTGAGCGTGGACGACGAGTTGGCGCCGGCGGAGGACGGGATCAGGCAGTAGGAGAACCTGCGCCCGAACGACGTCGCGGACCCGAGCTGCGACACGAGGGAGAAGGCCCCGGCGCCGAGGCCGACGAGCCCGTCCGCGCGGAACGTGCCGGCCATGTACGTCGAGCAGCCGAAGTCGACGTGTGGCACCTGCACCTGCCGTGCGCCGCCGTCGACGAAGGTGAACGTCTCGGTCGACAGGACCCCGACCGTGCGGGACCCGTCACCGTACCCGTACTGGTACTGGCAGTTGGACGCGGAGTCGCAGGAGGCCTGGTTCAGCCCCTGGCACGCGTCGGACCGGCAGCTCACGACCTCGTACGTCGACGAGCGCGACGGCGCGAACACGCCGCCGGCGGCGGCGGCCGCGCCGCTGCCGTTCCTGCAGTTGACCCACACGAGGTCGCTCCCGGTGTCCGCGATCGCGAGCATCTGCGTCGGCGGCGTGCCGACGTTCACGGCCATCAGGTACTCGAACGACCGGGAGATGATCTTGGACTCGACGCCGCTGTCGGCCGCGGGCGCGGGCGCCGCGGCGAGAACCGAGCGCCCTAGCACCTCGCCCCGTAGCGAGCGGCGCGCGGCCGCGAGCAACCGGTCGTGCGGGGACAGCGCCGGGTCGTGGAACGGAGACCTCGCCGAGTCGCGGTGTATAAACTCGACCCTGAACCCGCCACCGCCGGCGTCGGACGCCGCGCAGGCCCGCTGCCCGGCGAGCACGAGGAGGGCGAAGAGGACGAGCGCCGTCGCTTCCATGGCGTCCTGCTAGCAACTCCTGAACTGGAACACGGTGACCCGGCAGTAATTTCGGCTGGGCTGATGGTTCTTGCCGATACTAATAGGCGAATTACCGTAACGTAGATGGTAACTCCTGGAATGCCAAAGGATGAGTGGCAGAGTGGGGCATGGTGTGTTCATTATGGCTGTAAAATCTGCAGCCTTGATTACTTCCTATTAATCCCAAATGGCATGCTGTAGTATGGTGATACTGCCGGCAACATGCCAGATTCGATCGATAGTGTGCATTTTCGTTGTGTGAAAAATTGAAGGTTTTTGAGGTAGTAATTTAATGAGAAAGATTGCGTACCATACTACCATCCCAGGTAAGCCATAATTAACCACTGCTCGTTTTGCTAGTGCCTATAGTAAAAGCTGAATCTGATGGACGGCCATCTGGATGCCCAGTGAGACAGGCACGAATTACCATCCTCCAAAACCAAAAGCCTACTAGGAATCCATTGAATTAGGAAGGAGTAACCAACGTTGGTGGAAATAACCTCTCATGCCTCCCCGTCGTTTCCTCTTCGTCTTCTAGCTCCTTGCGATTCCTTTCCATGTAGGTACTGTGGATAGTTTTGACAAAAAGAAAAAAAAAGTAGGAGGAGGAGAGATTTTTTTTAAATTTTAACCTTTTTTAAATAATATTTTAAAAATAACTCTCCGGACAAGTATTTTCATCTCGTGACCCTTTTGATCGTGCCGGCCCGCGTGGCACGATACAATAACGTTGTCACGCCACATGCACTGGCGTGACAAGGCTACCACGCTGGTACGGCGAGATGACATGGACACCTCTTGTCACGCCACTACATGTGGCACGACAACGTGGTTCTATCGCGCCACTTTGCACGACGTGATGATGAGAGCCAACTCAGTTTAATTTACTCACTTTGGACCATCTAAATAAAATAGTATTTGAACTTTAACTGTTACGAAATTTGGCATGCACGATATATAAGGTGTGAACATTCTATTTTAGTAACATGTACAAGGTCAAGTGCTACATATTTTAAACGAGAGCCCTAAGTGGGATATAGGGCTAATGTATAGCCTACTGTAAAATTAAAATTTTTAAAATATGTAGCACTTAACCTTGTACATGTTACTAAAAATGGAATGTTCACATCTTATATATCGTGCATACCAAGTTTCGTAGCATTTAAAGTTCAAATACTATTTTATTTAGATGATCCAAAATGAGTAAATTAAACTGAGTTCGCCATGAGGAGTCCATGTCAGGTTTGTCACGCTACTGCATGTGGCATTACAATGTTATTTTGTCGCGTCACGCGAGCCGGTACGATCAAAAGGGTCATGAGATGGAAATATTTTCCGAAGGGTTTATTTTAGAATATTATTTAAAAAAGGTTAAAATTAAAAACAAATATAGGAGAAGAAGATGACGCGTCGTTTCATTTGCCTCCGGAGAGGAACTGGCGCGCGAAGCGAAATGTTCATCTTCTCAAATGACCAAGGCTTCCCTTCAAATGGACCGGCGAGGAAAAGTTCGACGGTTGTGAGGCCAACGTAGCGATGGGTGCATGCAATAGAGGCCCACGGCGTTGCCAGCTGAAACGACCCATGAGGCATCAATTTTTCTTGAGAGAGGACCCATGCGGCATCTTGAGCGGGCTACGCAATTAGTGGGCCGGAGTACAAGACTGGCCCAGAAACTTTCAGCCCGTGCAGCGACTTGTCCAACTACTGATGATCCTCTCTCTCTCTAAAAAAAAACACTGACTGGGCGTGACAGTGATATACCGAGGCTATCCGCACCGCTGAGCGGGAAGCGGGTACGTAGGTAAAATGTGGAGCTTGAGTAGCTGCAGCACAGATCTCTATATGAATTTGTATGCTACTATTCTCTATAGGAATACTGCAAATCTAGTGTCTGCATGTTTCTAAGCTATCCTTTCTCTTCAGTCCAATCTCTCTCCCACACCAGCTGCTGCCGACGCCACGCACGGAACCCATATGTGACGACCGGTCCCAAATCTCCCAAGTTAATCTTGATCCTAGCCCCTGATCATCTGTCTAGTTTGCCGCGCTTGAGTGTTCAACCTTCCGACCGGTCCCGACCCCTGAGACCCGACCCCTCCCCGCTTTGCTCCGGTTCCGACCCCGCCAAAACCAGCCCACCGTCGGATCCTTCTAAGTCTTTCCCAAACGTCCGTTCTATCTGACCAGTGGACCCGCGATATCTTTTTCCTCCAGATCTTCCGCGACAGGCGCACTCGAGTTGCATGCCCGCTTCAGAGTCTCCCCGCCGCGTGGCTCGTCTTCTCCGACGCCCGCCGCTCAGCCTCGTCTCTGACCCGCGACCGAATGGATTTTCGCGCCCCCTTCCCCAATGGCAGCGGAAGCCCCTCTGCAACCTTTCTGCAGCGCCTCGCCTCCCGCACCCATCATCACACCGCCAGATCCCGGCCGCAAAGCCCGATGTCGCCCGTCTTTTCCGTCACTTCGAACACAGTCGCGCCGCCTGGTCTTCGCTACCCGACGATTCCTCCTTCGCCAACCCCGACCACGGCAGCGACAGCTCCTTTCCCCGCCCTGTCAGAAGCCGCCCGACAATCTGTTGCTCCGCGCTCGCCCGCGCGCCCGCGGCTGCCTGTCTTCTCACCTGTGCGCCCTCAATTCTAGCACCGTTAACCCGGTCGCGTCCATCAAATCTACCGCACGGCGACGCCCGCCTCCGTCAAATCTCAACCACCGGCATACCTGCTCCTGCGCCGCCCTGACGCCAGAGCCCAATGACCGTTGGCGTCATCCCCGAAGTCCTGCACCACCGCCCTCGTCGCTCAATCGCCGCCCTGGCAGAGCACTCCATTGCTTCTCCCCGGCCTTCACGCCGCTCCCCTTCTCGCTCCTGCGCCGCTTCCCCTCCCCCGTCCCAGCCGCTATAAAAGGGAATGCGCGAGCCCGCTGGAGTTCCCTCCACCATTGCTGTCTTCCGCCATTTCTCTTGCTCCCTGCTCAAGCTCCTAGCGCCACACCCTAAGTTCCTGAGGAACTCTCCTCTCCGCTCCCCTCCGTTTTTCCCAAGCCACCCAGCCGCTTGCTCCTCCGTGCCGCGTAAGAGCTCACTTGTAATCCACAAGAAGCACCGCCGCCGCCGGAGCACTGCCGGACTTAGCCGTTGTTCAGAGCCTTAGTCCCTCCGCCCAAGTCTGCTTCTTCCCGACCCCAAGCTTTCCTTGTAGGAAGAAGGTAAGCTGCCGACCCCAGTCCGCTTCGCCCGACCCCTCTTATCCGCCCGACCCCGGTTCCGTCTCACCCGACCCTATCTGTTCCGCCGACCCCTATCCGCCTCGCCCGAGGGCTCGGCTGTGATCTTTTCTTCAAACCGAGGGTGTATGTGTAAAACTTGGGAACCCTTCAGCGATTGAGTCTAAGGATCCCTAGTATACCAAATCCTCTAGTTGAAGGATCAGATCATAAGTTCCTTTACAACCCTTACCTCTTGATCTCCACCAGCTCCTTTGACGCCACGCACGGAACCCACACCCACTCGTCGCTCAGCACGTGAATTTGCAAATGGGTATAGAAATCTCCGTGCAGCAGCATTCTGTGGATGGAAATCTGCACAGCGTGTGAGTCTCATGGTTTTGCAGATGGGCATACCGCTCACGCGGTGCTGATAGCCTCACCGCTGTTTAGGAGGATGGCTATATACGTTTGCACTGTGTGGTCAGGCCAGGTGGATCGCAAATCGCGCATTGTCAAGCTGACAGCGAGAGCAGGAAAGGCAGCACTGCAGCAACATCGCTTCTGTTCTGGTTCGGTCTTCGGGGGTGTTTGGATCTTTAGGACCTCCTAAAATTTATGTCACATCGAATATTCGGAGGCTAATTAAGAGGATTAAATATGAGCTAATTATAAAACTAATTACACTAATTACATAAATGGAGGCTAATTCACGAGACGAATTTATTAAGCCTAATTAATCCATCATTAGCACATGTTTACTGTAGCATCACATTATCAAATCATGAACTAATTAGGCTTAATGGGTTCGTGTCGCAAATTAGTCTCCATCTGTGCAATCAATTAGTTTTGTAATTAATCTATATTTAATACACCCCGACATCTCCAATCCCCTCCGCAGCCCACTAGTCCCAGTTCCCCAGACACGTTCTGACGCGTACTAGGCTCTACTGCTATCCTAATCTCAACTGCTGCTGCGTGTTGGAAGGACATGGACATTGGCACCGGCCGTCCTATTGGAAATTTGGAATGGGAAAAAAAGCACAGTTTCAGATGTCATCGGCAACGTTTAGCCCGGTCACACTATGAGAATAGAGCGGCGCAGCTGCAGCGGCGGAGTGCGGCGCAGACTTGGGTGTTTGATATCAGGAGCTAAACTTTAATCCTGTCACATTGAATGTTCGGATGCTAATTAGAAGGACTAAACATGAGTTAATTATAAAACTAATAGCATAATCCATAAGCTAAATCGCGAGACGAATCTATTAAGCCTAATTAATCCATCATTAGCGAATGGTTACTATAGCACCACATTGTCCAATCATGGACTAATTAGGCTCAATAGATTCGTCTCGCGATTTAGCCCAGGAGTTGTGCAATGTAATTAGCCTATGTTTAATACTCCTAATTAGTGTCCAAACATCCAATGTGACAGGGGCTAAAGTTTAGCCCCTGTCTCCCAACCCTCGCAGATCGGCACAGGATGCTCCTCACTGAGCTGACAGGATGTGCATTGATGGACTGACCCCCGAATTTCACTCCAGCAGCTACAGCTTCGTGAACAAGTCAGTCAGTGCCAACTGGCAAAGACGGGAAGAAAAGTCTCGCCCCTCGAACCGATATGTGTGAATTCCACCATCCAAGTCACATTTTATCCTTTCTAAATGTATTTCAGGTGTAGATGATTTATTTTTAAAAAAGATGTCAGACAGTTGTCAGGAACGGAGAGGGTATCCTTCTATGCGAAGTGATATAAAAGTTCTTTTTGATAGAGTTTTAACTGTAGATTGCTCTCCACCACTCATTTAAATAAGTTTAAATGTATACATTATTGGAACATGGCACCAATATTTATTACCTTTATAGTTAATAATATTGTTTGTTCCGACTTATCCGGTGCATGTACCACCCACTATCGATATTTTATTACCTTCATAATATTTTTGCGCGTGCTTATCCAGCGCATGTACCGCATCGGTACCATGCATGTACATTTCTCAATTTTTCTACCATAAATGACATGTACATGTACCATGTATATATGTTTATGTACCATTGCTAATTTTGTAGAGATGCAGCAGATCCTTACTCGGGTAAATAATATAAAGATATGGTACACCCCGGTACCGGGGCTTATTTTGTTCAAACATAATCAATACATTTTTCTTATACATGCTAATCTGAAATCCACCAAATATGTACTGGCTTATTGCCACAGTACAACAAATATACATCATTAACAAATAGTCAAATAAATTGCCAAACACTCATGCTACTACTCATAGATATAATATTTCTGGATGGGTTTACATTAAAAAACATAATAGAATAAAGAAAATCCTCTTCTCACATGCTACTTTTTTTACTAAACACATAAGTATCACCAGTGTATGCTACATGTACTGATGCACTACCTAAAAATTGCAAAAACAATTTGGACAACAACAATAATGCCCTACATGGTATACTTCATCTGCAATACCAATAATTGTCACAAAAGAGTAAAAAAATAAAAGAACAATCATTCAGTTTGATAATAAGTACCCCAGAATAAAAACCGTGCAACTTAAATACACCTTTCAAGCATAATCATTTGTCTACATCTTTCTGTTCTGATTCACATTAAAAACAATAAAAATAAAAAATAGAGAAAAAACTTAATAAATCCTAGGAAGATCGCCACTGCCCACCTTGTTGCTCTTCATGCCTCAACCACAAACTAGCTGCAAAACGATGGAACCGAGCTGACGAAAGAAGAAAAGAAACAATGAAGATGCAATATCAGATAAGATCTACAGCCCCAAAAAACACAAATTGTACAATTGTCCAAAATACCCATTAAATAGCTTTTTGTTGTCTAATGAACTTGTGCGAGTGAACCGATGAGCATGAAATTTTCATAAAACAACTTGTTTTGAATAAACCTTTACATTTATTATAGAAAACTTTTATACCCAAACATCCACCATTCGCCTTGTCAAAAAACAAGAAAAGAGAAGAATAAAAAGAAATTGTAGCAGTACACTACTGGAGAAAGGACAATTTGTACCGGTCCCCAACCCCCTTTAGTATCGGCTGTACAACCGGTACTGCTATGTTGGTACTAAAGGGATTCCTTTAATACCGGGTCAAATAACCGGTACTAAAGGATACTCATTAGTACCAACCGGTGCCGGTACTAATGTGTTTTTCACTAAAAAAATAAAGAAAAAAAATCCGGCGAACAGCTGGGAGGCGCCCGCACACGCGCATCGCGCTCCATGGATTTTCATGCGTAATATGCGCGTGCGCGCTCTGTGGGATTCGAACTCACGACCTCAAGCCTCGCGTGAGCCTTCCTTACAATCTCACCTACACATCACATGTGATGGAGGTAGATATGCTTTCCTTTCGAAGTAACCCATGGAGAGACCTTTAGTACCGGGTTATAACACCACCCGGTACTAAAAGTGACCCTTTGGTGCCGGGTGGTGTTATGACCCGGTACTAAAGGAGACCTTCGGGAACCCCTAAATCTGGACCCAATACTAATGCTAACATTATTACCGGGTCAAAATGCAACTAGTACTAAGGCCGAGGACGAATGCTCATATTTCTAGTAGTGGTAGCAGGATGAGAAGCCCATGAGCTCAAAAAGAAACACACTTATCCACTCACCAAGCACGAACGGCGGGCGGAGTAGCTTCCTGCGTCCAAGCGTTGACCTAGCACGCCATCGAGATACTCAGCAAATCGATGCTACTGCTTGAGGTCGGCGAGACGGGCGGCCTCCTCGATTCATTTCTCTGCGTCCTCGTTGCGGCAACAGCTAGCTGCAGCTGTGCGAGCTCGAATAGACGATCGTTCTCCTCTTCGCGTCGCTGGGGATGAGCGCGCGGGCTCGCATCACGACGGCGCCTCTGTCCGTGCTCGCCGTAGGGGACCCTGGCTGTGGCACATCCATCCGCAGCTGCTCGTCACGCGACGTGTGGCCACCGCCGTCGCTCGCAGCTAGCCAGCCGCCAGACAAGAGGACTGGAGCCCCACCTGGGCGCCCACACGCCATGACGCTGCCGTCAGGACCCGCGCCCAGTCGAAGGTTGTCCCTGCACCCTCGCCGCCCAGATCTAACCGCCAAAGGCCATGGCTAGGACCCGCACTCGGCCGGCGGCCGGCGCTGCACCCACAGCGCCCAGATCCGACCGTCGAGATTGGGTGCCAGAGGCCTCGTCAGCCGCACCGCAGCGTCCCTCGATCTCGTGGTAGAGCGCCCGGATCCTAGTGCTGTTGGCCACACCCTGCCCTCGCCGCACCAGATCTAGCCGTCGGAGGCCGCGTCCTGGTCCACGCCGCACCAGATCTGAGCTCGGTGACAACATCTCCACCGCCCAAGTGCCAGGACATAGGCTGCCTCGCCGGGCCTCAACCTCGGGCAGTTGCCCATGCCTGCCTACAGTGTGCCGCCACTCGCCACCTCCATCGAGGTCGCGGCCGGATCTGGAGCGAGTGCTGCCGGATGCGGTGGTTTCGTCGTCGGATCTCAGAGGAGAGAGAACGTGTGGGTGAGAGGAGAGAGAGTGCTGGTTCAAATGGATTTGAATCGATGCCGTATGGAATACGTATCGATATAGAACGTACTATATAGGACGGGACAGGTTGTACGTCAGGACGTAAACCCAGTAGCGGTCCAGACGCACAGATCTCGAGGATAACCTGGACGATCAGGATACCTCCTACTCCCTCCGTCCAATTTTAACTGCACTTGTGGGTTCAAATTTTTTCCCAAATTAACTGCAGCTATTGGTGTGTGCATTGGCCCAGGAGCCCAGAACTATCCCAGCATGAATCTTTATGAGCTCCATTTATTAATTAAAAAAATGAACCACACTAGTCGGGCCTGAAAGCTGGAACAGCCTAGTTCCTTCCACTCGTTTCTTCTATCTTCTTCCGCACGACCAACATCTCGCACCGCTCGCCTTCGCATCGCCGCTCGCTTCTGCTACACTGGATTCAGCAACCCAGCCCCCGACAATGCCTCATCACCCCCTTCCCTCTCCATGTGCGCGCGTTCCAGATCTTCTCCAAACCCCTCAGCATCCTCCATTCGCACGTGTTCCCCTTGCCCTTTCCCCATCCAACGCTCATCCACCTGACTTTCATGGCTGGTGGCGGTAGGTGCCCACGCCATCGCAATTGGATCTGTCGGCATCGTGGGGGCTCAAAGCTACACGGCCACGGTGGAGGGAACGACAACGAACTTGTACAGAAGTTGGGTAGCCGCAGCTATGGAGAGTGGATCTACGTGTGGGGGCCCCTCATCAGGCGGCGGGGTCGCATGTGCGTGGGCGCCAACGCCGACGTGTACGTCCGCAACTCCGAGGATGAAGAGTCTAGCATGTAGGTGGAGCTGGGCGGCGCTGAGGTTGCCGATTTGGAGGGCGCCATGGTTGCCGCGGATGCCACAACGGTTAGAGCTGATAGGGTGTTGGGGGATGGCATCAATGTGGTGACCGAGGGCATCCCCACAAATGTCGTCAGGGTTGCGGCTGCGGGAGGCCTCGCTGATGGCGTCAAGGTTGCATCGGACGCGGCTAGCGGCGAGGAGGTGCACCCGGAGGTGGTTACGCACCTGAAGATGTTGCTTGCCCGCATCAATCCAACCTTCCATGAATGTGCAAGTTAATGTGTATATTTGCTAATGAATGTCTATGTTTATATGTGTTAGTGGAACCGTTATGTGACCCTCAAATTTAAATTGTGTATGCCATCTTGTTTATATGTGCTAATTAATGTCTATATTTATATGTGCCTTAAGTGGAACCATTAATCATGCTCTTGGTTTATAAATTTGGAATGTTCCGGCAGAATTATAAAATGAAACATGGGGATGCCCTATGTTGCAATTACAAAAGCGGAGGTTTATATAGCAGAAGCAATATAATTAGTGGCTTAATTACATGTTGTGCCTACTCCTTAATTACAAAAGTACTCGTGTTATATGCACGAGTAGTGTTTTATATAACATTACCAATACAATTAGTTTCTTAAAGACTCAATCATATTTTCATATAGCTGGCGGTCAACACTAAAACTTTTAGGCAACATTCCTAGTGTCTCGAGTCTATCTTTGTTCATGTGAGGAATCTTATATCTGTTTTCGCCACCATCTTTCATCACCTCAACCAAACAGCCTTGTAGTGTTAGGAATACCCTATTCAAAATAGATGGGTCGTATTCATCAAAAAAAATTGTACATTCTCAATGATTGAAGAGAAGCAAAGAATCCTAGGTCCAGTGCATTCATATCTAGGGAATTTGGAGGTTGGTTGATGATCTGTATGTTCAGCTCTGTCTGTGCTACAGCAGTAGCAAACTGTTCATCACTGGCACGTGAGAAGAGGCATTATCTTGCTGGATCAAATGGTCTTTCCTGCACTTCTTGAGGCCATCGTGCAACAATAGCTGGTAGAACTTTAGCAATCATATACAATCTCATAATATCTCGATCTACCTTGATAGACTTGGTAACTAGGGTTCCTCTTCCTCTATTATGGCTTCTTCGTTTTGTTGGTTCCTCTATGAAATAAATTGAAGTAGGATCACAAATGAGTACCTCAAACTAATGTAAGAAAGTGAAACAATTGTGGTACCTTTCTGATAAATACCCACACTCCTATCTTTCCATCAAAAGTACAATTACCTTCATCATCATATCTAGGTCTGACCACTGCCGTCAAGAACATGACTTTGCCAATAGAATTCTTATTTTGCATAGTCATGTATGGTTCCTCCTCTCCTGAGAGCAAATAGTAGGTCCTGTCCTTTTTTTTAGTGTTGTACCACTTCTCATCTAGGTGGATGATGTTTCCAAATCGATGAACTTAGGTTCATTTGGCAATGTTTGCTGATCTAACATGGCAACATACCATCACAGTCTCTCTTTCTTGTTTGCTTTCGTCACTAGAGACTTTAGTGTGTTGGAGTGGCATCAGAGTTGCCCTTGTTTGAACCACCTATGTAGAGTGCTCTTCGTTACACCAATAGCTTCAACTAGAGATCATATAGTAGTCCTTCTGCATAAGGGAACACTAAGAAGGCAACACTAAGAACCTCAGATAGATCAGCTCGTATTCTTTTGCGGCCACAGTTCTTAGCCTTTCTTGAACTAACATCCACTGGTCTTCCTTGTGCACGACACTCCTTCACTCTCCACCAAACACGTTGCACTTGATACCTACTAACTTGTAACATTTCAGCAACTCTAGTTCTAGTGTTCCTTTTTAATCTTCCACGCATACTTCTCTCAAGAAATGCTTCATAAATTGCATGTCTTTTAGCTTCTGTCAAGTTTCTGAACTGATGTGAAATGTTTTCATTTGCATGGTCATGTTCAAAATCCGAGTCCTCAAAATCATCTTCATGAAAGGCTAAGTCTACAGTATCAGCATCCGCACCATAGTTTTGCATGTACTCCATCATGTCTACAAAGAAAAAAAAAGGTAATAAGTTCTTCTACCTAATATTGTAGCCCAAAAACTACTTGTTGATAACTTGTTTTACCCCTTTCCAATGAACATGCATCATTTGTTAATACACTGTACAAAATGTTGTTTTGATTGTTACCTTTGTTATGATATTGATTGTTAGCCTATCCACATTACAAAATGATTGCTAGTCTTGATAGATTGATATAATTAAAATAGCTGTGGCGGAACCACCTCGGATTAGCTTGGATTAAGCAGGGTTAAGCCGCCTAACATGCGACACTCCTGCCTAAACCGAGCTGATACGAAGTGCCGTCGGATTTCATCCGATTTAACCACTTAAACAGGATCGAGTTCAGCAAACCCACACGAAGGTGAGTGGTTACAGAGAATACAACAAGTCTACTGAGTTAACAAGTTTTACCCATTGTAGTTCGGCCATAAAATCCATCATCGAAGTTTTACAAGTTTTCAAGAAACGACAGAGAAACACTAGCGGAAGACTTCGTCGGGGTCGGACATCCCTAGTGAGGCCAACCGGGACATCACTGGCTCCTCTCCTCGCCGTCCGAGGAAGGATCCCACTTGACCGTCCAACCTGGCGGAAGCTGGGGCGGCCAAGCACCAACCAGAGAGGAGTCGGAAGCAGCAACTTCACCTGAAAAACAGGAGCCACAACAAGGCTGAGCTACTAAGCTCAACAAGACTTAACCGATAGGAGTGGGGACTACTCCTCCTTCTAGACATGCAAGGCTTCTTGGCTGAGGGGTTTGTTTGCCAAAAGCACTAAGTAAACCTATTTCAGTTTTTAGCTCAGGTTCTATGTTCATTTACCAGTCTAGGTTGTGCAACCTATTCTAAGCAATCATAGAGCCAACCAAGAGGTGTAGATATAACAACAAACATTGCCATCATCAGATTCCTTATTTACTCAGGGTGACATAGCGATCAAGCAATCTCAAACTATGAGAGGCAGACGAATGGATTCGAGTTCTTTAACCATGCATGGTGAACCTAGCCTCACGACATCTGCGCACCCGGAGGTCGCTTCCTGTGTCGGCCTTCCCCATCAATCCCCTAACCCGTGCCGGGCTCATTTCCTTTGGTGCAAGGTTCCACAGACCCGGCCTCTGCCGTCCTGTGACCACACATTGCCACCACGTGCGACAACCAGCAGGGGAAACTCCGTTCCAAGAACAATGGGGCGACCGCTCACGTCTAGGTTCAATCCGGTACTAGGCTTCCTCATCCCATACTAAGTATGAGGCTAGTACTTTCAAACACTTGATCACGAACACCACCACTGTCGGGCCTTAGCAAGATTTCATAGACAGACGGGGCGACCATCCGACCACCAAAGAGTTACCCAATACCCTGCCCCGTCCATCGTCCTTATAGTTATAACAGGAGAGTAAACATGCAACTCCTATAACTCGCGAGTGACAGGAAATCACTCGGCTTTTACCGTTTTCCTAGTTAAGCAATGCAGCTACTCGGTCCAACAGCTAGTGCTCAGATCATGGGTCACTGAGTCATGCATCTAGGGTTTCACACAACTCCTATACGTAAATGCACAAGCATGATACAGAAGGCATGCGCAAGTCTGGTAAAACACATAGGACTTTCATGCAACCGGGGCTTGCCTTCAAGCAAGGAGGACGGGAACTGCTCGGCTTCGGGGGCGACTTCGGCTTCGAAGGGCAGGAGCTCGGCTACAGCTTCTTCTTCTGGCGCCGGGTGAAGCTCGTAGAAACCGTCGGCGAGGTGCAGCTCTACACGAATGCAATGCAAGGGTTAGCTTAGACGGTTAGTTCAACAGCAACACTGGCTCACCTGAGCCCAGAAACTCGCGACAACGAACAGGAGGTTATGGTGGTTCGAGAGCTAATGATGATGAAAAGATAAGGGTAGAAAGGAACCAGTGGTCTGATCCTTGAACTAGAGGATGTGATAACTGGGATCCTTAGACGCAAGCGCGGAAGGGTTCCCACATTTTACACATACACCCTCGAGTTGAAGAAAAGATCACAGCCAAGCCCTCGGGCGAGGCGGATAAGGGTCGGCAGAACAGACAGGGTCGGACGAGACGGAACTGGGGTCGGGCGGATAGGAGGGGTCGGGCGAGGTGGACTTAGGGTCGGCAACTCACCTTCTTCCTGAAAGGAAGGCTTGGGGTCGGGAAGAAGCGAACTTGGGCGGAGGACTAAAGCTTCGAGCAAGGGCTACGACTGGAAATGCTCCGGCGGCGGCGCTGCTTCTTGCGAATCACAAGAGAGCTCTTACGCAGCACGGAGGAGCAAGCTGCTGGGGAACTTGGAGGAACTGAGGGGGAACTGGGAGAAGAACTTCTCAAGAACTGGGTGGGTGGCGCTAGGAGCTTGAGCAGGGAGTTAGAGAAAGCTGAAGGCAACAAGGGCGGAGGGGAACTCCGGCGACGGGGGCATTCCTTTTATAGCTGCTGAAGCAGAGGAACGGAAACGGCGCGGAGTGAGAAGGGGAGCGGCGCGAAGGCCGGGGAGAAGCAATGGAGTGCTCTGCCGTGGCGGCGATTGAGCAAACAGGGCGGTGCTGCAGAACTCCGGGGGTGACGCAAGTGATCATTGCGTTCTGCCGTCAGGGCGGCGTAGGGGCGGGTAGACCGGTGGTTGAGATTTGGCGGAAAGTGGGCGTCGTCGTGCGGAAGAGGTGATAGAAGCGACCGGTTAAACGGCGCTAGAATCGAGGGCGCACAGGTGAGAAGACAGGCGGACGCGGGCGCGGGGGAGAGCGCGGAACAACAGATTGTCGGGCGGCTTCTGACAGAGCGGGGAAAGGAACTGTCGCGGCCGCGGTCGGGGTTGGCGGTGGAGGAATCGTCGTGTAGCGGCGACCGGGCGGCGCAACTGTGGCTGAAAGGGACGGAAAAGACGGGCGACATCAGGCTCTGCGGCCGGGATCTAGGGGCGTGATGATGGGCGCGGGAGACGAGGTTCTGCAGAAAGGGGTGCAGAGGGCTTCCGCTGCTATTGGGGAAAGGGGCGCGGGAACCCACTCTGCTGCTCGCCAGAGATAAAACTGAGCGACGGCGTCGGAGAAGACGAGCCACGCGGCAGGAAGACTCTGAGGCGGCCATGCAACTCGAGTGCGGCTGGCGCGGGGGATCTGGAAAAGATCTCACGGGTCCACCTGTGGATAGATCTGACGGGTGAGGAAGATCAGCAGGATCCGACGGTGGGCTGAACTCGCCGGGGTCGGAAAAGGAGCGGGGCGGGAAGGGGTCGGATCCAGGGGTCGGGACCTGGCGGAAAACTGAACACTCAGGCACGGTTAAGCAAAACAGATAACTAAGGTCAAGGGCTCCGAGCAAGATTAACTGGGAAGGTTTAGGGGTCGGTCGTTACAGCCTACCCCTCTTAAAAAGAATCTCGTCCCGAGATTCAAGGATCAAGGGCGTGCTGTTCTTACCTCCTTGGTGGGACAGAAACCCTGGGAAACGCTTGTTCAGATATTCGTCCGTTTCCCATGTTGCTTCATCTTCAGTGTGGTTTCTCCAGAGGATCTTGTACATCTTCACCGCTTGGCGTCGGGTGTGCCTTTCCTTTTGGTCAAGAACTCGATCTGGGTACTCGGCGTAGGTCAGATCGGGCTCTACTTGAAGCTGTTCTTGTTCTAGGATCTCTGCTGGAACTCGGACACATTTCTTTAGTTGAGACACATGAAAAACATCATGTATGGCTGATAGCTGCTCTGGGAGTTGGATCCGGTAAGCAACGGGTCCACATATCTCCACAATCTCATAAGGGCCAACATAACGAGGTGCTAACTTGCCTTTTATTCCAAACCGTTGCACTCCTTTGGTCGGGGAAACTCGAAGGTACACATGATCACCAAGGTTGAACCGCAGGGGTCTTCTTCGTCGGTCGGAGTAACTCTTCTGTCGAGATTGGGCAGCTTTGAGATTTGCTTGAATTACCTTCACTTGCTCTTCGGCTTCTTCCACTAAGTCCGGGCCATAAACCTGTCTCTCTCCTGGTTGGGACCAGTTCAAGGGTGTCCTGCATCTCCGGCCATACAGGGCCTCAAACGGTGCCATCTTCAAACTGGCCTGGTAACTGTTATTGTAGGAGAATTCTGCTAAGGGTAGGCACTTGTCCCAGTTTTTATCATAGTGGATAACACAAACTCTTAACATGTCTTCAAGGATCTGGTTGACTCTCTCGGTTTGGCCATCGGTTTGAGGATGATACGTTGAGCTTCGGATGAGCTGGGTGCCCATAGATGCTTGTAGCTGCTCCCAAAAATGGGCCACAAACTGAACTCCTCGATCAGAGACGATAGTCTTGGGTACACCGTGTAGGGAAACGATACGGTCGAGGTACAACTCTGCATATTGCTTGACTGTGTAGGTGGTACGAACAGGAAGGAAATGTGCCGTCTTGGTCAGACGGTCCACTATAACCCAGATGGAATCATACCGTTGAGTTGTAAGGGGTAATCCAACTATGAAATCCATGCTGATGTCTTCCCATTTCCAAGAGGGAATAGGTAGCGGCTGCAAGGTTCCTGCTACCTTCAAATGACTGGCCTTGACACGTTGACAGGTGTCACATTCTGAGACATAACGAGCTATCTCTAGTTTCATTCCACTCCACCAAAAGGTCTGACGGAGATCATGGTACATCTTATTGCTGCCAGGATGGATCGAGAACTTGGAGAGATGAGCTTCATCTAGGATTTGCTTCCTCAACTCGGGGTCGGCGGGCACTACTAGTCGGTTTCCATAATACATACCTCCCGTTTTGTCCTGACAGAATTGCTTATATCCTTCATCCTTTACTGAGATCTTACTGATGATCCGTTTTATTTCTTCATCCTTAACTTGTGCTGACCGAATTTGGTCCTCCAAAACTGAGTCAAGGATGATGTGACCAAGGGTTCCATGAGAAATAATTTCCAAACTTAGTTTTCTCATCTCGTGACACAGGGTTTTGGTGAAGGCTGTTGACAAGAAGCAGTTGCAATGGGGTTTGCGGCTGAGGGCATCGGCTACCACATTGGCCTTGCCAGGATGATAGTGCACTTCCAACTCATAATCCTTTATCAACTCCAGCCATCTTCTCTGGCGCATGTTGAGGTCGGCTTGAGTGAAGATTTACTTGAGGCTCTTGTGGTCGGTGTAGATGTTGCAGTGAGCTCCCATTAGGTAGTGCCTCCATATCTTCAAGGCATGTATCACTGCTGCTAACTCAAGGTCATGGGTCGGGTAGCTTAGCTCATGAGGTCGTAACGCACGTGAGGCATAGGCATTGACTCGGCTGTCTTGCATAAGAACACATCCGAGTCCAGTGCCAGAGGCGTCACAGTATACGTCATACGGCCTAGAGGGGTCGGGCTGAGCCAAAACTGGGGCGGTGGTTAGCAAGTGCTTCAGGGTCTTGAAGGCCTCTTCACACTTGGTGTCCCACACAAATTTGACCTCTTTCTTCAGCAACTCGGTCATCGGCTTAGCTATCTTGGAGAAATCCGGTATGAAACGCCGATAGTAACCTACAAGTCCAAGGAAACTTCTGATCTGGTGTACTGAGGTAGGAGACTTCCATTCCATGACTTCTTGTACCTTGCTGGGATCCAAGGCGATACCGTCCTTGGAGATAGTGTGTCCCAAAAACTTGACACTATCTAACCAAAACTCACACTTGGAGAACTTAGCATAGAGCTGGTGATCTCTCAGCCGTTGGAGAACTATATGAAGATGGTCGACATGCTCTTCCTCATTCTTCGAGTACACTAGGATATCATCAATGAACACCACGACAAACTTGTCCAGCTCGGGCATAAATACCGAGTTCATAAGGTACATGAAATAGGCGGGTGCATTGGTGAGTCCAAAGGACATGACTAGGTACTCGTACAGTCCATATCTGGTAGAGAAGGCTGTCTTGGGTATGTCGCAAGGTCGAATCTTTATTTGGTGATAACCAGAACGAAGATCGATCTTAGAGAACACTTTTGCTCCGGCTAACTGATCGAACAAGACATCAATACGTGGCAGTGGGTACTTGTTCTTGACTGTTACCGCATTGAGGGGTCGGTAATCCACACACATCCGTAAACTGCCGTCTTTCTTCTTCACAAACAGGGCGGGGCAACCCCAAGACGATGTACTGGGTCGAATGAAACCTTTTTCCAACAGATCATGCAACTGGGTCTTCAACACGGCTAACTCAGCGGGTGGCATCCGATAGGGTCTCTTAGATATTGGGGCTGTGCCAGGAATCAACTCTATAGAAAACTCCACTTCTCTATCAGGTGGCATACCCGGCAAATCTTCTGGAAACACATCAGGGTACTCACAGATAACAGGGAGATCTTCTAAACGGGCTCCCAAGAGAGGGTAAGCACAAGAAGTCGAAGACTCAGGATGGGTCAAGGATAGGGTAGAACTGCCATGAGAGGGCGAGCTGATGTAAAGAGATCGGGCTGAGGCATCTAGAACAACATGATGTCGGTCCATCCAATCCATACCAAGGATGACATCTATGCCTTTTAGGTCAAGGATGATAAGGTTTTCCTTGAAGAGGGTGGGGCCTAGCTGGAGAGGCACAAGAATAACGACCTGATCCGACGTTATCCTTCCTCCAGGAGTGGCGATCACATAGGGTTCCTTAGTGTGACCGACACTTAGCCCACATCTTTCCCTTGCCTTATCCCCGATAAAGCTATGAGAGGCTCCCGAATCAAACAACACAACAACAGCTTGATTTAAAACAAGGAAAGTACCCGTCATTACTGGCGCACCTTCGGGGAGTTCAGTCAAGCTGGTGTAGTTGAGTCGGCCTTGTCGGACTTGTACCTTGGGCCTCCTTCCTCTGGCTGCCATGGGGTTCTGACCTTGCTGCTGATTCTTGTTCCTGGGTCAGTCCTTTGCAAAATGTCCTTCATTGCCGCAGGTAAAGCAACGATTGCTGGCGGTCGGGCGAGGTGGCGTCGGCAGGGTCGGCCGGGGCACTTGCGGCTGGAAGCCTGGAAAACGAGGTGTTGTTGCCGGCGGGGGTCGGGCGATCCATTTCCCTGACTGCTGGGGTCGGCCAGGGGCTTGTGGAGGGATCATCCGGAACCTTCGAGTCGGTGGGCTCGGGAATGCCACAGAGGCCTTCCTCTTCTGGTCGGCCTTGAGAGCTTGCATGCAGTCCTCCTGAGAGATGGCCAGGTTGACCAACTCGTTGTAGGTGTCCACCCTGATGGGGTTCAGCCTTTCCCTGAGCTCCAAGCTCAGTCCTTGGCGGAATCTGTCCCGCTTCTTCTCGTCTGTGTCCGCATGATAACCAGCATAACGGCATAGGTCATTGAAAGCTTGGGCGTAATGCAGCACATCCCGAGTGCCTTGGGTGAGGGCCAGAAACTCGTTGAGCTTACGCTCCAGGAGACCTTCGGGAATGTGATGCACCTTGAACGCCGTCTTGAACTCGTTCCAACTGACCTCGTGGCCAGCCGGCAGCATGGCATGGTAGTGGTCCCACCAAAGCCGTGCGGAGCCACGCAGCTGCTGAGCTGCAAACCGCGCCTTGTTGGTGTCAGGGCATGGAGCGGTGGGGAGCTCGAACTTGGATTCAATTGTACGAACCCATGCATCAGCATCGAGCGGTTCTTGTGTCTTTTGGAACAGCGGGGGCTGTGTCCCCAGAAAATCCTCATACCGCACGATATGCGGCTGCTGCTGTGCTCTTCCACCCTGTGGCTGTTGCTGTTGTCCCTGCACCAGATGCCTTAGCAGCTCGGTTTGAGTTGCTAGGATTGCCTCCAATGGCGATGGGGGCGGGGGCGGGGGAAGATCCTGTCGCTGATTACTACCACTGGGCACAGAACTAGACCTAGTGCGGTGCGCCATCTGCAAGAGTTAACGCCCCATTAATTTCAGAACCTCAGGTGCACTCCAACAAATGGAACGTATGAATTAAATCCCTTAATGCGACTCTTGCCAATGGTGCATCACACGTCCTCATAGAGGAAGCACATTCCTCCCATTCTCGGCATAGGTAACCTCTACTTGACCTGGTACTCCATTTCAAGCAACACATGCCACATACAGACTCCTAGGAGCTGATCCACTCAAACCAAGGGGTCGGACACGGTTCGTACTTGAAAGGGTCGGACGAGGCGGAGACTGCCTCAAAGGTCGGCGCACTCTGGCTCGCAAACTAGGGTCGGCCAACTGAACAGGCTCTCCGAAAACAGCATAGGGTTACGGCGCAACTTACTCAACCCTAGCATCCACACCATACGAAAAGGAGAAAACTATGCACCGGGGTTAACTTTATACCCGACGATGTTTCAACACAGGGAGTACTCAACTCAAGGCTAACCTATTACAGCTTTTCCAAAATCTAGGCTGCCGAGGAGTACAACAAAAAGGAAGAAGGTTCCCTGAGAACCCTTAAGCTACCAATGGACACTATGAGTCGGAGAAGGGGCGCCATCTTCTTCTATGTCCATGCTGGACGCTCCCTCATCTTCCTCAGGGTCCTCCTGAGCTTCGAGCTGCATGTTGAGGGCATGCATATCCTCGAGCTCGGCTTGGTGCTCCTCCAGGTGGGCATTGGCGGCTGCTAGCTCCATTTCCACCTCCATCTTTTCCTCCGAGAGCTCTATCATGCCGTCCACGAGGTCGGCGACTTCTCCTTCTAGCTCGGAGATCCGATCTTGCATATCGTGGATCTGGATACCACGCTGGATCAGCTGGTAGGTTTGGCCTACCATGTCTCTTCTTGCTGCCTGGAGGTAACCGTGGGTATCTGCAGCCGTACAGGCGAAGAGGGTCATGGCTCTTCCCTGAAGCTCTATCAACCTGTAGAGGGCGGCCATGCACTGGACGTTGGTGGAGATGGTGACCATAGCACAGGTGGTGGCCAACACCTCGATGTTCCCGACGCGGTCAAGCCAGGCCGGGTCCAGCCGACTCCTGACGGGGAAGAGACCGATCGGGTCCAGCGTGATCTCCACTGGGTGCAACTGACAGAACTGGGTGAGCAACTGAAGGGCGGCGGATTCCCATGTGTCTTCCGGAGCGAGACCATAGGCTATTATGCCCAGAGAGGGCCACTCGGGCCGTGCAAGGGGAGGTGGTACCAACGCTTGCACCTGGCACGTCTGAATGCCCTGTTCCATGTATAACCGCCCGGCATACAAGGGCGGGGACTGATACCCAAACCACTTCAGCGTATCCCACAAAATCGCGGGAAACCCCTCGAAATGCAGGCACGTTGACTGGAAGGTACCGTCCGCTCCAAAAACCACATGTCCGGGAACAGCCATCTGGAACCAAGAAAACCAAAAACCACGTGAGATACCTCCAAGGATCAGGGGTCGGATAGAGAAGCAGAAGGGCTTAACCGAGAGCAACTGAGAGAAACTAGAAATCCTTAGATCAAAAGAACTCTTTCGGACAGGGTTGTTGCTGAGAAAAGGGACCGTACAACCTTTTTAGATATGACGCATGCACGGCCTACCGTACTCTTAACCAAAACAACTGCCCAAACCTTGGGTCTTACGCGGTCAGCGCCGGTGACAAGGCAACAATACGTCTCTCCCTATAATAACTAGTCGGTTCTAGCAACGCCTCCTAACGAACGCGGCTAGCAACCTGCAGAAAACACACACACGAACCTTTCGTGCCAGCACCCATGAAAGCGTTCCCAAACATTACCGCTCACTTATAGGAACGACACCCATGCGTTTAAGGCTGCATGGACAGCACTCAACCGTGGAAATAGGCTCCCTTTGAATGGATTCGTATAACCCTTCGCATACTCGTGATGCGGAATCGGCACACGTGTGACAAACGTGACGAAACAACCGTGCTGATAGGTTCGTTGGACTCGAACCGTACCAACCTTCGTATGGAACACATACGGAACCTGCGCACGTATAATAGACGTGGGCGAAAGCAACCGCGAAGATAGGGTCCTTTGAATGGAGCTCCCTATCAACCCTCGCATACTCGTGATGCGGAATCCGGCACACGTATAATAGACGTGGCGAAGTGCTGGAAAAGTTAGCAACATAACCAAGTACTTATTAGTCACCTAAAACAACCCCAAAATCCCCTAGGGCCTCTCGCACTAAGTCATCCTTAACGATCGTACGGAGTTTTCAAAAGTTTCTTGCAACTTTTATCCTTTTCAAAGAAGTGTTTAGGCTCATTGGGTTCTCTGAATGCTAAACACGGCTCTGATACCAGCTGTGGCGGAACCACCTCGGATTAGCTTGGATTAAGCAGGGTTAAGCCGCCTAACATGCGACACTCCTGCCTAAACCGAGCTGATACGAAGTGCCGTCGGATTTCATCCGATTTAACCACTTAAACAGGATCGAGTTCAGCAAACCCACACGAAGGTGAGTGGTTACAGAGAATACAACAAGTCTACTGAGTTAACAAGTTTTACCCATTGTAGTTCGGCCATAAAATCCATCATCGAAGTTTTACAAGTTTTCAAGAAACGACAGAGAAACACTAGCGGAAGACTTCGTCGGGGTCGGACATCCCTAGTGAGGCCAACCGGGACATCACTGGCTCCTCTCCTCGCCGTCCGAGGAAGGATCCCACTCGACCGTCCAACCTGGCGGAAGCTGGGGCGGCCAAGCACCAACCAGAGAGGAGTCGGAAGCAGCAACTTCACCTGAAAAACAGGAGCCACAACAAGGCTGACCTACTAAGCTCAACAAGACTTAACCGATAGGAGTGGGGACTACTCCTCCTTCTAGACATGCAAGGCTTCTTGGCTGAGGGGTTTGTTTGCCAAAAGCACTAAGTAAACCTATTTCAGTTTTTAGCTCAGGTTCTATGTTCATTTACCAGTCTAGGTTGTGCAACCTATTCTAAGCAATCATAGAGCCAACCAAGAGGTGTAGATATAACAACAAACATTGCCATCATCAGATTCCTTATTTACTCAGGGTGACATAGCGATCAAGAAATCTCAAACTGTGAGAGGCAGACGAATCGATTCGAGTTCTTTAACCATGCATGGTGAACCTAGCCTCATGACATCCGCGCACCCGGAGGTCGCTTCCTGTGTCGGCCTTCCCCATCAATCCCCTAACCCGTGCCGGGCCCATTTCCTTTGGTGCAAGGTTCCACAGACCCGGCCTCTGCCGTCCTGTGACCACACATTGCCACCACGTGCGACAACCAGCAGGGGAAACTCCGTTCCAAGAACAATGGGGCGACCGCTCACGTCTAGGTTCAATCCGGTACTAAGCTTCCTCATCCCATACTAAGTATGAGGCTAGTACTTTCAAACACTTGATCACGAACACCACCACTGTCGGGCCTTAGCAAGATTTCATAGACAGACGGGGCGACCATCCGACCACCAAAGAGTTACCCAATACCCTGCCCCGTCCATCGTCCTTATAGTTATAACAGGAGAGTAAACATGCAACTCCTATAACTCGCGAGTGACAGGAAATCACTCGGCTTTTACCGTTTTCCTAGTTAAGCAATGCAGCTACTCGGTCCAACAGCTAGTGCTCAGATCATGGGTCACTGAGTCATGCATCTAGGGTTTCACACAACTCCTATACGTAAATGCACAAGCATGATACAGAAGGCATGCGCAAGTCTGGTAAAACACATAGGACTTTCATGCAACCGGGGCTTGCCTTCAAGCAAGGAGGACGGGAACTGCTCGGCTTCGGGGGCGACTTCGGCTTCGAAGGGCAGGAGCTCAGCTACAGCTTCTTCTTCTGGCGCCGGGTGAAGCTCGTAGAAATCGTCGGCGAGGTGCAGCTCTACACGAATGCAATGCAAGGGTTAGCTTAGACGGTTAGTTCAACAGCAACACTGGCTCACCTGAGCCCAGAAACTCGCGACAACGAACAGGAGGTTATGGTGGTTCGAGAGCTGATGATGATGAAAAGATAAGGGTAGAAAGGAACCAGTGGTCTGATCCTTGAACTAGAGGATGTGATAACTGGGATCCTTAGACGCAAGCGCGGAAGGGTTCCCACATTTTACATATACACCCTCGAGTTGAAGAAAAGATCACAGCCAAGCCCTCGGGCGAGGCGGATAAGGGTCGGCAGAACAGACAGGGTCGGACGAGACGGAACTGGGGTCGGGCGGATAGGAGGGGTCGGGCGAGGCGGACTTAGGGTCGGCAACTCACCTTCTTCCTGAAAGGAAGGCTTGGGGTCGGGAAGAAGTGAACTTGGGCGGAGGACTAAAGCTTCGAGCAAGGGCTACGACTGGAAATGCTCCGGCGGCGGCGCTGCTTCTTGCGAATCACAAGAGAGCTCTTACGCAGCACGGAGGAGCAAGCTGCTGGGGAACTTGGAGGAACTGAGGGGGAACTGGGAGAAGAACTTCTCAAGAACTGGGTGGGTGGCGCTAGGAGCTTGAGCAGGGAGTTAGAGAAAGCTGAAGGCAACAAGGGCGAAGGGGAACTCCGGCGACGGGGGCATTCCTTTTATAGCTGCTGAAGCAGAGGAACGGAAACGGCGCGGAGTGAGAAGGGGAGCGGCGCGAAGGCCGGGGAGAAGCAATGGAGTGCTCTGCCGTGGCGGCGATTGAGCAAACAGGGCGGTGCTGCAGAACTCCGGGGGTGACGCAAGTGATCATTGCGTTCTGCCGTCAGGGCGGCGTAGGGGCGGGTAGACCGGTGGTTGAGATTTGGCGGAAAGCGGGCGTCGTCGTGCGGAAGAGGTGATAGAAGCGACCGGTTAAACGGCGCTAGAATCGAGGGCGCACAGGTGAGAAGACAGGCGGACGCGGGCGCGGGGGAGAGCGCGGAACAACAGATTGTCGGGCGGCTTCTGACAGAGCGGGGAAAGGAACTGTCGCGGCCGCGGTCGGGGTTGGCGGTGGAGGAATCGTCGTGTAGCGGCGACCGGGCGGCGCAACTGTGGCTGAAAGGGACGGAAAAGACGGGCGACATCAGGCTCTGCGGCCGGGATCTGGGGGCGTGATGATGGGCGCGGGAGACGAGGTTCTGCAGAAAGGGGTGCAGAGGGCTTCCGCTGCTATTGGGGAAAGGGGCGCGGGAACCCACTCTGCTGCTCGCCAGAGATAAAACTGAGCGACGGCGTCGGAGAAGACGAGCCACGCGGCAGGAAGACTCTGAGGCGGCCATGCAACTCGAGTGCGGCTGGCGCGGGGGATCTGGAAAAGATCTCACGGGTCCACCTGTGGATAGATCTGACGGGTGAGGAAGATCAGCAGGATCCGACGGTGGGCTGAACTCGCCGGGGTCGGAAAAGGAGCGGGGCGGGAAGGGGTCGGATCCAGGGGTCGGGACCTGGCGGAAAACTGAACACTCAGGCACGGTTAAGCAAAACAGATAACTAAGGTCAAGGGCTCCGAGCAAGATTAACTGGGAAGGTTTAGGGGTCGGTCGTTACAATAACACATTACCTTCATTTGGTTGTTGTAGCTCAAAAGCATCAACATTGAGATCTATTCCATGCATAGCAGCCTAAGCTTCTTCGAGGTGATGGATTTCATCTTCCAGGACATGGACTTCATCTTCTTGCTCATCTGGTGGTTCCTCATTTAGATCACGTAAGGCACCTAGTGGTTCTTCATTTAGATTAGGTAAGATATGTCTATCTCCTTCATCTGGTAGTGTGTTTAGATCAATGGCCATGGTTGATGATGAAGTGGATTGCAGAATGTTAGGATGGAATGGATGTCTCTCATTTAGTTGCCGGAGCTTGTGATGTGCTTATATAGTGGGGATACTTCTACCAGTACACGGCAGCTCCAATTTTGAATCTGGCGCCACTTTCCTCTGTTTAACTGTTGTTGTGATTTTTTTCTTCTGGGACATTCCAAATTGTAAACGTGGCACATAGTTGCCTTTCCGGTTTGTTTTTCAAACCATATACTACTGCAATGATTACTGCCATATGTTACCTTCACAAGGGTAGTATTGTCATTTGTCATCGATGCTAAGGGGGTGTTTGGCTAAACTTTAGTCCCTATCATATCGGATGTTTGCACACTAATTAGGAGTATTAAATATAGTCTAATGATAAAACTAATTGCATAAATGAGGGCTAATTTGCGAGACAAATCTATCAAACCTAATTAGTCCATGATTAGCCCATGTGATGCTAAGTAAACATGTGCTAATTATGGATTAATTAGGTTTAATAGATTCATCTCGTGAATTAGCCCTCGTCTATGCAATTAGTTTTATAATTAGTTCACATTTAGTCCTTCTAATTGGTATCCAAACATCCGAGGCGACCTAAATTAAAAATTAGTCCAGGATCAAACACCCCTAATTTGTATTTGGTCCATGTTTAGTTACCTCAAAACTCCCAACTTTGACACTATGCAAAAAGAAGATTCCCCATCACATCAAACTTGCGGTACATGCATGGAGTACTAAATGTAGACGAAATCAAAAACTAATTGCACAGTTTTGTGGTACTTTGCGAGACAAATCTTTTGAACCTAATTAGTCAATATTTGAACAATAATTCACAGATACAAACGAAACACTACAATGTACTACAGTTGTATAACAGTAATTTTGCACCTCCAAACTTTGGGCAACTAAACAAGGCCTTGGAATTCTAAAAGTGCACTTCGAATTCTAAAAATGCTAATCCGCCCGCGTCTCTTTCCACGGCGGATCGCCTAGTGCCACCGCTCGTCTTGGATGCCACTACCAAAGTGCCAAACAGAGCTTTGACCGGGTGCGCCGTGTTTCGCCGCAGTGGGCAGGCAGGCCAAAAGCAAACCAAACACAAAAGCAAGCCCAGATTCTGCTTTGACCTGACGGGTGATTGTGATGCGCGATAGGCCATTTTGCCGGCCAACTAGTCCCTTGTTTACTTCACCCCAACTTCCAACTTTGTCACTATGTAAAAAGAAGATTTCCCATCACATAAAACTTGCGGTACATGCATGGAGTACTAAATGTAGACGAAATCAAAAACTAATTGCACAGTTTTGTTGTACTTTGCGAGACGAATCTTTTAAGCCTAATTAGTCAATATTTGGACAATAATTCACAATACAAACGAAACGCTACATTGTCGCATTTATGGTAAAATGCCAATTTTGTCACTCCCAAATTGGGAACTAAACAAGACCTAGGAGCAGTAATCCTGTGGTCTGGCTTGGTAGGCACGGCAGGTTGGTGGGTCAGTACGAGCAAGTATTTAGGGTTACTTACCGAAGGAACGAACAGCTGGTAAGTGGTAACAAAGCAAAGTATGATGACACGGTGTGAGCTTTTCTTTTTCATTCTTTCCTAGCAAACGACAAAGGCAGAGGCGAGTATACTGGCTTTCTTCTGCAGCGATCATCAGAGTAATGGCTTGAGCACGAAGCGGCCAAAAGAGAAAGCGTTTTCTTTTCGAAATGGGCCAAAAGAGAAGCTGCGGTCAGGCACGGCAACTTCACCGTGCGATCGATTCGGCGGCATTATTCTACCGAGTACCTGCCTGCTGGCACTTGCTCCGTTGCTCGTGACTCACGCCACAAAGGAAGCTGGAAGCAGTATCGCAGCTTTCTTGGAAGAAATACTGTCGCTACCGGTCCAATATACAAACAGGCCATGCATCACGCATGTGCCCTGCCACCATGTTCACCTATGACTGACACTAACAGGATCCCCTCCAATTAAAGTTTAGATAGTTAAAGTTTGGAGTTTTTTTAGCTAGCTAAACTTGAGGGGAGATTATTTGATCCTGGGCTTAAACCCTTCTAAATGACCATGGTACCCTTCTTTACTAGCGCCAAACCCCACCCTGCTGCTCAGTTGCCGCTTCATTTTTCGTCTGCGTGCCAACACAGCAGCTTCTTTTCTCTGCGCCAAAGGCAGACCGTGCTCTTTTGCCGTGCTGTTGTTCTGACGCAAAAAAACAAGCAGCCGTCTCTTTTTTTTAACGCCAACACAAGCACGCACACATATATGACGTTTCAAATAGTAGTGCATAGTTCATACAAAATCAAACAAAATACATCAAAAATCCATACAATCACTACGATAGCCTAGCACAATCACTCCCTCGTAGCAAACAAAGCGTCAGCAAGTTGGTCACGGAAAGTATTAATGTTTCCATTTTAATCACCTAATGATTGAATACACCTCCTGATTGAGATGCGGACATTAGCTAATAGTTTTCATCTTGATCACACATGTCAAAATCTTCATCTCCTAGAGCACTTTCTCGAACAAAGTTACGAAGAACCATGCATGCAAGGATTATTTTGGTTTGTTTAGCCATAGGATAACTTGGTAAGTTCAATAAAATCATCCACTTCATCTTCAAAACACCAAGGATTATTTTGGTTTGTTTAGCCATAGGATAACTTGGTAAGTTCAATAAAATCATCCACTTCATCTTCAAAACACCAAAAGAGCGCTCGATGATGTTGCGAAGTGAGGAATGTAAATAATTGAAATGCGCTCTTTTACCAAAATAGTATTTTATCCCCCTATACGGGGCGAGATATCCTAGCCGGTTAGGATAGCCCGAGTCAACGAGATAAAATTTTCCTACAAACAATTATTAACAAAATATGAGAAAATGAAAGCTCTCACAAATTTAGAAAGTGAACTTGTAACAATATTTGGTTATACCTTGTGGAGGATGCGGGAATTTATCACCATATTTGGTTATAGCATCATTGAATACCCGCATATTTGGTCATCATTGAATACCTTGTTGGTACTACTGCTCCTCTTCAAACTTCCAATACTCATAGGACTCCTATCATCACCTCTGTCTTCTGCTTCATAGTCTTCATTTTCATCCCTGTCACTCAAATCAATATCATATGGATTCTCTCCTGCAATGCAAGAACAAGACCCATCAACTGTTATGCCTTCAAACATCAATTCAAGATCTTCTAGACACTCTGGGGGACCAAACTTCAACTTCTTTCTCTCAGGTTGTTTCTGAAAAAAAAACATAACAAAAAAAATTAAGTGCAATGACATTATAGTGGACAATTGGAAAGGAAATCAGAACATGCAGTAGTACCTTACTGTGTTGTTCCCAAAATACCTCGCTTGCTATGATTCCCCCACTAGCATTCTTGCCAAGGTCACTTTGTTTGTTACAATAGGTCCAGAATGTAAAAAGGCTCTTGAGTCGATCCCATCTATTCCTGAACTGCTTTGTAGAGTGACGCAAACCTGTCCTCTCATAGAAAGCACCGGCTATGTTGTTGTAATCTCTGTTGGTCATGGTTCCATTGTTTCTATTTACAGCCCTTACTTGCTCAACACAAAGGTCACAGGACACCACATTGTTGTTGAAACTGGTTTAGTTAGACTTGTCAAAGCTATCCTTCTAGTGCATGTGGACATTAACATAGCATAAGCATTTGCAAGGCGCTAACAGGAAAATAAACATGTACAAGACACATACATATGTAAACTGAACATTTTGCAATGCACTGAACATTTGCAAGACACATACAAGACACTAACTATTTTAACAGGAGCAAGGCGCTAACAGTTATAGACCTAAAAATAAAAACCATTTGCAACACAACAATCTGTCCATGTACAGGGCATGAGTTCCAGAGCCAAGAACCTCTTCAACACCATCATCTTCTTCTGCTAAGGTGCCATAAGAATCTAATGCACCTTCCCGGACACGGCCACGGCCACCAGTCGCACTTGCTCCGGCCGATTTTGATGTCTGGCTGGTCAGCCGAGGAGCCTGATATGGTTGAGCTGCAGGAGGATGGGGCGAGGCGGCGCCACGGCTGCCACCGGCACCACAGCTGGCAGTGGGGCCATGGCCAGCAGCCACGGCACAGCCTGCAGGGGCACCACAGCCGACACCGGCGCCTTGGCTGCTGTGGCCGCCGCGAGAGCCACGGGTGCTGCCGGTCTCACTGCCGCCACCATCCTCTCCGGCTGCAGGGAGCGGGTGGGCCGAGGAAGCACCCAGCATCTCCATAAACGACATGTCGTCAATGTTGTCCTGCGCTTCGGAGTTTAGATCCAGCGCCCCAACACCCAGGCCAACGAAGGAGGAAGCCGGCGTGCTGAAGCTCTGGCCGCGGGGATTGGGGATCGGCGCTGATGAAGATTGGGAGAAGAACCTTCCACGGGGCGGGTGATGTCTTCCCAAAAGGAGTTGTTGTCATCATGCTTGTCCTGGCACTCCATCCGGTGCCGGCGTGGGAGCACTGGAGGCGGGGGTGGGATGCGGTGGCGGTGCAGTGGCGATGGGCGAGGGAACGGCGAAGGTGGCGGCGAAGCGTAAAAAGTGGATCGGGATAGGGTGCGGCGCTGCGGGGAAAGACAAGGACAGGAGGAGACCGCGGGGGTATTTTGAACTTTGCTCACTTTCAGTAGGTTTTAGCTACTCTTGGCTGGCTAATGGCTAAGCTCTTTTTTAAGTTTGGCTAAAGTTTAGGCTCTGTTTGGTTTGAGTTGCTTAAAATAAGCAAATAAGTTGCTTATGAACCAATCACTTTTGCTTATAGAGTTGTTTATAAGTTGCTTATGGGGCACTTTACACCTCCTGCCCCCATTCTCTCTCCTCTCTCCCCTTTCTCTCTCCTCTCTCCCGTCACCACTCAGGCATGGCGCCGCTCCCGCCCGCCCGCCGCCGCCCGCCGCAGCTGGGTAATTATTAGGGGTAGAGGGAAATGGGATGGCAGGGGCAAATATGTCAATAGCAATCAGATAAACAACCCAAACCAAACACTTAGAGAAAAATAAGCAACTACAATAAGCAACTTTAATTTGCTTATAATAAGCAATTGAAACCAAACAGGCCCTCAGTAACATTTCAGTTGGACCTATTTGGATCCAACTTTTGCTTCCACTAACTTATTTTTAGCACATGTCACATCGAATGTTTAGATACTGTTGACGCCAGATTTCGTCACTAATAGAATCGGCGCCAAGAAGAGGGGGAATCGGAGAAGCACAGTTGGGAATCGGCCAAATGGTGCTACAGTGTGAGATCGGCCGGTGGCTTCTGTCTTGCTTCAGGTCAAACATACCAGAGTCCCAATCGGTAATCTTTTGCCGATAAGGAATCGGCCGATTAGGAGGGTGGACTAATTGGGCCTGTATGGGCTTAGAAGGGAATAGAAGGACGAGGTGGAAATCAGCCCACGAAGCGTGAAGTAACCAACCTAGCACGAATCGTGCTTGTAGATATTCGTTTTCTGTTTGAGTTAGGGATAGAATTCTAGTCGGTTAAGAAGATATCTGTACGGGGCTATAAATAGCTACCTTTGTAAATCTGTAATCATCAACCAATCAATACAACAAGCTACTTTTTCCTCGTACTTACTTTTAAGCAGGCGACTTCGCTACTACTTTTCTCTTTTCCCACGAGTTCGTGCGGGTTGGCAGGGCTGCATCATCTTGATCTCCGGCCGATTCTGTAAGTTCTGTTTATCGAGTAATATCTAAGCTTTAACTTCGGGCGTATCGCTGTTGTTTCGTTTAGATTTATTCACTAGTTATCGATATTTGCTAGATTCATAGGTTTTTACCTGTTTTTCTAGTCTTTATCACCAGTTATCCAGCTAGGAATCGGTAGTATCGGCTTTCTTTACTTTCTGTTGTTAGATTCATCTATTGCCGATTAGATCTATTCCTAGTGTTACTATCATAAGCTTTGCATCGATTACTCTAGCAATTCTTTGTCAACAAGGCTACAGTGATCGGCTGTCCTATAGCCGATTCCTTTAATATAGCAAATCGGCTGATTCGCTGATAAGCTCTCTCGAGATCGGAAACTTAGCCGATCGTGATTTCTGAACCTAACACGTGTTCTTCCTTGCCAATCAACAGGTCAGATTGGCTGGCACGCCGCGTAGACCGCACCAGGGCATTCACCCGAACAGGAGTTAAGCAGATTCTCCCGGGTCGTGTGTCGGTCGTTGGGATTCGGTTGACCGATTTCTAGCGCCAACACACTTTTGGCACGCCCGGTGGGACCAAATACAACCGCCATCATGTCGAAAGCTGCCGAAGTCTCCGAAGATAACGTCATCGAGGTGACGGAAGCAGATCTGAAGGACGACCAGAAGGAAGAGCTGGACAAGTATACGGAGCAGTTCCGGAAAGCTTGCCTGAAGTCTTTCAGTCGCTCCAGAAGCGGGGAGACCATCAAAAAGACTCCATTCCCTGCTCCCCGCCAGATCACAATTTCTGAGGATTCGGATAAAATGTCCGATATGATTCAACAATCTATTCATCACGCCTTCATCGACCAGTCCCCGGTGCTTTCAAACATGGTGCACAACGCCATTGTCAATTCCTTCGCCGGGGGCATACCTCAAGGATACAGGGGACCGACATATTTTCAGCCGATTCCACCAAATCAGACTTATTCAAATTCGGCTTCGCAGCCGATCCAATTTTCTGTTGGGGGATCAGGTGCTTCCTCATCATCAGCTCCTATGGGATATGGCTCCATCCAACTATCCTCTGCGCCATTCCCTCCGGTCAGCCCAATTAACCCATCACCCTGGGGGGCACCTTTAGTCACGGCCGGTCAGAATCAATCGGCCAGTCAAATGAATCCTCCATTCCAGACATCCTTCCAGGCTGCTATCCGGCCAACCGTGCCGCCATACCAGCCTGTCGCTCCGGAAGTCAACAAGACAGCAGAGATCATGCTGTATGATGAAACGAGTGGCTCATTCAAACAGCCAGCCTTTACTACACAGCCGGCTTACACTCAGATACCACCCTTCAAGCCTCCGTTCATTCAGCCTCCGATTTATCAGCACGTGCCGGTACCTCAACCAACAGTTCACCAGCAACAGCACGTATTGCGGAGGTGATGCAAGAACAATTCGGCTTGAAGCCGAAGGTGCAAACTTATACCTATAGAACACCATACCCGCCTACATATGACCTATTGCCGTTCCCCCATCGGTATAAAGTTCCTGATTTCACTAAATTTTCGAGGATGGATGATACTTCGACCGTAGAGCATGTGAATAGATTCATCATCCAATGCGGAGAAGCAGCTACGCAAGACGCCTTACGGGTACGGTTGTTCTCGTCATCTCTGTCTGGTTCGGCCTTTCAATGGTTCACTACATTGCCGCCAAACTCAATTATCACATGGGCCGATTTAGAAAGACAGTTCCACAAATACTTCAATGCCGGGGTGCATGAGATGAAGCTGTCCGATTTGACCAGCCTCAGGCAAAGGAGTGATGAGCCGATATCCTCGTATATACAGAGGTTTCGGGAAATCAGAAACAAGTGCTACTCTCTGGCTCTAACCGATGCGCAGTTGGCCGATATAGCTTTTCAAGGCCTTCTGCCCCACATCAAAGAAAGATACGCTTCACAAGAATTTGAAAGTCTGAGCCAGATTGTTCACCGATTGTCTGGACAGGAGGTACGTCCTTTCGATCCGAGGAGGAATTTCCAAAAGAAAGTGGCATTCCTGGAAGAGTTAGAGGATGAGGAAGATGTTGAAGTCGGACTTGCGGAGTGGATCAAGGGGAAGAAGCCGATATCATGCCCATTCGGCAAAAAGGATCCAGAAGTGTTCGGTTTTGACACAACTAAGGCCAATAAAATCTTCGACCTTCTCCTCCAGGAAGGGCAGATTAAACTCTCGCCGTACCATACAATACCTTCTTCCGAACAATTAAAGAAGATGAAGTATTGCAAGTGGCACAATGCCACATCCCATGATACCAACGAGTGCAAGATCTTCAGGCAACAGATACAGTCGGCCATTGAGCAAGGCAAAATTAAATTTGAAGTGCCGGCGAAATCGGCCAAGCCAATGAAGATTGACCAACACCCCTTTCCTACCAACATGGTTGATACGTGGAAGAATTCACTCCAAACAAAAGTGCTGACATCCGAATCGGCCAAAAAGAGCGGCGCCGTCGATCCCAGAAATCAAGCTACACCTGAAGATGTAAAGGGGAAGCGGCGGATAGAAGACGACGATGGTGAGTCAGAAGGGCCACGCATTACGTCCCAGTTCCTGCTTCAGAAATACCAACGTCAGCATGAACGCTCAAGGTCCCGAGAAGAAGCAATGCGTCGGCACGAGGAGCATTGGAGATGCCCATTCTTCATTCATTGTTGGGAAAACAACCTCAGGCTACCTTCGGCCGATACTTGCCCAGAATGCAACGGTCCTTATCGTGGCAATCGGCCGTTCAACAGGTCTTGCTCCAGAGACAGAAGGCCAGAACCGATCAGCAGGAATTGGCGCAACCAAGATGACCAGCGCCCTCCCGTGCGTGATCGGCTGGGGGGCAGAAGTGACCGATATGATCGGTCGGAAGATAAACGCCATAATAGGCAGGGGGGCAGGACTGACCGACACGACCAGTCAGACAACAGAGCTAGCGTTCACAGCCGGCTCGAAGAGATGGCCGATGCTCGGGTGACAGATGAAAACCCGTTAGGATGCGAACCGGAATGGGAACGCGCCAGGTCAGAGGGAAGACCAATAAACCCCAGGTGGTGTCCTGATGGACTGACCAAGTCTCAAAAACGAAGAATCCAACGTCTCCGCCAATGGGAACAGCAAGAAGAAGAAAGTGCGACGGACAAGAAGGAAGGAAGGCCTCGGGTGTGGCGCCCCAAAAGAAACGATAAAAGGAACGATGAATCGGCGGGTGACGAATCGGCAGCCGAGATCGGCATGGTTTTTATATTGCCGATGGAATTCATGACTCCCGCCGATCAACAGGATGTATCGGCAATAGAAGAACAAACAGCACAGTTGGCTTTGGAGCCAATGATGGCTACGTTCGAGAAGCCCGAAGATGACGAACGACAACATATGAAGGCATTGTTCCTTAAAGGGCATGTTGACGGTCGCCCCCTTACTAGATTGATGGTAGACGGAGGAGCTGCTGTCAACATCATGCCGTACGCCGTACTCCGGAAGCTTGGGAAAAGCGACGACGACCTGACCAAGACAGACATGATGCTCAAGAACTTCGAGGGAAAGGTGTCAAACGCTCGCGGTGCTCTCTGAGTCGACCTCACCATCGGCAGTAAGACCCTTCCAACCACCTTCTTCATTATTAATGGCAAGGGATCCTACAATATGCTACTTGGTCGAGACTGGATACAGGCAAATTGCTGCATCCCGTCAACAATGCATCAGTGCCTCGTACAATGGGTCGGCGATAACATCGAGGTGGTCAAAGCCGACTCCGCATACAGCATTGCGTCGGCTGACACGCAGCAGTGGAGCTGCGAAACTGTCAGGTGCATATCAGGTAAAGTATGGGAGACCGATTTCCTGAAGGTCACCGATTTTGGCCTACAGCCGATCCGAGCAGTCGGCTCCGAGGATTCAGAATAGATGGATCAGTCCGCCCGAGAAGATGGGAAGCTAGGGCACGGGTTCACGTCGGCCGATTCATTGGAAATGATAGATTTAGGCGATGATACTAAACCAAGGCCGACTTATATTAGTGCAAATTTAGATCCAGAGTACAAGTGTAAATTGACAAATTTATTAAAGGAATTTAAGGATTGTTTTGCTTGGGAGTATCACGAGATGCCCGGTTTAGACCGATCCATTGTTGAACATCGGCTACCCATAAAACCAGGGTATCGGCCGTACCAACAACCCGCACGACGCTGCAATCCTAAAATTCTACCAGATATAAAAGCTGAAATAACTCGGCTAATCGAAGCAAAATTTATTCGGCAATGTCGTTATGCCGAGTGGATTTCTAACATCGTACCCTTATATAAGAAAAATGGGAAGCTACGCGTTTGCGTTGATTTCAGGAATCTTAATCAGGCCACACCGATGGATGGTTACCCCATGCCAACGGCCGATGTACTAATCGACGCTGCCGCGGGGCATAAAATCATTAGCTTCATGGACGGAAACGCCGGATACAATCAAATACTTATGGCCGAAGAGGATATACCCAAAACGGCCTTCAGATGTCCAGGCCACCTTGGTTTGTTCGAGTGGGTGGTGATGACTTTCGGCTTGAAGAACGCTGGCGCTACATATCAGAGAGCTATGAATTACATATTTCACAAACTCATTGGCCTTCTGGTAGAAATCTACATCGATGATGTCGTGGTCAAGTCTAAAGGTCACGAAGAACATCTGGCCGATTTACGAAAAGTGCTAGAGTGTACCAAAAAACACGGTCTCAAGATGAATCCCAACAAATGTGCTTTCGGCGTATCCGCCGGACAGTTCTTAGGATTCATGGTACACGAACGAGGCATAGAGATCAATCGGAAGACCATAGCGGCCATCAACAAAGTCGTGGCCCCACAGAACAAAACTGAACTGCAATCTCTTATCGGCAAGGTGAATTTCATCAGAAGATTTATATCTAATCTATCTGGACGGATTCAGGCGTTCACGCCACTTCTGAAGCTAAAGCCGAACCAGGAATTTATATGGGGAGAAGAGCAGCGCAAAGCATTGGAAGATATCAAGCAATACTTGGTCTCACCACCAGTGTTGGTTCCCCCTCAAACTGGTAAGCCGTTTAAACTATACTTATCAGCCGATGAAAAAGCTATTGGATCGGCTCTAGTCCAGGAGTTCGAAGGCAAGGAGCAGGTAATTTATTACGTCAGTAGAAGACTTCTGGATGCTGAAACAAGATATTCTCCAGTGGAGCGTTTGTGCCTATGTCTTTACTTCTCATGCACTAAACTCAGGCACTATCTACTGTCGGCAGAATGTGTAGTCGTATGCAAAGACGACGTAGTAAAATACATGCTATCACTGCCGATATTGAAAGGACGAATCGGCAAATGGATCTTAGCTTTATCAGAATTTGACCTGCGGTATGAATCGGCAAAAGCCGTCAAGGGTCAAGTCATGGCCGATTTCGTCGCACAGCACTGCGGACCGGAAATTACCCTCGTAGAGCTGGCACCTTGGAAATTATATTTCGACGGGTCATCATGTGGGGTCGGATCAGGAATCGGCATCGTTCTCATATCGCCTCGGGGGGCAAGCTATGATTTTTCTCTGCCGATAGAAACCGCCGCTACTAACAATCAAGCGGAGTACCGGGCTGTATTAAAAGGCTTACAACTATTGAGAGAAGTCAAGGCCGATTCCGTTGAAGTCTTCGGAGATTCTATGCTTATTATGGATCAACTAACCGGAAGGTCTGAATGCAAAGATGACGTATTAAGAATTTATTACGAAGATTGCTTACAGCTCTTGAAAGAGTTCCGATCGGCAGTAATCGAGCACATCCCAAGAAACCGCAACGAAGACGCCAACAAACTCGCCCAGCATGCATCTGGGTATCGGCCAATTCTAGGCGCTATGGCTCTAGAACTCACGGCCGATGATTGGCGTAAAGAAATTGCCGACTACCTGAAGGATTCGTCTAAAAAGGTGGAGCGGCGAGTACGTTTTCATGCCACCAAATACGTACTGCTCGAAGATGACCTATTCTACCGAACGATTTACGGAGTCCTTCTCAAATGCCTTGGGACAGAAGAGGCCAAGACTCTAATGGGAGAAATCCATGAAGGGGTATGTGGAGCACACCAATCGACACATAAGATGAAGTGGATGATCAGGAATAATGGGTACTATTGGCCGACGATCCTCGAAGACTGTTTCAAATATTATAAGGGTTGTCAGGAGTGTCAAAAGTTTGGAAATGTCCAGCGTGCACCCGCATCGGCCATGAATCCCATCATTAAACCATGGCGTTCAGGGGATGGGGAATAGACCTTATCGGCCAAATTTACCCACCGTCTAGCAAGGGGCACAAATTTATTCTGGTGGCTACTGATTACTTTACCAAATGGGTAGAAGTTATCCCGTTAAAAACCGTGACGTCGGCTATCATGGCCAACTTCGTAAGGGACCACATCGTCTACCGATTCGGTATCCCTCAAACCATAACAACCGATCAAGGAACAATGTTCACATCGGGGGAATTTGAGGAATTTACGACCGATATGGGAATCAAATTGTTAAATTCTTCTCCGTATTACGCTCAAGCCAATGGTCAGGCGGAATCCTCTAATAAAGGGATAATCAAGTTAATCAAAAGGAAAATCGAAGAACAGCCAAAGAAGTGGCATTTATGTTTAACTGAGGCCCTGTGGGCGTACAGGATGGCTTGTCATGGGGCTACCAAGTTGTCTCCCTACCAGTTGGTGTACGGTCACGATGCAGTACTACCGTAGGAATCAAGGGCAGGATCGAGGCGTATTTCGCTCCAGGACCAGTTATCGGCCGACGAGTACTCATTGCTTATGAAAAGGGAACTTGACGATTTGGCTGGCCAACGATTGAGGGCTCTGATAAGCATTGAAGAAAATAAAAAGAGAGTAGCTAGGTGGTACAATAAGAAGGTCAAAGTCAAACAATTCTTCCCTGGGGACCTGGTATGGAAGTTAGTATTGCCGATCGGGTCGAAAGATCCTCAATTCGGAAAATGGTCCCCTACTTGGGAAGGGCCGTATAAAATCGGAAGGTGCGCTCCAGGAAATGCCTACATTTTGGAAACAATAGAAGGGGAGGAATTTACTAGAGCTCTGAACGGAAGGTACTTAAAAAGATACTACCCCAGTATATGGGTCGGAGCGTAGGAAATTAACCATGACACGACCACACTTAGCCGATACAAATCGGTTCAAACGCATAACCGATGCAAATCGGTTCAAATACATAGTCGACCGGATCGGCCGATTGCATTCATTCGGTACGGGCGATGGGTTACACGGCCGACAAAACATTAGTCGCCCTTAGAACAAAAAATACAAAAAAAACTAGTTATTCTTCTTCTTGGACGCCTTCCCGTTCCGCTCCAACTCGCTTATGACGCGGAGGTATTCTTCTTCTCTTGCCTTCATTGAAGTCTCCGCTCCAACTTGACGAGGGAGAAAATGACTCCGATCCATGGGAGGGTGCGAAGTCCCTGCCGCCGCGAGGACGACTGGCCGAGGAAGCAGACGGCTCCTGTTGGTGGGAGGTCGCCGGCTGCCGTTCCTCTCCATGAAGTCCAAGATCGTGCGGGCTGCCGTGGCGACGTCATCTTCAAGATCGTCACAATGATGGCTCCTGACGGTTGGAGATCGACGATTACTTTCACTCACCACGGGATCCAAGACCACACGAGCCTCCGCAGTAATGTGGTCTTGGAGTTCCTCTCGGTGAGCCAGGATCAGCGCCTTGTCCTCCGACGTCAACAGGTCCTCGGAGTGAATGCGCTCAATGGCGCGCACGAGCTCGGGGCTAAGACGTTGAGGCTGAAACAAAGAAGGAATAAGAAGGGACATTCTTTTCCTAGGATCTAAGGGAAGGTAGAGGTCAGGACTTCACCTGGTTAACAGAAGAAGAAGAAGCTGACGAAGCCATGACAGAGAGTCGCACCGACGAGAGGAAGAAGAAAAGTGAACCGAAAGCCAAATTGGTGCTATCGGGAGTAAGCGCCGAGGTTGGTATTTATGGAAAAAGATGCGGGGAAATTTGGTAAGGCCACGTCCCATCGGTAATAAGAAAGGCAATAAATAGAAAGGGCGTCGCGAGAGACGGTCAAAGAAGATAGTAAATGCTCGTACAAAACGGTCAGTGTTTTACAGATTACCCAGAAGGGTATCGATAGCCGTGATGGCCCGACGCCGGATCTGATCGGCAGAGTCAAGAACCCGTTGGTCTTCATCTGCCGATCCAGGGACTTCTGATGTGCTGCGATGGAGCTTTAGGGCCTCGTCAGCAAAGCGCTGCCTCTCCCGTGTCAAATCGGCAATGACAGAGGGTAGCTCTTGGAGTTTTTTCTCTTCAGCACTGATTGCTTTAGTCACTTGCTCCATCTCCTTAGCAAGCTCCGCCCTCCGACGTTTGAGGCGGTCTATCTCACCGATGATCGTCGGGCGGGAATCTTCTAGAACATGGATACGCCGATGCGCCTCTTGAGCCTGACGCTTGAAAGCGTCTTCTTCTTCACGAGTCTTGGCCAGCTTGGCGCGATCGGCCATATGACGAAGGGCCCTGAAGACTGGGATCCTCATGGACTCGATGAAGGCCGCTGGCGCTAGGGCCTCCTCCGCTTCCTCTGGTACTCGTCCGCTGACGTCATTGAAGAGCTGCCGAATCGGCGAAGCGTCTTCTACTAGTCGGCCGATGTCCCCTTGAAGGAGGGATCGGATGCTGGAAAGTTTAGCTCGGACATCATCAGGAACGGAGCTCAGGGCGACTTGGCGAGAAGCAACTTCTTCGTCGTCGGAAAGGGTGACCGCAAAGGAAAAGAGGCTGTTGTCGGGGTGTCTTGTTCCTGGAGAAAATAAAGAGAAAGGATAAATCGGCGGGGAGTAAGAGCAAATCGGCTGGATAGAAGCCGAAATAGAAACTTACCATTTTGAAGCGAATTTCCTCATGCTGCACTTGTGAAGCCGTCACGCCTTGCTCAGGAGCCTGCGCCGTGGGTTCATCGGATGAAGAAGACTCCACGATAATCGGCGCGGTGCTTGGACCAGCTCCCTGAGAAGAAATCGGTGGTCGAGGAGCGCTTGGTGTGCCGATGACCTGTGTCAGAGGATTGAATAAGTACATTACGCAAATACCCAAAGGAAATCGGTAAGATAAGTACTATACCTCAACGGATGGGAGCGGGGGCGCGTTGATGGCTGGTTGAGTTGCTGCCGATTGTTGTATTTCCATAGGGGTGCTCTGTGTGGTCTAAAGTTAAGAAGGGTTAATATCAGAATAACAATCGGAGACAGTAAAACTCAGGCTTACCTGTATGGCTTCCAACAACAACGATGTGGTGGCCGCCCCAGCTTGCGTGATGGCTTGTGTATCGGCACCTTGAATGACCTGAGGAGGTGGTGCGGCCGAAGTTTCTGCCGATACGGGCATAGGAGGATCCGCCGATTCCGTACGAGCCCGGACTCGGCGACTGGTCTTCTTAGTGGTCCTCTTATGAACTTGTTTTGATCGGCCAGCAATCACGTCAACAGACGGGGCGTCATAGCCGATAAGAGGATAAGTGGTATATGGATGACTCTCTATTAGCCGTCCGCTGCGGCTGTGTGTTGGAGGGGTCCGATTCTCGGCCTGAAGAAATAATAAAATCATTAGTACTCAATCATGTTAAGAGAAATAAAAATCGGCTAAGTGAAGTACCTCGGCGTTCGGGTCGATGTTGGCCAGGTCCAGAAGGTTGCAGTATGCCGATGCTGAGTTGCAGAAAAGAAATTGCTTCCAATCGGCCCACCAGAGTTTGAACGGCTGGACAGCAAATGGAGCTACTAGCCAGTCGTTCAAGTTAATTGTACTGGAGTCCGGAATTCGGTCTCGCAACCGACTGTAATCCAGGCCAGATGTGAGCTCATCTCTAAACTTGATTCGGCCAGCAAAGTACACTTGAATCGGCAGCTGACCCATGCCGAATTGACGTGCTGCAGCGGAGGGGTTGTAGAATTCGTACGTAGGGGCATCCTTCCCTGAGAAGAAGTTGGCTGGCAGGAGTCCTGGCTTGATCAACTCTTCATAGAGATCTTCATCAAATCAGCCGGAAGCCGAATCGAAGCAAGTGGGGAGTTCAAAGACCGGGTCATCTCGCTGATACGGAAACCAAATGGTTGCGTCTTCATTAAATCCATTGTAGAAGCATCGAAAGTACTCGGCTACCTTTGTAGCAGAATACGCGCAACCTGGAAAAGCTGACGCTGCTTCGCCAAAGGACATGCATCGGCGACGTTCGGTAGGGTCCTCCGCCGATTCGATATTGGGGAACGTCATGCGGTCCACCGGCTGCTGGGTGATTCTGCTCATGTAAAGGTTTAACCACAGATTGATGAACCACCAAGGCCCGCCTTGATTGCCGATCGGCTCTCCCTTGGATAGTCTTGTGCCGATTTGATGAAGCATATGGTACACAGCCCCTAGTAGATGTTTCCCGAGGGGGACATGGTTTCCTCTGGATAGTGCTTCAGCTAAGGCTTGGGTGTTGGTTGTTGGGCCGGCGGCTCTTCCTCAAAAGAAGTGTTTTTCTAGCCACATCATCAGGAAAGCTGTGTGCTCCCTGTTCTCAACAGTCCCGGTCCTCTTATTACTTCTGATGAAACCCTTCCATCCGCCGATTCCCCTTGTGTCCAGCCGATGTGATGTTGTGGTCAAAAGGTGGAAGGGTGTATCCGGGGAGGATATGTCAAGGCCGGTCAACAGGACCACATCGGCCAGTGTGGGGGTCATAGGACCGTGCCCAAATAAGAATGCATTAAGTGCATCAGACCAAAAATAAGAAGCCGCCATCACTAACGGCTCATTTTTCTCCATCTGAGATAAGGAAAGGTTGATGCACTGGCTGATTTTGAGTTCTTCCCATGAGACGCTCTTTGATGCGGCCACCCGTTGGTACCACTCCCTCCAACCTGGGGTTTCATTCGGCCAGGATCTAAAAGTGCCTAGCCAGTGATCTAAGTTCATATCAGACAGTTTGAAGGGTATCCGATCAGTTTCCAAATTTATGAGATCTATTGGATCTGGGTTTCCCATGGGTCCGAGACAAATAAGGCCGGGATTTCCCGTGAGGTGAATGGTAATTCGATGCCTAACTGCCTAAAAAGGAAAGGGGAGTGTAGAAAAGTAAGAAACAGATCTAAGGTAAATATTGTTGCCGATAGAAAAAGGATTCGGTATTTACCTCTGGGATGAAGTTCTGGGTGATCGGCGTCGTCGCCGGTGCAGATGCGGACAATGGGGCCGCGATGGGGATCGCCATTGGGATCTCCGATGAAGCTCCTTCTTCTGAGGAAGGAGCAACGGTTGTCGCCACCACCACCGGAGGTACTTCTGGGGCGTCGCGCGCGGGAGAGCTGCCGGAAGGAGCCGCCATTGGAGGAAGAGAGAGAAAAGTAGCAGGAAGTGGAGCTAGGAAGCTTCGGCGGCAAGGGAAAGATGTCGAAGGAGGAAGAAGGCGCGCGCGCTGGAAAAAAGACGTAAGCTTGAAGATGAGGTGCGGGTGAAGCGCTATTTAAAGAATGCCTGAAGGGGGGGGGGTAAAAATGGAATTTTCACCGCGCCGGCGCTTCGAGTTTTTCGGGAGTAGTGGCTGTCGTGGGCGCCCGTTTCGAAAAATTGCAATGATCAACTGGAAGACCGCGAAACGGAAGGATATTTTCACTGCGGCCGTTTCGGAGGGGGAGTTATAAAGAATTTCGAAGTAAAAGACTATGTTTTACTCCGAAATTGGGGAGCATGTGTTGACGCCAGATTTCGTCACTAATAGAATCGGCGCCAAGAAGAGGGGGAATCGGAAAAGCACAGTTGGGAATCGGCCAAATGGTGCTACAGTGTGAGATCGGCCGGTGACTTCTGTCTTGCTTCAGGTCAAACATACCAGAGTCCCAATCGGTAATCTTTTGCCGATAAGGAATCGGCCGATTAGGAGGGTGGACTAATTGGGCCTGTATGGGCTTAGAAGGGAATAGAAGGACGAGGTGGAAATCAGCCCACGAAGCGTGAAGTAACCAACCTAGCACGAATCGTGCTTGTAGATATTCGTTTTCTGTTTGAGTTAGGGATAGAATTCTAGTCGGTTAAGAAGATATCTGTACGGGGCTATAAATAGCTACCTTTGTAAATCTGTAATCATCAACCAATCAATACAACAAGCTACTTTTTCCTCGTACTTACTTTTAAGCAGGCGACTTCGCTACTACTTTTCTCTTTTCCCACGAGTTCGTGCGGGTTGGCAGGGCTGCATCATCTTGATCTCCGGCCGATTCTGTAAGTTCCGTTTATCGAGTAATATCTAAGCTTTAACTTCGGGCGTATCGCTGTTGTTTCGTTTAGATTTATTCACTAGTTATCGATATTTGCTAGATTCATAGGTTTTTACCTGTTTTTCTAGTCTTTATCACCAGTTATCCAGCTAGGAATCGGTAGTATCGGCTTTCTTTACTTTCCGTTGTTAGATTCATCTATTGCCGATTAGATCTATTCCTAGTGTTACTATCATAAGCTTTGCATCGATTACTCTAGCAATTCTTTGTCAACAAGGCTACAGTGATCGGCTGTCCTATAGCCGATTCCTTTAATATAGCAAATCGGCCGATTCGCTGATAAGCTCTCTCGAGATCGGAAACTTAGCCGATCGTGATTTCTGAACCTAACACGTGTTCTTCCTTGCCAATCAACAGGTCAGATTGGCTGGCACGCCGCGTAGACCGCACCAGGGCATTCACCCGAACAGGAGTTAAGCAGATTCTCCCGGGTCGTGTGTCGGTCGTTGGGATTCGGTTGACCGATTTCTAGCGCCAACAGATACTAATTAGGAGTAATAAACGTAGACTATTTAGAAAACCCATTACATAAGTGGAGGCTAAACGGCGAGACGAATCTATTAAGCCTAATTAATCCATCATTAGCAAATGTTTACTGTAGCAACACATTGTCAAATCATGGACTAATTAGGCTTAATAGATTCATCTCGCCGTTTAGCCTCCACTTATGTAATGGGTTTTGTAAATAGTCTACGTTTAATACTCTTAATTAGTATCTAAACATTCGATGTGACGGGTGCTAAAAATAAGTCAGTGGTAGCAAATGGGACCAATTTAGCCAACTAAACTTTAGCAAAGGGATCCAAACCGGCCCTGAAATTAGCTGAATAAGACTTCGAATCGTGAGAGAATATCAGAACAGAAATAAGGATTGGATTCATAAATTATACTACGGGCTCATTTGGTGCCGCTCCATCTGGCTCCGGCTCCAGCTCCTACACTGTGCGTGGCAGGAGTGTCAGAGGAGCTGGAGCTGGTGGAGCTGACTCCTTACCGATACGTGAGGGGGAGGAGTAAGACGATACGTGAGGGGGAGGAGTAAGAGAGAGAACCCAACTCCCGTGGACCTACGATGACATGTTAGATGGAGCCGGATCCGGTGAAGCTTCGCGAAAACTGGCCCTACAAGGTCTTGTTTAGTTCCCCCAGAATCCAAACTTTGGCACTATGCAAAAAGAAGATTCCCCGTCACATCAAACTTGCGGTACATGTATGGAGTATTAAATGTTGACGAAATTAAAAACTAATTTGCACAGTTTGGTTGTACTTTGCGAGATGAAGCTTTTAAGCCTAATTAGTCAATATTTGAAAAATAATTCACAAATACAAACGAAACGCTACAATGTGCTACAGTGCCGTATAGTGATTTTGACGGCGCCAACCTCGCCAAGGCCCAAATCTCGGCATGCATGGTCCTAATCAGCCCAGCTGGCCAATGAATCTCACCGAGTCATACAGATACAGGGGCTGTTTGGTTCCGTTTGCTTATTTTTAACACGTGTCACATCGAATGTTTAGATACTAATTAGGAGTATTAAACGTAGACTATTTACAAAACCCATTACATAAGTGGAGGCTAAACAGCGAGACGAATCTATTAAGCCTAATTAAGCCTAATTAATCCATCATTAGCAAATATTTACTGTAGCAACACATTGCCAAATTATGGACTAATTAGGCTTAATAGATTCGTCTCGCCGTTTAACCTCCGCTTATGTAGTGGGTTTTATAAATAGTCTACGTTTAATACTTCTAATCAGTATCTAAACATCGATGTGACGGGTGCTTAAAAAATAAGGAGCTTAAACCAAACCAGGCCACACGCACAGCCGCAAGGCCGCAGCCCCTGATCCGTCAAAATCACGCTGCGGCTCGCTCTGCCAGCCTGCCGCGGTCGATTCGTCGAACAGGGCAAGGCGTCCGGGCGGCGGCCTCGGGTCCTGCCCTGTCGCGCCTGAACTGGACAGGAAAAAGGCGTCGAGATCTCAACGCCAGCGCGCTTCTCCACGCACCGGCCGCCCCGTCCACTCACTCTGCACCCTCCTTTTCTTGTCTTCCATTCCACGGCTGCCGGCCCGCCGGACCGGGGGGAATAGCTCGCGCTCGCGATCTCGTGCCTACTTGGTGGCACGGACGCCACCCGCGGTCCGGCCGGGCATCCGAAGCGGCCGCACGGGCGCGCGCGCCCGGTGGTGGGAGAGCAGAGAAGAGGCGGAGACCTGCGGGCGACGGCACGGCACGGCAGGACTGGCATTCTGGCAAGGCGAAGCGGAGACGCAAGTGACCGAACTGAGCGGGCGAGCCATGAATCGACGCACGGAAGAGCGGGTGGGTGCGCGGGGGACAAGCGGCCGACAGCCCGGCACATTCACATGCCCGGCCCCGGCCTTTATGGTTCGACAGGTACGCCTTCGGGCTCCGGCAAACAAACTTAACTCTTATTTATACAATTATTTTTATCATTAACCTATATTTAATACTTCTGACTAACCCAAACATACGATGCGTCCCGAACTAAACGCCAACCCTAAATTCGGTTTCACTCAGATTTGTACTGGCAGGTAGCGGCTGTAAAAGTTTCAGGGTGGTACCAATCCTGCCCAAATCCGCTCCACGCGTTTCGAATTCGTGCGTGCCCTGTCTTTGTGTTTTTTTTAAAAAAAGAGAAAATTCGTGCGTGCCTTCGCCTCCTCCGCTAGAATTTTATAACGGATACACCCGACGACCCACCAGGAGGCAGCAGTGCGTGCGTGTGCTTCAGGTCTCTTTCGGCGTGCCCCGAGCTGCTGACCGTCGCCGTCGTCGGTGAGGGATCCGACGGCCGGGCCGGCGCGGGCCCGCTTTTGCCGCTTTCGGGGGCCGCTGCAGGGCGCCCAACCGGCAGCAGGGGCCCACCGGTGGGCCCGCACGCGCTGAGTGCTCTCCCGCGATTATTTTCCTTGTTTATTCCACTTTTGGGAACTCTCGAGCCTCTCCCTCTCGATGGCTCTTTACGCTTCGCTCCTCGTCCCGTCCCGTATTTACACAGCTCTTCATAAGCGTTTCACCATGTACTTACGCCTGTCGGCTTACGAGGAACTAGTGAAAAGGTTCTATTATTTATAAGAATTACGTAAATGTTAGGGGCTCATGCGCAAAAGCCCGCGCAACCTGACCAGCGACCCGAGGCCCACCCACTATAACCAAACCGTCTCCGCTTTCCCTTCTCCCCACCTCCTCTCTCTCGCCCACACGGAACGGCAGCTGCAGCCGCGGCAGCCCCACCCACGCCGCTCGGCCATGTCGGTGGAGACGGAGCGGAGCTCTACCGAGTCCTCCGCGGCGTCGGGCCTCGACTTCGAGGACACCGCGCTCACGCTCACCCTCCGCCTCCCGGGCTCCGCGTCCTCGTCCTCGTCCTCCTCCGCCTTCCCCGACCCCGACCACAAGCGCCCCTCCTCCGACGCCGACGCCGACCGCTCCTCCCCGATCCCCGCCGCCGCAGAGTCCTCCGATGCTCCACCGGCACCCAAGTACGGCCCCCTTCTTCATTTCCCTTTTTTTTTCAAGAGTTTGCAAGGTGATTAATTTGGTCTGAGGTGAGCGTGCGCCTGATTGCTTCTGCCTCTTTCTTACGGCGGTCAGGGCGCGGGTGGTGGGGTGGCCGCCGGTGAGGTCGTATCGCAAGAACGCGCTCGCCGACGTCGCGGGCTCCTGCAAGGCCAAGCAGGCCGCCAAGTTCGTCAAGGTGGCCGTCGACGGCGCGCCCTACCTGCGGAAGGTGGACCTCGAGGCCTACGCCGGCTACGACCAGCTCCTCCGCGCGCTCCAGGACAAGTTCTTCTCCCACTTCACCATCCGTGAGTACCACCATGGCACCATACCCCCCCCCCCCCCCCCCCCCCCCCCCGCCTCGCTCGCGTCTGGTTCCGGCAGCGCTTCGCTCTGTTTGGTTGAGCGTTCCAGCTGATGAGGGTGGTTTGCCTGGATGCCGCGCAGGGAAGTTCGCCGACGACGAGAGGAAGCTGGTGGACGCAGTGAACGGGACGGAGTACGTGCCCACGTACGAGGACAAGGACGGCGACTGGATGCTTGTCGGCGACGTCCCCTGGAAGTGAGCTCCTTCAATCCGTTCTCCTACTTTCCCAAATTCGTCGATGATTAGGATCTTGAACTGATCGTCAAATTGACGTGGTGACTGTGATTTGAGAATTTCTGCAGTGTCCTGTGATGAACTATTTTGGTTGGGATTAGATTGCGCCAAGTAGCTTTGTAACCAACATGATTGATATGAGTTGAGATTGGGTAGGAAGGAAGCAAATCCTAAGAGCAACTCCAAGAGGCTGCTAATCTTACCCCAATACCTTTTTTAGGAAAAAAGAGAAAAAATAAACTCCAACAATCCACCTAAACCTTCCCCAATTTTTTAGTGACGCTAAAAAACAGACTTGATTCCCGCACGCCCGCGCGTCCCTTCCGATGGGCCCAATACGATGACGTGGCCTGTGTTTGAAATATTGGGGGCTATTTATTAGCGATCTGCTGTGGACTGATAAGGGACTTTGCCTATTGCCCTGGATTGGCACCGAAATTGCTTCATCTTCGTCATGTATACGAAGTGATTTTAATCTAATTTGAAAAAGACCATAGGGTGCCTTGCCTGTTTTGTTTTAACTTTTTTCTCACAGAGGTGCTTTGTTTTAAAGTTAGATTCCTTAGAAGTGCCCTTGGTCGTTGGCAGTAATACATGTGTGTAGCACAACTGCATTTGAGGAGGAATTGCTTTTCTGATTCCGCATGTACTGATCTATAGTGTTCTTGGGAGTATATGAGGGCATGGGGATCGCTTCAGCTTATTCAGCTGGCTTATCAGCCACCAAACAGTGTTTTCCTCTCACAACAAATCAGCCGTTTCAGCTTTTCAGCCAGCTTATAAGCTGAAGCGAACAGGCTCATGATTAGTTTGCTGCTGAGCTTAGCCTGGCTCGTATCTGGGAGCCAGGCTCCTGATAGCCAGGCTCTGGAGATTCAATGAAGGTTTGATTGTCTACCTGTATTCATTCACCCAGGCCACGGACAGAAGCTGTTTGGTTGCCCGCATGAGAACATGTTGCATGAGATGAACTATTACAAATAAATATTATTATGATGCTTATTTTATTTAAGTTTACTTTAATAGTTCTTATTCTACCTCATTAAGTCTTAATCATCTTTGAAAAATACTAATACCACTTAATATAAGTTAATCACCTGCTTAACATCATCATTAGTGAAAAAATCACTTGCACCCACGAGCCAGGCCCGCCTGAAACAGACTCCATCTGCGTTTCCCAGGAGCCAGGCTGAGTGGTGCCTTTTGCATGAGCTGGGCCAGGTTCACATGACAGTGCAGGCAACCAAACCAGCGCAGACTGCATCCCAGCAGCCTGGCTGAGCCTCCGCACAGGTAACCAATCAGCCCCTGAGTGATCTCAGGAAATTAGACTTAGAAGCACAACCCTTTTTTGCCATTTACATTTAGAGACAAGCTTTGTCATTTCCTTTTCACCTTGTAGCACAGCCCTTTTTTCTTTTGGTCAAGTTTAACTCAAATAACCAACGGGGAGAATTGAATCTAGTTATCCACACCTCTTTTGTTTTTTTAACCTTATGTTTCATCCGTAAACATCTATCAGGTGGATCAATCACAATAATTTCTTTTTGAGGCTTCTTGTACGTATAAGTTGCTACGGCTGTTTCTAGCTCTTTTGTTTGTTTAAGCAAATCTGTGTACTGTTTCTCTCCACAACAGAGCAATTCTAGTGGCCTATGTATGAAAAGATGAACTTTATTAAGTTGTGCAACTTTGGATAAGGTTTTCTTTCTTGTTTCGTACTCCACTACTGGATTGCACACCGTTTGGGCTCTGCTACAGAGCAAATTGGTTCTTGATCCTTCTAGGAAATATATTACCTGAGGTTTGCGATGGTTCGGTCCGTTTTATTTTATTATGTATCTTCTTTCTTTGTATACTGCAATGAACTAGAGTAGTGCTCCAAAGAGATGCAAGTCCATAGTAGAATGTTCCCACTAGACATCAATATGTCAAGTTTCTAATTAATCCTTATGCAGGATGTTTGTGGAAACCTGCCAGCGCCTTCGTCTGATGAAAAGTTCAGAGGCTGTTAACTTAGGTACGTGTTTTCTAAAGCTTGTGTTCCTATGGTACAATTGCCAGCTCATGCTTGCAACCATCTTGATTCACTCAGTTCTTTTTCTGTTACAGCACCAAGAGCTGCGCGGTGAAGCACACTCCTCACTCTTCGCACAGGCTTCTTGAAGGAAAGAGGGAACTTTGCTCTCCTGAGGATCTTCACGTGAGATAGAAATGTGTACAGTTGTCACCAACCCCGCTTTTGGTCCCCTTATGCTATTGAGCTGAGAAAAGTTTGTAGTTGCATTACTTGTCTGTAGTTTCTACATATAGAACCGAACCTTGAAATATACACGCCTACAGTTCGCCTCCCGATGAATGAGACCAGACACGCAGAACCCATGGCCGTCGACGCTTGTCGCCTGCTTGCCGTTTTGATTTTAGGTGGTTATATGTGTGGTAATCGCTACAGGTGTGAGGCTGATGGCATTGCTGTCATAAGTCATATTATACATCTTATTGTGTTGAGCTATGGTTTTGTTTGGAGTTCATGGTTCTCCATCCTTTTTGAGATGTGGTCAGCTTGTTCTGTTGCCGATATATTCTGATTCTCTATGGCACGTTGCTTCTTCTGGTTATAAACTGACGAGCTTAGGTATCAGGCGGGTTGAGATTCAGTCGGCTGATGTTTCACCAACGTCCAGGTCCGTAGCATTCTGGGTGCGGAGAGATTGGATTTTGAGGAGTACTTGGGCCTGCCTACACTTTAGAGTTAAGGGGTGCATGAAAAGATGAATTTTCGAGGCACTTGAGGCGAGGTTTGTAGAGCGCATGATTGCTCGGAAGGAAAAGGAGATGTCGGCTGGGAAAGAAATTCTAATTAAATTGGTAGCCCAAGCGTTCCCGAACTATGTCTTAAGCATTTTCTACGAGTGGCCTATGTGAGGATCTAATGAAAGTTCTACGAGTGGCCTATGTGAGGATCTAATGAAAGTTATAGTTCTTAAGCGTTTTCTACGAGTGGCCTATGTGAGGATCTAATGAAAGTTATTCGTGCTTACTGGTAGGACGTTTTCAAGCTTACGAGTGGCCTATGTGAGGATCTAAAGCTGTAAAGCTATTCGTGCTTATTGGTGGAGCTATTCGTGCTTATTGGTGGGGCGTTTTCAAGCTTATGAGTGGCCTATGTGAGGATCTAATGAAAGCTATTCGTGCTTACTGGTGAGGATTAGAGAGGGGCAGACCGAAAGTGCAATGGGTTCCATGGATGACCATGCTAGTGCTCAAAGGTTTTGGAGGAGTGGGTGGGTTTTAAGGATAGGTGGGTTTTAAGGATTTGATGCTTTTTAATCAGGCTCTACTTGCTAAACAGACTTGGCGCTTACTAATCTTCCCCGATAGCCTGTGTGCTCGCGCCCTTAAAGTTCCCTGCAGGAATTTTAAGGATAGGTGGGTTTTAAGGATTTGATGCTTTTTAATCAGGCTGTACTTGCTAAACAGACTTGGCGCTTACTTATCTTCCCAGATAGCCTGTGTGCTCCTATCCTAAAGTTCCCTACAGGAAACCTCTTGGACACTGCGGTGGCCGGGGAAGCCTCGCAGACATGGAGGGCCATTGAGTATGGACTGGAATTGCTCAAGAAGGGGGTAACTTGGCGGGTTGGCGATGGTAGTTCCATTCGTACATGGCGAGACAACTTGGCGGGTTTCATTCGTATATGGCAAGACAATTGGATACCCAGGCCATATGGTATGAAGCCAATCGAGAGTGTGAGAATGTGTAGGTTGCGACGGGTTTCCCACCTCATTGATCAGACGTCCAACATATGGAATGAAGCTGCTATTAGAAGATTTTTCTATCGCTGCGATGTCGATGAGATCTTGAAGATTAAACTACCATCCACCCCATCTGCAAACTGGATTGCGTGGAACTTTGATAAGACAAGCATGTTCTCAGTCAGAAGTGCATACAAGCGGCTATGCGTGAAAAATATGAGATGGGCGCCACCGGTTCCAGCTCTAGTACAGAAGTAGAGTGGGCTCTATGGAAACGAGTGTGGAGTGCTGAAGTACCATCAAAGGTTAAAGTTTTTGCTTGGAAGATGGTCAACAATGGGCTACCAATGAGACAGAACGAGACAGAATGAGAAGTATAGGCATCTTGATCGGGAGTGTAACTATGAGTTGTGTGGTCACCAAATGGAGGATGTTTTTCATGCGATCATCTCTTGCCCGCACGCACGTGCCCTCAGGAACGAGCTCCGGAAGCTGGTGGCTATGCCAGCAGAAGCAGATATGAGAAATATAGGGTCTGAATGGCTACTTGCCATATTGGACAGGTATGATGCCGTTTCTAGTTCAAAATTTTCTCATGCTAATATGGATTTGTTGGAATGTCAGGAACAGCGTATTGCAAGTAGGAGAGCAGATCTCTATCGTCGGCTCAATGCTTTTCTTGACACGCTACATAGAGGCAATGTTCCAAATCCGACAATAACAACAGCAAGTGGAGGGCGATACATGTGGGAAGAAGAAGCTGGACCGAGGAAGGAATGCCCACCCTGTTGTGAAGAGGCTAGCCGCTGATGGAGGATGGGTACCGCTGCCAGGAGAGGCGCTGAAGATCAATGTTGATGGAGCCTTCATCAAGGAAACGGGAGGGGCTGGCCAGCCACTCCTGGCTTCCTGACGTCTCCTAAGGCATTGCAGAGACGCGAAGGCCTATATATTTGTACATATTGTATACCCTAATCAATCTATTATTCCACGCAATCTCTATTGCTTTTAGAGGCGAAGGCACAGGCTTGCCTTGAGAGAATCAGGATGGCCGGGTGCTGGCCAAACCGAGAGGCGATCTTGGATTCTGATTGTTCAGGAGTGGTGGAGAAGCTTAAAGCTGGAGGCATAGACAGATAGTTGGTGGCGCTTATAATTCGTGACGCGCTCTCTAAGATGCTGAGATTCTATCAAGCATGAGGTTCATCGAGATCAGTAGAGAACAGAATAAAGTCGCGCATAAGTTAGCTCATCTAGTCATACGCAAGAGGATCCTTCTCGGATGTCCCGAGTTGTATCGAGTCTTTTGTGGGTACTGATTCCACGTTCTCTTTTTCGGAAAAAAAAGTTCATGTGCATTAGGTTGCTCCCAACCCCAAAGGTCTTGGGAGAGCTGAAATGAATAATCATTCTGAACTTCCATAATGAATGGTCGTCAATGGTTGAATTTTTTTTTAACCAACGCCATGCTGATGCCAAATGGAACAGTCATTGAAAATGAAGGGGCGTTTTCTTCCACTGTTTTATTTTTAGCACGTGTCACATCGAATGTTTAGATACTAATTAGGAGTATTAAACGTAGACTATTTACAAAACCAATTACATAAGTGGAGGCTAAACGGCGAGACGAATCTATTAGGCCTAATTAAGCCTAATTAATCCATCGTTAGCAAATATTTACTGTAGCAACACATTGTCAAATCATGGACTGATTAGGCTTAATAGATTCGTCTCGCCGTTTAGATTCGTCTTATGTAATGGGTTTTGTAAATAGTCCACGTTTAATACTCCTAGTATCTAAACATTCGATGTGACGGGTGCTAAAAATAAGTCAGTGGAAGAAAACGGGGCCGAAGTCATACCCCAATATAAACCAATTCTTCAGTTGAGGACCATGGTCTCTCTGCCATGTTGTTCCAGCATCTCTCTGAAACCTGAAGCCCTGAACCGAAACCGACACGACCAAATGAAGGGTCCTTTTCTTCCTTTCCTGCGGGTGCGGTGGGACGGCGAGAGGCGCCTGTTCAGCTGTTCTGGGCGCTCCGGAGCCCAGATGATTGATCGGCACCGTGATCTCGCCGGGCGGGGTCCCGGATCCTGATGGGCGCATGGCGCATGGTACGCGGAACATGGGTGGAGGATGGCGACGGGCGGCGGCCAGCGTCAGCTTTGGCGAGAGCTGGCCAGGCCTTGTGACTGGCGTGGTCTCGTCGCCGCCGAATGGGGTGGTGCGGCGGCGATGGATCAGGACTGGTGGCGCTCCCTTTTCAGAGGGAAAACGACCGGCTTATCCATGTCCGGTCATCCTAGGGGCTTTGTCACCTGCCATGTCCATTTCTTGGCCTTCTTCCCTTTTCTGAAGGATTTATTTGGGGAAAACGACACTCTTGGAGCAAGCTAAAGGCTTCAGTTGAAAGCATGAGGCCATGAGGAGATCGATCGGGTTGTGGTGCAGACTACTCTACGGCAGCATGGATTTCATGAGCTTAATAAATAATGTTAAGGTCTTGGGGCGAACGAAAGTTCGGGGGGACTTCATGGCTACTCAAAGCACGGTTTGAGACTGAAATGAAATGATTATTAGGTGTTGGGATGTCAAATGAAGCCATCATTCGCCCTTTGGATCGGAAGAATGACGATTCATCACCCATTTATCAGAAAAAGCCTACCAAATAGTATGTTTGCTAGGTTATATCTTCTAAAAAATTAAATTGCATCAACACGCAGGTACATTGGGCATGTTCGCTTCAGCTTATAAGCCGGCTGAAAAGATGAAACGGCTGATTTGTTGTGAGAGGAAAACACTCTTTGGTGGCTGATAAGCCGGCTGAATAAGCTGAAGCGAACAGGTCCATTATCATGATGCCTCCATGCTCAAACATCATCTCTTGGAGTAGACCACAAAATCTTCGAGTAAAACAATATAAAAGAAGAAACGGGGAAAATCATAAAAGAACTTTACAAATGAAACAAACTATGGGCACCAAAGGAAAATAAACAAACTATGGGCACCAAAGGAAATATGGTGATATTTCTCCGACCGTTACAACCGATTTCCCATTATCCAATCAGCATCGTGCAGTTCATACCCGTATGCCTTTCCAGAGCTAAACAAGGAAACCAACCATAAAATAGTCGAAAACAATTGCTCCCGGATCCAACGGTTGAGGAAGCTCCACTGCCCGATCCGACGGCCCACGCGCGCCGAGCGGGCGATCCATCCATCGTCCTTGCAGCGCACCACACTGCAGGCAGCTCGCTCACTCGCAGTGCTCCTCGCCTCGCCTTCGCTCCCAGCGGCTGCCCTGCCCTGCCACCACCCCCTCCTCAAAACGCCAAAAATTTCCCCACCTCTCCACGCCCTTTCCCCTCCTCCCGAGATCCAATCCATGGCCGCCTCCCGCCCCCGGATCTGGCGCTGAGCCCGCCATTGCCGGATCCCTGCCAGGCCTCCTCCCCACCGTCGCGCTCCGGGCCCGGACTTTTTTGGCGCGGTGTGTCGTCCCCTCTGGTTCCGGGGGTGGTGGTTGATCTGTTCCGGCGGGTGCACCTCGCCCTGCGAGGATCGGCCGCTTGTTGCCGCCGCGAAAGCGTGGTCTTTCACGGCCCGGGATTCGCGCCGCCGTGTTGTTGAGGGAGGAGGCTGGGCTGGTCGGAATGGTTGTTTAATTGGGGGGAGATTTGATGTGGTGTTGGTGCCGCCGGATCTCGCCGCCATGTGGAAGCAATTTATTGGCAAGCTGTCGTGGAAGTCGATGAAATCCAGCTCCGGCGGTGGCGGGGGCGCCGGCTCGCCGCCTGCGAAGCCACCGCCGCCACTGCCGTCGCCGCGGGAGAATGGGGCCGCGGGGAAGCCCAGCGCCTCGCCTCCGTCTCCCTTGGCGGGCGCCGGAGCCGAGGTGAGGTCCAGGGAGGAGGCCTTCATCCAGAAGGTGAACATTTGCTGCGTGGTGTACGACTTCTCCGACCGGGGCAAGGACTCGCCGGAGAAGGAGCGCAAGCGGCAGATGCTCATGTCCCTGGTCGACTGCATTGGCGCCGCCGAGGAGCCCCTCACGGAGACGATGATCGCGGCCTGCGTGCGCATGTTCGCCGCCAACCTCTTCAGGGTCTTCCCGCCCAAAGTCCGGTCGGGCACCACGGCTTCGGAGACCGAGGAGGACGAGCCGTTCTTCGATCCGTCCTGGTACCACCTGCAAGTCGTGTATGAGTTTCTCCTTCGCTTTGTGACCTCGCCACTCGTCGATGCCAAGGTAGCTAGGAAGTATGTGGATAGCGCTTTCGTCTCGAAGCTGCTCGATCTGTTTGATTCTGATGACCCGAGAGAGAGGGACTGCTTGAAGACGATATTGCATAGGATTTATGGAAAGTTCATGGGGAACCGTCCATTCATCCGTAAGGCTGTGAGCAATATCTTTTATAGGTTTGTGTTCGAGACTGATCATCACAATGGGATTGCCGAGCTGTTGGAGGTCTTTGGCAGTGTAATAAGTGGGTTTGCAAAGCCATTGAAGGAGGAACACAAGTTGTTCTTATGGAAAGCATTGATTCCGCTTCATAAGCCGAAATCAGTGGGAGTGTATCTGCCGCAGCTGACGTATTGCATTACACAATTTATTGAGAAGGAACCAAAGCTTGCCGGGACTGTGATTAGAGGCCTGTTGAAGTATTGGCCGGTTACGAATAGTCAGAAGGAAGTGATGTTCTTGGGGGAGTTGGAGGAGGTGCTGGAGTTGACTGACATGGCTGAATTTCAGAAGTGCATGATTCCTTTATTCCGGAGGATTGCTTGTTGCCTGAATAACTCTCATTTTCAGGTGAGTTTCTTTCTGAAATCAGTAATCGAAGTAGTCCTTGGTTAATGTTTTCCCTTGAATTGTGCCATCTCCGTGTATTTTGTCGTGCTCTTCTGCTCATAACAATTGTCATGGTAAGAAATACTAATGGGAAGTATATGCCCATGTAATGTTAGTTTCTCTAATAAAAGGTTTTGGGAAAATCTTTTTTATTATCAAGTAGTAGTTGCAAAGTTGTTTTCCAGCTGAATCTTTTGCTTATTTTAATCCAAGAATCTGTTTGACCCCTTTCCTTTTTGTGGTGCTTTTAAGATTTATTAGTGCTCCTTTACATGGTCCCCTGCGCCTTTATGACATAGTGCTTGCTAATTAATGATAAGAATTTCATCAGTGGTTAAAATCTTTTCTTGTTGGCTAAAGTGAGACCACACGCTTATGATATTGGCTCGGGTGCAGTTGGTGGTCACTTTCCTAACCCTGCGAGGCTTCAGGCCATCTGTTTTTAACATAGGATTGGGAAATGCCCTATAATTCTCTAGTTCTGCGTTATATTGGTCCCAGTGTACTCTAGAACTCTAAGCCACAATAAATCAAATCCTTGGTCCAGAGGCAGATGAGAGGAATCTTTTGGGGCGTTAATATGTAGTGATCAAGTCTGCTGCTATTTTATATACTCCAGTCATTATGAACGCAAATGCTCTAATTTCCTTAATAAGTAAAAGTTGTAGGCATTTGAACTTTGTGGAGTTTGACAATCAATAAGATAGAATTGTGATTTTTCATTTGTGTTGTTTACTGATTTTGTTCGCTAATGTGGATGGGTTGCAATGACTCCTATTTCCTTACATGTATAACATGTTGTATTCATCTATCTCACTGTAGATCAAAAAAACATAAATGTAGGATTATGGCTGGCCTGACACTACTGTCCGCTTTGTTCATGTCACTTGCATGTTCTACGATACATATATATTGCAGTGTCGCATAATGTAGTTAGCATTCAAAACTCAAGCACTGCTGCTTTTCTTTGGCATGTTTTTTGTAGATTGCTGAGAGAGCCTTATTCCTATGGAACAATGAGCATCTGTTTGATATGATCTCCCAAAATCGTCAAGTCATCCTGCCGATTGTATATCCAGCTCTGGAGCGGAACACCCGTTGGCACTGGAACCAATCAGTCCTCAATGTAACAATGAACGTGCGGAAAATGTTCCACGACATGGACGAGAGGTTGCTCCTGGCTTGTCAGAACAATTTTGAAGAGGAAGAAGAGACGCGAGCCGCAACCGAGGAGCGGCGGAGACTCATGTGGGAGCAGCTGGAGCGGAGCGCCGCGCGTGGATACCATCAGCCAGTGATCGCCGCGGACGTGAGCTTCCCACCGCCCCCTTCATCAGCTCGTCTGGTAGCCCCTACTGTGACATGAGATTGGAACAAACTGCATTCCTTTTTCACCACTTGGTAGCTAAGCTAGATGAAGTTGCTTGCTTCCCTGGGGATGTGCAAAGGCATTTTGTTACCTTTTGTATGCGTCCCCAATGTCAAAGTCTGTAATTAATAGTTGATGGTTTGAGGACAAGGGACATTTTGATTTTTGCATGGCGTATTCTTGGAATGGGCATGTGTTTCTTCTTCTCTAAATCTTGTCTCGTTCAAATTCTACCAGAGTGCTCTGTTTTCTGTGTTGTCTGGACAGCGTGCATTGCATGAGAAGATGAAAAGTTTGCAGCCCTTCCTTTTTGCTGTTTTTGTGGCAGATAACTTATGTTTCTTTTTTAAAAAAAATCTATTATGTGGACAAAATTGAAGTATGGAATGGAAAGCGTAAAGGAAACAAGAGCAGCTGGGGCTAGCTGAGACATAAACATCTCTTTCAAAATGTGCTTTGGTTATCTACTTGCTAATTGCTAGCGATTTTCTATTATATAATCAGGATCCTGTCTCATTGTTCTCCTGTAATCCAAGAGCTGGCCTAATTCTTACATAATATTCTGGGAATTATTTGGATCCAGCTGTGGAGCTGGAGAGCCTTCAAAACACACATTGCTAATTTAGCTACATGGATACATTATATAAGAGAAAAGAAATGAAATAATGCCCCGTATCGTAGAGTGAAATAGAGAAAAGTGAAAATAACAGAAATGAAATAATGTCTTACGATGTTTTTATTGCAGTATATTATGATCTTCAGTACTCACATGTATCAATATTACCATGATGCGCACTCTCTGTGATTGTTCTTGTCTGTTCTTTGCATAAAGAGATCTTATTGTTAATTTGATGGGGCCATTAGGTTCCAGTCATCTTTACCTCGTTCCAATCATGAAGAATACATTATATATTTCGTAAATTAACGAAGATGATAACAGAGAACATGTGTTTTTTATTTCTCTTGCGAGAGCATAAATAATTATGTTGACAGAGAACGCACTACGTGAATAACGTCTACTGCGCACAAGAAAATCGGAGGCATAGAACAGCAGTTTTCAGACAATCTTAAGGGATAGCTGCAAGTGTCTTTCTCTATTAAAAGGATTTAAGATATCATCCAGTGTTGAAAATACTTGATGCTAAAACAACAATTTGCATCTACTACTACCTGTATGAAAGCTGATCAATGGCACTGTTACACAATTTGATGTTCTAATCCATCAATTGGTTTTCTATTTGTCTTCAGTAATGTCATCCTATGATTACTCTCAGTTGCTAGACCTCAGAAGATGTATGTGCAAGCCACCCCAGTAAGAACAGTTGTCAAGAATACAGACACTACATTGACCCCGTTGTTATCCAGTATGTTGATTCCGGAAATTCTCGTTACGGTTGGACCGTCTACTCCGACCACCTAAACAAAGCAATCATACACAACAGAAATAATCAGCTTTTGAATCAAAGATGGATATGTAGACATCGGCAGATTTCAAATAGAGTAGGATGTTGTAGTACCTTTTTACGAACACTGCAGAAACCACTGTACTGAACTGTTGCGCCCAAGATTGAATCAATCAGGCTTCCACATAGGCCAGCAGCTGTAGCCAAGGGTATAACTAGCAGCTGCCTCCAGAATACATCAGAAGCACAGTGAGTGGTTAAAAATCCTATCAGCACAAACGCAAGCCCAATTGAGAATCCTGCTGCTGCTGCTGCGAGAAGTCCATCTATGGTTACACCACCATTGGTACCCTTTTGCACTCTCTGATAGAATTTAATGTAAAAACATACAGTGAAATTATAATCTTGCTAGTGAATTGCGCAATCGAGGAAAAAAGGTTTAAAGTGTACCTTGAATGTTGTGATAATTCGTGGCTCAGCTTTGCTAAGAATGCCAAGTTCAGAAGACCATGTATCACCATTGCAGCAAGCATAATGTCCAATAACACCACCAATAAGTGCAGTTACAAGAGTCGACTCTTTAGAATCCAAACACCTATCTGTCCCTCCAGTAACTAATGCTATCAAAACAACCAAGATACTTGCAATGCCGCTATTTGACAAAACTTGCTTCCTGCCAATAAGAGTGGGGGCACCTGCATTAGAAAGATTCAGAAGGGAACTTTCTGAAATCCAAATATATCCATCTCAGCAATGGTGATGTCAACGTTTTCAAAATTAGAAAGCACATAAATACAGGCACATTGGTTGCACGTCATTTACATTCAGATCAAGGAAAACTGACTCATTAAATCTGAAAAATAAGAAAGATATGGGTGGTGGATAATATTACATCAAGATAGAAACTGTTCGTTGTTTTTTACTTTTCTTGTATTCTACCAACACTTTGAGTAAGACTGAACAAGGCATAATAATCATTGACACAGCTCCTGAGATGAAGAAAGCAAGCATGCTCCAAGGCAAGAAATATCAATTTACACCAGTTTACAGAAAGAGAAAGGTATGCAAGATATCTTTTAGACAGTAGTATGATGAGTTCTTAACAGAAGAAAAGGCAATCAAATTCAAAACAAAACTTCATATTCATAGCCATCATCCTTCCGTTTATGAAAAGTTAGGCCATCTAGTCATTTTAAGACTTAGGTTCAAAAGCATACCAAGCCCTTGGTTCCTCCTTTCAGCCACAAAACTACAGAACCACTGCAGGAAATAATGAAAACAAAATTCCCACCGACTTCTCTCTACTTGGAGAAAAATTCTACTCAGATAAACTCTCTTCCACCGAATTAATTCATTATCCTACTAAACAACTGAAACCGAAATCATCTGAAGGTTCTACAGAGCTAATGATGTAGACAATCAAAATACTCGATATTCCACCTCCGCAAAACCTCCTCGTTCCTCAATTTATAACATCATCCACCAAACATATAAAAATCCAGGGACTTAACATTCAGTTTTTACGCCTTCCAAAAAAATTACCACACCATCATACCCCAAAACTGAAACTAAGATTTCCATGTTACTCTTGCTTGTAAACTGGGTCTTGGGCTCTTGGCGGAGAGGTAGAGCAACATAGGCAGGATCTCACTCACCAGTTACGCTGCCCGCCCTCCTTAAACTCGGGATCAAGAGCACGCTTCCTCGCCTCCCCGACCCTCGTCACCCGCGACGACGTGAAGAAGAATACCAGCAGCAACCCCGCGAACCTGCGAGGCACAAACTCGAGATCTCGTCACGAATTCACCGGCGAGCCCTTCCGCCGGAAACGAAGAGAAGAGAGACGCCTCTCTAACCTGTACCCGGCGATGGTATGAGCCACCATGGCAGGGACTCCGACGTACACGGCGCTGAAGTCGACAGACCTGCGCCGGACGGCGCGCGCCGCGATGGCGCCTCCCGCCGCCACCGCCGCCGCCGCGCGGATCCAGATGCCGCCGCCGCCGCCGCCACCGTGATCCATTGCGGCTACCTCGTCGCCCTGGGATCCTACCAATACCACCGAAGCAAATTGGCAAAATTGGCAACCTTAATGCTTGCGAAATCGTTTCAACTCGAGGAATTGGAAGAGCGATCGTCGCGAGGTGCTCGTTGTCTTGCTGCTCTGGTGTTTCTTTGCTGCTGTTCTGAGATTTCTTCAAGTCTAAGAAGTCGTTATAGTTGGCAACTTTTGCAAGGAACCCCTTACGTTTGTCCAGAGTTGTAGTTTCTGCCCATCGTCTTGTAATTGCTGGATCCACAATGCATTGACTTTCATTTTTACAAGCAAAATCAGAATGAAGAGGAAACACAATATCTAAGCATACAGTAACATAGGTCAGATGGATGCACTAGTAGCCATCAAATAAACAGAACATTAAAGTCATGGAAATTTGGACTTGAATTCATTCTTCAAAGTTCAAATCATGTGTCTATTCTCGTGCTGTCGTGCATCGAAGAATAGAACAAAATTTCCATGGAAGTATACAATTTTTTCCTAAATTTCCCATCCGGCTAGAGAAAATGAGAACATGATTTGAGGAGGTCATCATCATACCGCTATTACTCCTACACACAACAAACTCATAAACCTACAATTCCGTTACTGGACTAAAATCTTCCCCTGCCCCGACCTCGCCCTCGGCCCCTTCCCCTGCCCCGCCCCCATCCTCCAAACTCTCTTCTACCACCACCTGCTTCATCAGGGCCACTGAAGCTGAACATGCTCATCCGTAAACGTTCAGCATCTGAACTCTCTGGCCTGCCATGGAAAACATCTGCCCCACCCTGAAAACATCATATTGACATTGGAATCAACATTCTGACACTAGTGTTATCGAAAGTCTGGAAAGGAACGCATGATCATAATAAGGGATCGAACTAACATGCATATCTTCTAGGTCTAGTTGTTCCTGCAGTTGCCTTGCCAGTTCCTCATCTCGGCTAGTGTCTTGCATATAGCTTTCTGAGGTGGACTTTGAACCAATGGCCTTCCTCTTCTCCCATTCGTCAAGGGTAAAAACCTGAGCATCTTCTTCCTTACCTTTGCCCTTGAATCTATGACCCCGACCATGCCTGCCTTCAGGCACAGCCTGCGACATTTTCTGCAGTAGCTTCTGTGCAGCAGCTTGGTTTTGAACAGGAACTGTTTCACTGACTGCAAATTGCAAGGAAATAAGTTCTAACTGCACCTGACAAATTATGCTGAGTAAATTGATGAAAGATAAGTTTTGGAAGCCCACCTTCTTTTGGTCTGCTATCTTGAGTGGATTCAACCTTGCTTTTTGTAGTGTCTTTGTATACATCATTCGAACCCTCATTCATTGGTTTGCCACCGGAATTAACTGGCACGTGGTCATGAGTAACTGCCAACTTAATAGCTTTATGAAAGGAAGACAGCCCACAAGTTACAAGCACGTTACCAAAGCCTAAAAGTTTTTGCAAACATGTAATAATTGTGCGTGGAGTAACAGGTGAGAATTATGTAGTGCAGGTATACAAAACAAGTGTGTATCTTGCAAGCATGTGAGAAACCTCAGAAGGATCAGGTTTTCCTACTGAGGTGCAGAGCTCCATGTTTTTCAGAAACGACAAGGAACCGGTTCGCTATCAAAATAATGGTGCTTCAGATTCACAGGACTTGATAGTGACTTCATATTAAATTTCAAAAAAAGCAAGTATATAGTGACGAGTGTAACAAAATACTATATGTTATAACACCTTCTAATGAAGGACTGAACATTAATATGCCATCCATGTGGATTTCACCACCCAAACCAAATGCAATTGTGATTGACTTCCAATGCGGTGTTTTACTAAACGATTTTTTTGTATGAATTTTTTCCTATTTGCTGGTGCCTCATGATGTGTTTCATCTTAGCCAAAATTGGACCTAGAAAACTTTGTTGCTGCTGCTGCTGTATTTTACTGAAAGTAAACAACTCTACATAACTTCCAGTTCTTTAGTGAACAGCATGAGTGATAACGGCAAGAGAGGTATGAATACTTACCAGGATACGGTTGAACTTTGGTTGTCCTGCAGGGACGTGCTTCAATGTCTAACTTTTCAAATGGTGGAGGTCCAGCTCCATCATCACTTTGAGACAACCTCAAAGATGGACGAGATAAGCCAGAGTATTTCTGGTTCATCTGCCATTCTTCATACAATGATTGGACAGTCCCCCCAATGACTCTCACATTTTTCGCACTTAAGCACAATATACCATTATTGATTGGAATTTTATTCTCAAGGCGAACCTGTAAAGTGGCAAGGACAAAAAATGCATGTCAATGCTATTTCTCAATAAACTGCAAAAGCATGTAAACTGCAGGTGCCGCATGGTATTGCATGGCAGTTCAACTTCAAATGGTCACAGAGAACCATAATGTACAGTTCTTAATCAAAATTCAGGACTTCATATTTAGTTTTTTTTTTAAAAAAAAAGCACAAGGAATTTCAGACAGACCATGGGGCAGACAACCAATGGGAATAAAGAATGCTATCTCCCAACCCCATCTTAATGCCACATCACCATATATACATCATCTCAAATAAGCTTCGTTACACCATTCTTACATAGAAATATTAGCATGCCTACTTTATCTGTTTCAAAGTTTGTTTTCATGCTGAAAGATGGAATAGCTTCACACAAAAGCTACCTGAACATTCCTATTCTCTTATCCATTTCTAATATGCTCTGAGCTAGATATTGTTAATCTATACTCTAATCTCAATGTTTCAAAAAAATATACTCTAGTCTCTGGTTCCAATGGCATTGATATTCAGGACTGAACTAGAAGTCCCAGACAATACCCAGATAGTCAGGCAAGCTTAAACTCTGTACACCGAATGGGCACAAAATGTGCCACTCCACAACAAGAAACAGAACCAGAACAGTGTCAACTGACCTTGGTACCTGGCGCTATCTCTTCAGTGATGAATGGGATAGGAGTAAACTCTATGGCAACTGCTTCACATGTCCCATCAGTGAGACCAAAGCGCAGAAGACGACGCTGTTGCGGGTTCTTGAAGGAGGCATCAATGCTGCTGCGATATATATCTCTTACAGAGACTACCTGTATTAAAACAACAGTTCATGGAAATAGTTAGGCATATTATACTACAATAACATGAGAATGCACAGTCAATCCACAAGTGCAGAACAGACACTTCACCCTCTGACACACACAAGTTTGGTCCAGAGAACTGGCATTGCCAAATGCCAATGCTCTTTTCCCTCTTATTGGCTAGAACCACTGTCACGTCGCAACCATAAATCACAAATGCAATGTTCACCCAAATCGAGCCACAGATTAAATAATTACCCCAAGCAAGACATTTTTTCCTCGGATACTGATACAAATTCTTAGCGCAGCGGGTGTATAAGCTCGGGACTGGGTGGTTTTGAGATTTCCGACAGTACCTGCAGCACGATGGGGCCGTGAAGGTACGAAAGCCGCTTCGCCGTGGCGGCGGTGGTGGCGCGGTCCGGTAGCGACTTGCCGCCGAACGACCTCAAGTCCATGTCAACGAGCTCTGACTCCATGGCCTCCGGCGACGGCGTGGGGGAAGCCAGGAGCAGGGCCTGGATAGCCTCGTCGGTGGGGTCGCGAAAGCGCCATCCTCGGTCCGCGAGGGACTGCAGGAGCCTGTGGTTCCCGGCGGAAGAGGCCGATGCGCTCGGCGCTTCCGCCGCCGCCGCTGCCGCCATCGCAGTTGGTGCGGGGTCACTGAGTCAGGGTGTTCTCCGGCGGCGAGGTCAGACCGTCAGAGGATTTTGCGTTCCGGCTATTCGGAAGTTTGGCTATTGCCAACGCACAGTGAAGGCGGATTTTGTGAAGTCCGTGATAGCAACTAGTAAACGGAAATGCTGGTTAGGAATTCTTTCTGCGATTGCAAAAGACCCTTAAATGTCACTTTGACACTTTGAAGTTTGATTTTTATATTCGATCCCCATAGTTTTGTTGCAATGTTTCACCCGCCCCATGGCCCCAATGCGATTTTAGGGCACGTTTGGTTGTCTTGACCGGCCACCTCACCTCGCCTCGCCTCGCTCGGTAAGGTTAGGCTTCATAGTGTGGGAGAGTATTTTTAGCTCGTCTGAATTGGTGAGAAAAATTCTTAACAGCGTCTGGATTGGTGAGGAAAATTCTTGAAAGCGTAAAAATTGAGGTAACTTGTAAGGCAACCAAATGACTAATTTCTTGCCTAGGCAGGCCGAGCAAGGGCAATGAAACATCTAAACACGCCCTTATTTTCCACTTGGTACGCGCCCAGCCAAATCTGTCGCATTTTCATTAATAAATATAAGAAGCCATAAAGTTTTCATATACCAAAGCAAAATGTCAATGGCAAGATATGGCAAAGTTATAGTTGTTTCTTCTACGAGGAATACAAAGTTATAGTTGATGGCGGTACTTGCCACAATGTGGCTAATAGAAAAAGGGGCTTGCTAGCGCCCGGACGTTTAGCGGAGCAGCTCCCGTCCGACGCATGCATCACCATCTATTTAAAATCTGATAGCTATAGTAGCACCATAATAAATACCCACTAATAATCAAATGTTCCGTTGCAACATCGAAAACAAAACAGCTGCAACATCGAAAATCTATAGTTGCAATATTAAAAAAATACAAAAATATGGCTCAATGTAAACATAAATATTCAGTGAGGAAAAATTCCCACCGCGACATCGAACATATGTTTCATGCAACATTTCTAAATAAATCATCATATGTTTGACTGTTTGAGCTCTTACAGGGACAAATATTGCAACACGAAAAATCAACAAATGAAACATCAAAAGTCAACTGTTGCAACATTGAAACATCTTAGAAAATCAATCGTGCAAGGTCAAAAGATACATTCATTTGCAACACCCGCGCACATCTATAGCACTTGCAACATCCAAAAATCTCTACTGCAACACGAGGAGGTACCTATCGCAACATGGAGCCGTCAGTAGGCGCGAGCTTCTGCTGCTCCATTTCGCCATGGCGTCGAGCATGCGGAGGAGCTCGTCATGGTTAGCAATGCGGCAGCTTGTGGCATTAAGGGTGCGCCCGCCGCACGCTGCTTGACCTCCACGCGCTGCAGCTATGGCGTTGAGGGAAGTGCCCGTTGCTCGCCTGCTCGACCTCCACGAGCTGCTTGCCACGGCCACTGGTGCGGCACGGCACGATGCCCCCTAGATCGTCCGGTGGCGCGAAGAAGAAGGTCGTGCGGCTGGTGGCGAAGCGGCCCACCAAGAACCGGCATACCAAGGTGGAGGGGCGCGGGCAGCGGATACGGATGCCGGCGTTGTGCACCGCCCGGGTGCTCTAGCTGACACGGGAGCTGGGCAACAAGACCGACGGCAAGACCATCAGTGGCTGCTCGAGCAGGCGGAGCCCCCCATCATCGTTGCCACCGACACCGTCCCGGCCAACTTCTCCTCCCTCGTTGTCTCCCTCCGTTCTGGCGCCTCGCACCCCTCACCCGGCTCCCGCACTACCGCCTTCCACCACCTTGCGCCGCCGCAGCACGAGGTCGCGCCATGCTCGGCTGGAGCCACGCGGCCCATCACCAACACCAGCAGTTCCTCCCGCCGCCACCACTCCCGCCGCCACCACCACCGCAGCAGGCGCCGCAGCAAGATCCTGGCGCCAAGGAGTTCACGAGGAAGCACTACAGGGACAACACGGTGCCATATTCAGTGCTCGCCAGGCCACCGGCGTGCCACCCATCGAAGAAGAATAGAGAAAGAGAAAGAATGGTTGGGGAAGAAACCACCGGAAGAGTGGGGCTCACTCACGTGGAGAAAGAGAAGCGGGCAGGGGCGCTCGTGGACTGCCGGTCAATCAACCTGAGTATTACCGAGTAAAAATATATGCTAGGTCTAAAATTTTTACAACAACATTACCTTCATAAAAAAAATACAACACCCCTCATCTATAGCATGCTGAATGATCGAATCAGCGCAGAGAACTAAATCTGGTTTGTATGTGGTGAAATTGCAATTTCAGATCGGGGTTATCGCGACGCAATTGAGTGCGATCGGCCTAAATATAGATGTAACTTGATCCTTTGATACTAGTACGTTTTTTTTTTGAAACATTTGATTGATTTTAAGGCCTGGTCTGGCCCGATCCGGCCCGGGCGTGTTAACAGACTCGGATGAATGGGCAGCAGCAGCAGCACGACCGGACGCCGGCTTGTCGTCTTGTCCAATAACCAGCCCATTCCATGGCGCGGGCCCTGCGTCCGCCGTGGTTCACGACGCCTCCGCGGCTCCGCCGCAACGCAACTCATGCACGCCATGACGTGGGGCCCGCCCGACGCCGCGCCAGCAAGAAAAAGGCCGCGTGTTCAGCGTTTGCCCGTCGACAAAACCCTCCTCGAGTGTCCTCGTCCTCGTCCACGAACAGATCGAGCCGGATCGGCGGCATCCTTGCTTGGTGCCGGGAGCCCGGGCCTCGTGCAGTCGTGCCGCTGGGTCGCGTCGCGATCCAGGGGGCTCCAGCTCCCCCGACCCCGCAGAAGGTCCGAGCATTATTTGCTTCTGTCCTTGTCCGTCTCGTCACTCTTAACTCCGATCCTTCGTCTTGTTAGCGCATCTGGATTGGTGGTAAAATTTGCTCTGGAAATGTCAATTTTTTTTCTGCACTTTGCCAATAAGATTTGTCGCGGCCATACTAATAAACTTACTAATAAGTTGGGATAATCTTGTGGAGGTACCCAGTTTGATTTTACTTTCGGGAGAAAGTAGAAACGCTGGGACTGTTGAGATTCTGATCGTATTTGTGCTCCTCTCTTGTGGAGCTAAATCAGTTTTGTCCTATTAAGCAGGAGAATACTGATAGCATCTCCAAACAGACTACCCATTTTTGACTTTCTATTTGAGTTAGCAAAAATATCCCTCTCCGTATTAAGTTATTTATTGCAACAGACTATCCATTTCCCAGTCTCCAAATCCCAACGGCTAGATTACTCTCTAAAATATACACTCTCCATCCACTCCAACAACTACAGCAGTCTCTCCATTTTGCATTCTCCATTAGAGCAATTATTGCACGTGGGACCCATGCTTTGGCAAGGTAAATTGGCTTGCCAAGTTTGGCACGTGCGAGGGGAAGTTTGGCAAGTCAGATAGCATGAAGAGCCGTATAGCAACTCTGTTGGACCACGATTTTCTTACTAACTTACCAAATTTTAGATTAGCAAGTTGGATAGCAAACTTTCTTACCAAATTTTAGATTAGCAAGTTGGATAGCAAACTTTCTTGGAGTTAGGCTGAGCAAACTTGTCTTCATCCACCTGTTGGATTCTAGCTCCTGCATTGAACTTGAACGCAACAAAAACAATTCGATTTTTTGTCTATCACACATGATACGTGTTTGTTGTCTACTTCATTGGGATCCCGAATATAAATCCATCATTTTGTTTTACTCTACCATGCAATGCTCATATTCAAATGTAAATGAATCAATGATTACACATCTTATTACCATCATAATCTGATTCTTTTGTCTAAGCCAAAATGAACTTACATCTGGGATATGAGGAAGAGGAAGCCTGCCGGATTTCATGGAATCTTCTCACCATCAATTGCCTGCGACATTTTGGCGATTTCTCCTCTGACTGATGGCACTACACTGCATTAAAAAAATTTAAACGCAATCTTTTTGTCTCCTTTTTTTACCATAAAGCTCCACCTTTCTTGACCCTCCTGCCCCTGAATGAAACGCAAAGCAGCTGAGCTTGGATTCTTATCCACGGCACCCCCACCACTCCCGTAACGTAAGCCAAAAGATCAGAGAAAGAGACAGACAAGATTAGAGGAGTGATAGGAAGCGGGAAAAAAAGAGAGTAGGAACCTCCCCTCGAATCTTTCAGTTTTTTTCTGTCTTCATGTGTCTTTGTTTAGACGTTGGCTTGTTGGGGCAGGAGACTTGGGACGAGAGGGGGGAAGAGTTGGTGAGCGAGCTCGGGATCAGCGGGTGACCCCAGAGGTTGTTGTCTCGGGGGAATTCTTAAGCCCCATCTTCTTCCACGGGTTCTTGGACTCGCTGCTGTTCTTTGGTTGGTCTCCTTGGATCTCTGACTCCAGCCTTTCCCCACAATCTCCAGTTCTTGGTTCTTCTTCTTGGAGGAGGGCTGCAGGGGAGAGGAGAGGAGGCGCCATGGGTAGCTTGGCGAAGCTGGCGAGGAGGGCGGTGGAGACGGACGCCCCGGTCATGGTGAAGGTGACGATTTTCTCCTGCCTCATCGAATTCGCGTCTTGATTCCCTGTTTCTTGGTCTTCTGTGCTGATTTCTTCCTGATGGCGTCCCTTTTTCAGATACAAGAACTGCTTCGAGGGGCCACGAACGTGATGTCGCTTGCGCAGGTATCTGATCATAGTTCTCGATTTGGCTGTGCAATGAATTGATGCGTTGTGAGGGAGATGTAAGGTTAAACACAAGCACATGGGATGTTTGCATTGCATATGAATTATGAAATGGAAGTCAAATGGGGGCATGTGGAGCGATCATCTGTATAGCAATTAGCTCCCCGTATGATTTTGTCAATTGTTCAAGTTGTAATGTAGTTTGATACAGTTCTGCTATGTTTCATGGAACGCATCAAATGGTTTTTACTTGCTATTCCTGAAAATGTTTCTTATGTTGCTGCTGTGGGACACATTCGAATGTAATACTTCTTCTTCTTTTATTGCCATGTAATCTAGTTAGTGACAAGCATGTCTGTAAGTGTCCTACCACTACTAGCATGACCAGACCATGCAGTATCTCCTAGAAATTAGTTTCTGCTTTTAACTTTTGTAAACCTTGAATGCAGGGAGTTGTTTACTGGCAACCTCCTGAGTCAGCTATGAATAAGATCGAAAAAATCATCAGGGAACCAGCAGTCAGTAAATACGGTTCTGATGATGGACTTCCTGAACTTCGAGAAGCACTTCTCGAAAAGGTAAATTATTTTCATCGTGGGATATATAATATATTTCCCCCCATACATTAGAACAAGATTACCATGCTGTTATGTTACTGCACTGCCATTGGCATTCAAGACTCAGGATCCCGCTTTCAAGCCCACCACATCTTCACCAAAATCTAATAGAAATATGTGATCTCAATTCTAAGAATTGCATTGGCAAATGGCAACCTCAAGTGATTGCTGAAAGCTTCAGAAATTAATTTTGTCAAAGAGAAGGGTCCCAAAAAGCCTTTTCTCAGAGTTATGTTTCCCGGAAGCATCTAATTTTCTGATAGGCAACAAGTTTGCTAAACTGTTTATTTATCAACTGAGAAATGAGAATGATGTTCATTTATGTGACTCCTGGAAGTTTGGAAGGCAAAATCATGGTTCAAGGAGCTGCAATTTGTTTGTCTAACAGTTAAGATGAATTCATGAGATCATTTGGGTACTCTCCATAATACTATTAGCCTGAATATTCCACGGGGCGCAGTTATCTTTAAAATTTATTCCAGTGTTTCATTGCCTATTGCCTATTGCACCTTGACTTCATGCCTCCGTTGAGATAGCTAGCAACTTGTCCTTTCGGAAAAAAAAAGATTGTCGCAACTTGGATATATTTTCTGATGTTTACTTATTCTTTTGCAGCTACGCAAAGAGAATAAGCTTACCAAGTCATCAGTTATGGTTACTGCTGGAGCAAATCAGGTAATAGTTATGTTTCATCTAGATCGCCCTGGTATAAGTTTTTACTTTTTCGTGCTGCCTATTTTTCTTTGTAAAGTTGTCAAGCTGCAGGTTGTGTTTCCCAGTTTCTGTTTATTAATTCTTTGGGGCACACTCCTTTTTTCCTGTCTTTCGACTAGGTTGGTCAAACCAGGTCTTTTCTTACACCTATTTTTTCAGGCTTTCGTGAACTTGGTCCTCACTCTTTGTGATGCTGGTGATTCTGTTGTCATGTTTGCGCCGTATTATTTCAACGCCTACATGTCATTCCAGATGACAGGTGTTACTGACATATTAGTTGGTGCTTGCGATCCCAAGACACTTCATCCTGATGTTGGTAAGATGACTCTCCTGTTCTTCCTTTGCATTTGAAAAGTCGATGAGATGTCTTATATCAACAGTATATTGTAAGAAATTTGTTGTACTTAGTGCTGGTTCTGGCAGCAGCTGCTTCATTGACACATGATAAATTTTTCTGATAAGTCTATGCCATCTTTTAGCTAATTAGAGGGATATGCTTTACAAAGTGCGATACCAATGCATGTAGTATAAGAAATTATCTATCGGCTATAATGGATAATATTTCAGTTTGGAAGCATGCATTACAAGTATGTCTAAAACTGCAGATTGGTTGGAGAAGGTTCTGCAAGAAAATGACCCTGTCCCTAAACTTGTTACTGTTGTGAATCCGGGGAATCCCTCCGGAGCTTTTATTCCCAGGCCTATGCTTGAGGTCATCTCTCTCCACAAACACTTGTGTTTGTAATCACTATTGAATATTTCCTAATATTACATTGTCATTGCAGAGAATTTCAGATATTTGCAAAAATGCTGGTGCATGGCTTGTCGTTGACAATACCTATGAGTAAGTAAATACTTATAGAGTGATAATTTTTCACAAGTAATCATATAACCTTTTGTGATATATATTGAGAGAACTGAAAAGAGCCTTGACTTATGGTTGTAGTCAAAGGGACATCAGTCATTCGAACTCTACTTCCTAGTTCCTACTCTTGAATCTGTGTCCAGATGGCATCAATTTTCATTCAATATTTGTGGGGTCTTTTACAGATACTTTATGTATGATGGAATGGAGCACTATTGCTTAGAAGATAATCATATTGTCAACCTCTTCTCGTTCTCCAAAGCCTATGGAATGATGGGGTGGCGTGTGGGATACGTGAGTGCATCATACTCACCCTTTATCCTTTTCTTATTGTTTACTACTGGTGATGCCTAGCCCAGCCTGCTAGTTTGCTGTTGTTAATTGCCATTGTGCCAGCAAGTCATGCATGATCTGTCTGCTGCAGATCGCATTTCCAAATGAAGCTGATGGCTTCCATGATCAGCTCCTCAAAGTGCAAGATAACATACCTATCTGTGCTTCCATCATCGGGCAGCGCCTGGCGCTCTACTCACTGGAGGCTGGACCCGAGTGGATCAAAGAAAGGGTGAAAGACTTGGTGAAAAACCGAAAGCTACTTGTGGAAGCGCTGTCTCCACTCGGTGAGGACAATGTCAAGGGCGGGGAGGGTGCCATCTACCTCTGGGCCAAGCTACCAGACAACTTCTCAGATGATTTCGAAGTCGTCAGGTGGCTCGCAAACAAGCATGGGATCGCTGTGATCCCTGGAAGTGCCAGTGGGGGCCCTGGATACATCCGTGTTTCCTTCGGTGGGCTCAAGGAGGAAGATACAAGGCTTGCTGCAGAGAGACTAAGGCGTGGCTTGCAGGAGCTAGTGACTGATGGAATGGTACAGTAACCACCCATTGGCGTAAGTAAAGCTTAACATTCAAGTTTCACAGAACTCCAATTTTCAATGGTATAAAAATTTCTGCTGGGCTTGATTCGAGAGAAGAAAAGGATATTATTTTCAAGAATACATCGTTGTTGAAAAGGGCAATTGGTGGAACGAGAACTTGAACAGAATAAAAGGCATCCAGCCTGCAGAGTCACCTATGTTATAAATAGCATATCACCATTGAGTACTTGCTGCTGTTTGACTTCCAGTTTTCCGTATTACTGATGACAGCAATTGTACACAATCGAAGTATAAGACATTAAGACTATAAGAGTTATTAGCTGTTCATGAAATGCTTGTCTGATGAGCTGTTCGTTGGTAAATTGTTTTGCCGAGCTTTCGGTTTTCTTCATGCTTGCAAACTCAAACCAGCTGCTTTTCTTATGTTGCTGATATGATAGTATTGTAACTCTGAACCTGAATGTTAAGAACCTGATCTGGTGAAATTTTCAGTCCAAGCAAAAAAGGTAATGCAAATTGCAGTTCCTGAAACACAGAGGGAGAGAACTCCAGTTGTCTCTCATGATGGCGACCGGCGAGGCATCACATCAGAGATTTGGAACAATCTCTCCTGACCATTGCGCTGGCCATTTCACTGCCTCTTTCTGGTGACATTTCTCTAATCCTCCTCCAACCGGGTCCCTTTCATCGTACACTGGCCGCACAACGCGATCGGCTTCCCATAAAACCATTTTGTTTTTGTCTCCACTCGTTTTATTTTTCTTTATAAAAAAATAGAGAAAATTAAAAGCGACTAGCTTGAGAGGGATGTGCCAAGTGCAGAAGCGGCGCATCAATAGCCTTCCAAACGTGGCGGAGTACACACGAAAACGACTCCTCCCTTCATCCACGCACTGAAAACAATGCAAAAACAAAAAAAACAGCAGAAAACAATAGGAAATGCTCAAAACTCCTTTCGGGAAGGGAGAAGGGGGGAAAAAGAAAAGCTCTCAACAAACTGCCAGGATGCAGCTGGTAAGGAACGTGACTTTTGCAAGCCGTGGCTGAAGACAAATTGCAGCTAACATCTCAGTGGGTAAAGGGGATGAACAGGTCATCAAGAAAAACGGCGTTCATTTCTGGGGGTAGGAACGGACTGCTCCGCCCCGCCCCGTTCCGTTCCGTTCGTGTGCCACGTGAGGCGGGTCCAACGCGTTCAGGTGGCTGAAAGAGGATTGAATGGCTGCAGGAGAAAGCAGGTGCAGCACTAGGGCTGCAATTCAATGCGGAGCACACTGTTTAAGTCCCTGAATCATAGAGCAGTGTTGTATGCTAGCGTAATCAAGCTGGGGGCTTTCTTGGTTAGGCGTCCTGTCATGGCACCCAGGACGCAACATGTGTTGCTCCAATTTCTGGGCAAAGTTCATGAATGGCCAGTGCAGGGCAGAGTACTGCTGCAGTGGCAATGTGGAATGCAGGTGCAGCAACCTTAAGGTCAAGCGCCCCGCTACCAAAGTAGAGTACTATCATGCTAGTCAAGCCCCAACTAATTCTTGAGCAGGATTGTGGGGTGGCCTGCAACTAATGACAAAGGACAACTCCTGACACTGTCACAGTTTCATTTTTCTTCCCCTGTTAACAAAAACACCTTCATTTTTTCAGGGTGAAAGAAGAGAGAAGTGGCTGAAAAATTGTTAACAACAACTGAGATAGTATTATATACGACACTTGTTTCTCTAAAGCGAGAAAATGTTGTCAATCATCTCGGATAAATGTCTGATCGGATCGAACAGTGGCTCACCAGAACGAAACAGTAATATGGGAAAGAGTAGAGTAGTGGCCCATCATCAGAAAAGGATCTGTTGATCTGGCCACATCCAGCACGGCATTGACGTCCCCCCGGCCAGGCATGGTTGCTCCTCATTGCTTCACAGTACGCGCTCATGCTCTGCCAATCCCTTCTTCCTCGATCGAGTTTACAGGTCGCGGACAGCAATGGTGGTGGCCTGGTGGCCTCTGGTAGGTGGCCAAAGACCATGTGAGCGTGCAGCGCGCAGCAGCGACCGGCCGTCGTCGTCGTGGTTGATCGCTATGGTCCCGTCCCCAGATCTCATCTCATCTCATGACGCACGCTACCTTTGGGCGCCATAACTGCCAATCTTTCAGGCATGCGGCAACGGGCCCCTGTTATTGTAAAAGTGGATGGGAGATCAATGCTGCCGTTTTTCTTCAGAGGTTGTTGGGCGTGCTGGTTTGGAGGAGGAGGTTTGAGGTCCGGTGCAGTTGCAGGCTTGCAGCTGCCGGTCGAGGCGTCGAGCGGTGTGAGCGTGAGAGCTGGGGGAACTTGTGGCGCGGCGCATCGATCTGCCGGCTGATCGAAGCGATCGCCTCGCTGCCAAAAGAAGTACAGCGACACAAGCCAGCAAGTTACACGAAAACAAAGCTAAGGACCGGGAACTGCCAGTCAGATGCAGATGCGGCCAGTGCTTGAGGAGGACTGGGACCTTCAGACACGATGTGCTCTGAACTCTGAACTCGGCTGGTTTGCGCGCCTGGACTGACTGCACTGTCAGAACCACATCAAGTTCTTCAGAGTTCAGATCTCTGCAGCGAGGTATATTCACAAGTACTGAAGTCTGAAGGCTGTAAACTCTTCGCATCCATGTGCTGTGCTGTCGGCCGTGTAGTGTTGTACTGCCTTGTACGTGCTCACACGCCCGACAGGCGGATCGATCGGAGATCCGAGAGGCTGCGACGTGGTTCTGCACGGCGCGTACGCCACGACAAACCCACTCCAACGTAGCACGACATGGCAGCGACGCCAAGCCAGACACTGGCACTAGGATGGCAGTAGTAGTTAACTACTGTAACCCTGACGATGATCTTTCTTGTTTCTTGTTGGGTTTGGGTGCTTCCGTGCGAGAGATCCCCGCGGGAACAACTCCTGCGCTCCGCTACACTCCCAAAACGGGGCTGAACGGAGCGATGCCGCCGACGAGTTGCCGGCGTCGCGCCGGCGGGATGAGATTAACTGCAGCACGCAATTGCGGTTGGCGGGAGCCATGAATGCCGCGCCCTGCCAAGCCCAGTTAACCCAGCGGGCAGACACTGCAGTTATTGCGGCGAGCTGGTGTAGGGCCACTGGCCATGGCGATAGCGTTCCTGGTCCAAACCCTCCCCTCCGCGCCCCCCCGGTCCCTCGCGCCGAGAAGAAGCTGTAACGGTGGGACCCCCTTGCTGCCTTCTGACGTCTGACCCCTCCTCTCCGTTTGCTCCATCGTCTTCCTACTCGCCGCCGCGCCGCGCCGTGCCCCCTACCCTACTCGCCGCCGGTACAGTGAGCACGGTGCTGCGGTCCGAGCTATTACTGTCGTGAATTATTCGGAAGCGCATTGCGCTGTCCCCCTTAGCTAAATTTAGGCCATCAAGAACAGCAAGTCCCCGTCGATCTCGCTTTGGTTCGGTTCGTTTGGCTCTGCAGCCTGGTGCTCTCCACTCTCACTCCACTACAGTAGCCTGAAAAAGGCCACCGAAGGAAATGAGCCAAATTTCTCGACCTCGAACCAATTAATTACTATGACCAACTGTCCAACCATTAGGACATACGGGTAGCACTGTTTTTGTCACAGTAGCACACGGGGCTGCGTCACGTGCCATACGCCATCGGTCGTGCCAACCTGTTGCCGCTGGCAACCAGCTCGCCCGTGCAAGCGCAGCCACGGCCGTCCGTGTCCTTGCTCGCTCGTGCTGCTGCCTTGGCCATGCAACGCAATGCGGCAGCAAAACGACTCTCAGACATCATCACCATCATTTCGAACGCCAGAATTTCACGTTTTTTTTTTACATTCCTAATTTTAGAACGTAACAGTATAACAAGTTTCAAACAGGGATATGAATCTGATATGGAAGAGTTACTATGGGCCGGTAAAAAGTGAAATCGGAGGATCCATCGAAACGAAAGGCTATTCTATTCAATGGGCCCTGGAACAAGCCCAGAAGAACCGAACCGGGGGGATCTGAATTGGGAAGCCGGTGCACGGCCTCCCCATTTCCCTCCCTTTTTTCCGGTGGCTGTGACTGTGAGTGAGCTTGCAGGTCTCCGCTAAAACCCCGAGGATTAGGTGAGGCGCAAAGCAAACCCAGCCGAGGCGAGGTCATCGAGCGATCAAGCGAGGAGAGAGAGAGAGAAGGCGGCCATGGCCGCGCGCGCCATAAATGCGAGCGAGTCGGTGGATCCAACTCCTCTCCCTCCCACCCCGCCATTACCACCGGCTGCCAGTACGACCCTCCTTAAATCCCCCGCAGTGCCGCGCCACCCACACACTCGGCGGAAAGGGGCGCGGGAGCTAGGGTTTGGGGACCGGGCGCGGCGGCGGAGGAGGAGGAGACCGGGTGGGCGCGATGTGGGCGGCGGAGGCGGCGTTCTCGCGCTCGGGGTCGTGGCGGGAGGCGGAGGACGAGCGAGAGGCGCTGCGGTGGGCGGCGCTGCAGCGGCTCCCCACCGTCGCCCGCGCGCGCCGGGGCCTGCTCAGGTCCCCAGCGCCCGACGGCGCCGCGGCCGTCGAGGGGGACGACGTGCTCTGCGAGGTCGACGTCGCGGGGCTCTCCTCCGGCGACCGAACCGCGCTCGTCGACCGCCTCCTCGCCGACTCCGGCGACGCCGAGCACTTCTTCCGGCGCATACGCAGCCGCTTCGACGCGTGAGTACACACGCCTTGCATTTAATTAGCTCTCGCATCATCATCATCGTTCGGCATCCTCGTCTCTCTCCGCCTCTCGGTTTACTTGTGCTGCACTCCGCCGCCTCCGCACGCGCCAGCGGCGGCGCGCCGACGCTAGAAGCTTCTAGAAGCGCTCGCCTGGTCCAGTGTGGCGCGTCCGTGGGGCCCACGCGCGCATTGGCTGAAATGCGGGCCCAAAGGACACATCCGCTGGAGTTGCTGCTTGCTGGTTGGTGGTGGCGTGGTGCTGCAGTGCTGCTGCGGTCTGCGGAAAGGCTTCCCAGATGCGCGCTCAGAGCGACTGGCCCGCGGGCCCCGCGGGCTTTCTCCTATTGCAGAGAGCCCAGCGCAGGCGTAATTTGGATTGTCGCCTGGCCCGTCCGTGGCGCCGCCGCAGCGCAGCGCGTAGGCCTCGAAGTTTTTTCTTCTAGAATCTTCCCGAACGTGCTACTCAGAAGCTTCTATAGCATGGCCCACCGACTTGCTGGCCATGTTTGGGCCCCACGGGCAGGCGGGAGGCTGAGGCGCTGAGCACCTGCAGCAGTAGCAGGCGCACGCAAGCTCACCAGATCACTATTTCGGCAGTAGCGCCAATACATGGTTCGTGTCGTGCGTACTCGTATGACGAGCCGCGTATGTGCCCGCTTGTGTCACATAATTTGTATTACTCGCTCTGAATCAAATAATTTGTGTCCCCCATACTTTGCAGCATGCTGATCTTTCCTTGGTTCTGAACTATGTGTGGTTTCTTGGTGTCCGATATCCATTCCTGCAGTGTGCACATAGAGTTCCCCAAGATCGAAGTGAGGTATGAGGATCTGACGGTGGACGCGTACGTGCACGTCGGGAGCAGGGCGCTGCCCACCATCCCAAACTTCATATGCAACATGACTGAGGTTGGCCTGTGATCTTTAGCTGCAAAATCTATCTTCAATTTTCGGTATCCATCAGCTGTCCAGTATACTAATTTTCGTGGTGAAAGTTTTGATCAAACGATTTCGGTACGACAACAACCAGAATTAGGCACCAGTTTTATTGATCTTGAAATGCTTATTTTGTCGATTTGAAAGGCGTTTCTGAGGCATATGAGGATCTACCGAGGAGGAAGAATGAAATTGCCGATATTGGACAACATCAGTGGGATAATTCGCCCATCAAGGTGCGTGTGGAGACTCTATCCCTCCTCCCCCCCCCCTCTCTCAATGATATATAGGAAAACTGTGTTTCATTCTGTTTTTATGTTGCTCAAAATTAAGCTTTGCTAAACTAAATATGCGTATGGTTCATGCTGCAGAATGACACTGCTTTTGGGTCCTCCAAGCTCCGGGAAGACCACCTTGCTTCTGGCTCTTGCTGGACGGCTTGGCCCTGGATTAAAGGTTTGTATCATCATGTCAATCAGCTTTCTTTCTATATATCTTGCTCAAAGTTGATAGGCAAAATCTTTATTACCTGGTCTGGTTCAGTCAACGCTTTATCCATCATCAGAAGAATACCATCTGTTTCCTGAAAATGAATTCTGATCAGCAAAATTAGCCTTTCAAGCCCCAAACAACTTCTTGTTGCTGACAAGCAGCACCCAAATTTGTTGTAGATGTCTGGGAACATTACTTACAACGGCCACCATTTAAATGAGTTTGTGCCTCAGCGAACATCTGCTTATGTCAGTCAGCAAGACTGGCATGCTTCAGAGATGACGGTCAGAGAAACTCTGGAGTTTGCTGGGCGCTGTCAGGGTGTTGGAATAAAGTATGGTAGGTCACTGCACCATGATATTATCAAGTTCTATTGTTCCTTGCTTAGTTGTTTGTTTGTTCTTTGACATGAATCAACCTGCAGACATGCTTGTTGAACTACTGAGGAGAGAAAAGAATGCGGGGATAAAACCCGATGAGGACCTTGATGTATTCATGAAGGTAGATTACGTCAAGATAGCTTTACCATCTTTGCACACCAAATTAATTGTTGTGTCATATATCTTGTTCTTAACTTTTCAGGCGTTGGCTCTTGAGGGTAAGCAGACAAGCCTTGTGGCTGAGTATATAATGAAGGTATTGATGTATCTCTTTCAGCTATTTGTTTATTTGCTTTGGATAGTCCCAAAAAATTGTTTCTATTGTGTTTGTCCAGTTACTTTTTCTGCTGGCCTCATTAATTTACGTGATTTTTTTATTCCTTTATTGTACAAATACGTTATTCGGCCCATTCCCCCTTTTAAATGTTCATTGCTTTCATTTATGGGGGAGTATTCTTCCTTTTCTAATTGTTTTAAATAGTTGTTAACACAATTTTATTTCCTATAGCTTCGTGATTACTTTCCGTGCCAAGATTTCTGAATTGCTAATTTTGATCTAGCCAAGATTTTAGGGCTGGACATCTGTGCTGACACCATTGTTGGAGATGAAATGATCAAAGGGATCTCCGGAGGGCAAAAGAAACGCCTGACAACAGGTTACTACATATTACTGCCATTTATGTATGCTAATGCTGTTAGCTGAAGGAATTGAGCTATTGCAAGATTTGCATGCTGTTTCCATTGTGCAAGTTGTGCTAATCTTTGTTGTTCTTGCAGGTGAATTGCTAGTTGGGTCTGCCCGTGTGCTGTTCATGGATGAGATATCTACAGGCCTTGACAGTGCAACAACATATCAGATTATCAAGTACCTAAGGCATTCCACACATGCACTTGACGGCACTACGATCATATCCTTGCTGCAGCCAGCTCCAGAGACTTATGAACTATTCGATGATGTCATTCTGATAGCTGAAGGTCAAATTGTATACCAGGGTCCCCGTGAATATGCTGTTGATTTTTTTGCTGCTATGGGATTCAAGTGTCCAGAAAGAAAAAATGTGGCAGATTTTTTGCAAGAAGTAGGCACCTCCACACTTTCTAGTTTCATATCGACTGGATTTTCTTGTATTCATTTTTCTTTCGTTTCAGGTTTTGTCCAAGAAAGATCAGCAGCAGTATTGGTGCCACTACGATTATCCATACCAGTTTGTTTCTGTATCAAAATTTGCTGAAGCCTTTAAAACATTTATTATCGGTAAGAGATTGCATGAGGAATTAGCTGTGCCATACAACAGATATCGTAATCATCCTGCAGCTCTTTGTACATCAAGTTACGGTGTCAAGAGGCTTGAGCTTCTCAAATCCAACTACCAGTGGCAGCGTCTGCTCATGAAAAGGAACTCATTCATCTATGTCTTCAAATTCATTCAGGTATTATCATTTATGATATGCATCTAGCAAACTGAATAAATAAGTATGTGCACAAGGCCACCGCTACACTGTTGAACAGTTGATACGAAAAACTTATGCAAACAGTGGTAGCTAAAACTTGCTCAGTAACTTGAGCCAAACACACACATTGCCCTCACTGATTCATTTGATGGCTTTTCTGCTTCAGAACCTCTTAATATGATGAAATAATAAATGTGATTGTCGTACAGATTCATATAGCTATTATGCCTTTTGTGCTAAAAAGTAATCCTATCATACTTAAATATTATATGTTAGCCTTTCACTAGTTTGATATGCACAGAGCCACAGCCTCTTATATCTTCGTGTTTGTAATCATATGCCATGATTTTGATATGAATCGCGTGTTTTACTTTCTGGTGTCAATTCCAACCAATGAAAGATGTTTTAACATGCTCTCTCTTTTTGGCAGCTTCTACTTGTTGCTCTTATCACAATGACAGTGTTTTTCAGATCAACAATGCACCATGATTCAGTTGATGATGGGATTATTTATCTAGGAGCCCTTTACTTTGCGATAGTGATGATTCTGTTCAATGGCTTCACTGAAGTCTCGATGCTGGTCACAAAGCTTCCTGTTCTTTACAAGCACAGGGACCTGCACTTCTACCCGCCATGGGCTTATACACTTCCTTCTTGGCTCTTGAGCATCCCAACCTCACTTTATGAATCAGGAATGTGGGTACTTGTAACATATTATGTGGTTGGCTATGATCCCCAATTCACAAGGTAGTTGACATTAAATTTGTTGATTTTTATTTTTTCTCAGAGCATCAGAGATGTTTTTCATTTAAAGTTTGATCTTTTCCATCTGCAGATTTTTGGGACAATTTTTGTTGCTTTTCTTTCTGCACCAAACATCTTTGGCTCTTTTTCGGGTCATGGCATCTTTGGGCCGTAATATGATAGTTGCTAATACCTTTGGATCATTTGCTTTGTTGGTTGTTATGATTCTTGGAGGATTCATCATAACCAAAGGTTGAACCTCTCTCTGTTAGCTTATTCATAGTACTTTAAGATTATATACCTAATGTTTCCTTGATAACCAACAGAAAGCATACCAGTCTGGTGGATTTGGGGTTATTGGATCTCTCCTATGATGTACGCACAAAACGCTATTTCCATCAATGAATTCCATGGGCATTCATGGAGCAAGGTAGCACTTGATTTTAATCCCGAGTCTCATGCCGGGAACGCAACATGGCACCAATCTGTTATGTTTATAGTTGTGTTGTGCACAACACAAAACATGGATACACATAAATAGTTCCAAGGCTATAAACCAAATGATTGAGATATATTAGTTTTGTTGTTATGGTGCTATAGGGGTTTTCTACTGATACATACTTGCTGTATTTCAGCAATTTGCAAACCAGAACATTACAATGGGTGAAGCGATACTCACTGGATATGGGTTATTCAAGGAAAAATATTGGTTCTGGATTGGTGTTGGAGCATTGTTTGGTTATGCTATTGTTTTGAACATCTTGTTCACAATGTTCTTGACGATTCTCAACCGTAAGTTTATGCTTACTAGAAGGCCAAAACGACTTCAACTTCTTTGCAATAGTTTACTAATTTTCGCCCTTATTGCTTTTTCACAGCTATTGGAAATCTGCAAGCTGTTGTGTCCAAAGATGAAATTCGACACAGGGATTCTAGGAGGAAGAATGATAGGGTAGCCCTGGAGCTACGATCTTATCTGCACTCAAATTCATTAAGTGGTAATTCTAGATGGAATTTTTTTTCGTAATACTCACATAAGAAGAAAATTTTGTTTTTCCTTTGTAAAAGGGTGACTTTCATGGACATTGACTGTGGTTGACTTTCAGGTAATCTCAAGGAACAGAAGGGGATGGTGTTGCCTTTTCAACCCCTTTCTATGTGCTTTAGGAATATCAACTACTACGTTGATGTACCAGAGGTATGTCAAAGTTGTATCATTTGTATGACTGAGGTTACTCAGAAAAAGTAAAGATATGTATTTATTCATTCATAATCCAGTTTTGCTAGCAGGAATTGAAAAAGCAAGGTATAGCAGAAGACCGCCTACAGCTGCTTGTTGATGTCACTGGAGCATTTAGGCCAGGGATACTAACAGCACTTGTTGGAGTCAGTGGAGCTGGCAAAACCACCCTCATGGATGTTTTAGCTGGCCGGAAAACTGGAGGGCTCATAGAAGGAAGCATTACTATATCTGGGTATCCTAAGAACCAGGAGACCTTCACTAGGATCTCCGGGTATTGTGAACAGAATGATGTCCATTCACCTTGCTTGACTGTGCTTGAGTCTTTGTTATACTCAGCATGCCTCCGGTTGCCTTCTCATGTTGATGCAGACACTCAAAGGGTAAGCTTTTTCAGAATGTTTTTTCTTTTGGTTTTCTATGTCCCATGCCCCCTTTCGTCCTCCTTATCCTCAGTGTTCCCATTCATAGGCTTTTGTTGAAGAGGTGATGGAACTTGTTGAGTTGAATCCCTTAAGTGGTGCTCTTGTTGGTTTGCCGGGGGTAAACGGTTTGTCTACAGAACAACGTAAAAGGTTGACAATTGCTGTTGAGCTTGTTGCAAATCCTTCTATTGTTTTCATGGACGAACCCACATCAGGATTGGATGCTCGATCTGCAGCCATTGTGATGAGGACAGTGAGAAATATTGTTAATACAGGCCGGACTATTGTCTGCACCATCCATCAGCCAAGTATTGACATATTCGAATCATTTGATGAGGTACAAGAAATAACCGAGAAGTTATTATATAAGCTATCCATTTCATAAACATGAGAGTTGATTAATACTGATCTAAACATTCCAAAGCTCTTATTTTATTATATGATGAAAATGTCTGTTAATTAGTTACATATATTGAGTCCCAATTTCACTACGAAGGAAAACAATACGATGTTACATCTAATTTGAGGATCATCGTGATGAGAAATTTATTCTGAACCCTGTTTGGTAGAAGTTTCATTGGTCTTATATGTTGTACCTACTGTCCCCCCCAACTATTACTAGCTGTAAAGATTACAGATTTGTCCTCTCCTAACTTATGTGTATGGTCCTCAGCTTTTGTTCATGAAGCGTGGAGGGCAACTTATATATGCTGGTCCCTTAGGTGCCAAATCACGCAATCTGGTTGACTTTTTTGAGGTATATTCTGCCGTATGTGTTTTCTAATTTTCTTACTGATGCAAGTTTACACAATGCCTCTGTCCTTACATCCGTATTTGCTAACAGGCAATTCCAGGAGTGCCTAAAATCAGGGATGGCTATAATCCTGCTGCATGGATGTTGGAAGTCACAAGTACTCAAATGGAGCAGATTCTTGGAGTGGATTTCGCTGAATACTATCGAAAATCAAAATTATTTCAGTAAATACATATACCCTCTAAAATTCTCTTATGTTTTTGGATAACCATTTCCCCACTCATCATCTTGTAATGCTATTGCATTTCAGGCAGACCAGAGAAATGGTTGAGGTCCTGAGCAGACCGAGCAGTGAATCGAAAGAACTTACTTTCGCCACAAAGTATGCCCAACCATTTTGTGCTCAGTATATTGCTTGCTTATGGAAGCAAAACCTATCATACTGGAGGAACCCTCAATATACCGCAGTTCGATTCTTCTACACTGTTATCATTTCATTGATGTTTGGAACTATTTGCTGGAAGTTTGGGTCTAGAAGGTATGTCTACTGATTGTTCTGCCAGAAATTTTAACACATACATATACACAACTACTTAACTGGCAACCTGAACTTAGCACAATTTTGTCGCTGAATAATTACCAGGGAAACCCAACATGACATATTCAATGCCATGGGTGCCATGTACGCAGCAGTGCTGTTCATAGGAATTACCAATGCCACTTCTGTTCAGCCTGTGATCTCCATCGAAAGATTTGTATCATACAGAGAGCGAGCCGCTGGGATGTATTCAGCATTGCCTTTTGCATTTTCTCTGGTAATTTCCGTCAGAATTCATTTGCTTGCTTGGGACTAAGATTTTGTTGTTATTCTTGATAATGGTGCTCATGTTGTTGGATAACCATTGCTGTTTGACAGGTCACTGTGGAGTTCCCTTACATCCTTGTGCAGTCACTTATCTACGGTACAATCTTCTACAGTTTGGGATCATTTGAGTGGACAGCTCCCAAGTTCCTGTGGTACCTGTTCTTCATGTACTTCACGTTGTTGTACTTCACCTTCTACGGCATGATGACAACGGCGATCACTCCAAACCACACGGTTGCGCCTATTATTGCTGCTCCGTTCTACACTCTGTGGAATCTCTTCTGCGGATTCATGATCCCAAGAAAGGTATGGGATAAACATGCACCCGGTAATTCACACCTAATGTCCTCTAGCCGATTTCTGTGCCATAGCCTACCAATAATTGTGAATTTTGCATGTGACATCTCATCCAAAAAGTTGCACCAGACAGAATGATATGATAAAAATCTTAGATATTTTTAAAAATGCTTTTTTTTCTTGTCTAGCTTTCTGAGTTATTGGTTGTGAGTCATTGCCATATCCGGGAAAAAAGCGCTATACACTGGTTACTTTGAAATGATTGGAATGTTGCTCTGAACATCAGAGTTAGCTGAATCGGAGAGCTTCCCTCCAATAGAAGAAACCAATTGCTAAATGGATTTTCCCCTGTGCACTATTTTATTTTCTGTTTGTTGTTTGTTTTCGGGAGTGGAGGGTTACTTTAAGCCAGACTGACTGTCCTAGGTGGGCCATATTTTGTCGAGTTGGGCTTTAACTGCATAATGCATTAGGGATTAATTTTTAGTTCGGATCACATCGGATATTTGAATACCGATTAGAAGAACTAAACGTGAACTAATTATAAAACTAATTGGATAAGTTGTGGCTAATTCGCGAGACAAATCTATTAAGCCTAATTAATCCATGATTAGCACATATTTACTGTAGCATCACATGGTCAAATCATGGACTAATTAGGATTGATAGATTCGTCTCACGAATTAGCCTTCATTTATGCAATTGGTTTTGTAATTAACCTATATTTAATACTCCTAATTAGTATCTAACTTCGATGTGAAGTCACTGCTTTCCTACCTCCCATGGGCTCAATAGCCTTTTTTTATATACAAGGAGTATATATGTTCTTAGTCCAAGTTTTTTCATAGTACTTGCAAAAATTGATCCCTTTCCCGTAAATAAAGTTTCTAATTCTAGAAAGCCTTGGATGAGTTAACCTCATGTTCTTATACACAGTGCACGCTATGCCCATGTTATTTGCACATCAGCCATCTGTTCTTCACAGCGGCAGCACTGACCAATTTTTGTCTCTCCGCTGAACGCTCGCAGCGCATCCCCGTGTGGTGGCGTTGGTACTACTGGGCCAACCCGGTGTCGTGGACGCTGTACGGCCTCCTGACCTCGCAGTTCGGCGACCTGGACCAGCCCCTGCTCCTCGCCGACGGCGTCACCTCCACCACCGTGGCGTCCTTCCTGGAGCACCACTTCGGGTTCCGCTACGACTTCCTCGGCGTCGTCGCCGCCGTGGTCGCCGGCTTCTGCGTCCTCTTCGCCGTCGTCTTCGCCCTCGCCATTAAGTACCTCAACTTCCAGCGAAGATGATCGCTCGCCGCCCCCCGTGCTCGCCAATGTACCACCACCACCACCGCCCGCCGCATCGTGTCACCACCAGTTCGCCGCACATTAATTTGTCCAGAAACATTTTGTCGCCGGTAAATAATCTTCCGGTCGGTCACGGGAGCGTGTGAAGAGTGAGAAAAGTAAAAACTGTATAGCCCCCAGTAAGCCAGCTTTCTTTCACCCCTGCAGGAATGCGTCTGCGCGTGCATGTACTGCCAGTCCGCCACTGCCTCTCTCCATCGTTATACCGTGCGGTCGCTTCGTGCAGGTTTTTTTTTTTGACCGCGCCTTTCTGCCGGTGCCCACGAGCGGCCGCCGCGGCGCCAATGGGCGGTCGACACCTGCGCTCCCTTTTGACCGCTTTGGCATGGCGGCCTCGTCCTCCCCGATGCCTCCCTTTTGGATGCGTAGCGTAGGCGGGCACGCTTGCGCAGTGCTTCCAAGCGCTGGAAAAGCCAGCGGCAGCCAGCGGCGTCTTGGTAGTGTCCCGCTCGCTCTCCATCTATCACTCTATCAGTCGAGGTGAGGTGACGGCCGCGATGATAGCGATCGATCCCCTTGTGCTAGGCGACGAGCATCTCTCTCGCTGTCTCTCTTTCTCTGCAGGTTCGTGGAACAGATGGAGGCCAAGCCGAGCTTTACCTGCCCGATCTGCGGTACGTGCTGCTGCTGTACCTGCCCGGCGTCTGGCTGCATCTGCAGACGCACAGGCACAGCTCCATCCGTCGAGTCGAGACTCGAGAGGATGGTTGTTGTGTTACGTACATGGCAGTACCAGCGCAGCCAGCATTACAGTACTCGAGGGGTAACACTGGGCAGTACGTAGCAGTGAGTGAGTGGAGTGAAACGGTGGAAGGGCGCATCGTGTCTGATCTGCGGTTTGTCCGCACCCGCTGCGTGTTAATGTGTACGCCACCTACGCCACGGCGCGTGCCAGCGTCGCAGAGATCGAGCCAGGCCAGCCACGATCGACGGAGCGGGCAATAAGCCAAAGGGCGGTGCGCCCGCATCGTATCTGCTGGAGAGCTGGCGGCGGCAGGGCGGCTCGGCTTGCCTCACGGCTCGCGTCATCACGGCCGCCGGCCGCCACTGCGTCCAAGGTTTACTAGGTTTGTGGGCGGCAGCGGCGCGGGGCAGGAAGGGTAGGCTAGCACTAGCAGCTATAGGTTGGCGCGCGGCGTGCCATAGGGTGGCCGGTGCCGTCAGCTCAGCGCCCCATGCCCCGCGCGCCGGCCTCTTCCCCTCTCGCTGGATCCGCATGTGGGCGATCGATCGCTGGGCTGGCGTCGGGTCGGGGTCACTTGATCTTGATCGGCCGCTGATGTGATATCGCCTCCCTCCAGCCTGCGCGTCCATGCCGAGAGCACGGAAAGCAAGTTGGCACGCCGCACCGCAGGCAGTCAGGCACTGTCCATCCATGGTCAAGCATGGACAGCTCCACCGGTCGGCCCGTGGATCGAGGAAAGCTCCACCTCCACTTGCTTGATCGATCCATCGAGGTAGCGTCGTGATCGTGTTCTTCTTCCATTCCTCGCTCGAGCCCGATCTCTTTTTCGTTTTTAACCTGCCTGATCGAGCAGCATGGAACGGATTATTCGTGCAACGGCCGGCCTGATCGGTCTCTCTCGTCGTCAGATCCATCCGATCCCCAGTGCTGCGGCAGCGGCAAAGGGCAAGTGACTGTGCAGCAGGGCGGCCAGGCAAGGCATGTAGCTGACACGCCGGCTGCAGGAGAACATGCAGCTGGAGCCGGTGATGAACTAATGATAGGGCTAATCATGAGCCCGCAATTTGGTTAGGTGGCCGAGGGGATTTTGACGCCATGCGAGGTGGGCATGCCGCATGCATGCCCTGCGCGATGGTGACAAAGATTGATATGCTGATCTCACCCGCTGGAAGTGCAGCCAAAACGGCCAGGGGAAAAATAAAGGAGGGAAAAGGAAGGAGGAGTAACATAACCTACCAACCAATCAGCCCTGCGGGCGTAGGGATGAGCACGTAGCGAGTAGCACTAGGTGACGACGACGCATGCTCCAAGGGAAACGACCAAGGAACGACGACGACGCTAAGGCCAGAGAGTAGTGATCCTATAAAACGCTGTCTGATGATCACATAGCTAGCCTCACTCATCATAAACTAAACACCGGTTAGGTGTAGGTGTTAGCGTGTTATACCTCTTCTGTTTTTAAATATACGAACGTTTAGAACTAGTTAATTTCATAACTTCCGTAGTGAATTCTCGATCAAAAGTAACCGCTTACCAACGTGTTGCTCATGTGTCCTGCCTATCGTTGTCATCGAAGGTTATGGCTCCACCATTTGCGGATTGCTCCTTGACTTGGTTCTTATCCTACAGCCTCTAACTACGGGGGTTCAAACTAGATACGGTGCAACGGTGCCTAATCTGTATCTTCCCCCACCAATTCATCGGTGTCCCTTTCCATGTGGAGGCCAAGCGTGGTCAGTAGCATATGTATCATCCTGATCCATGTCTTCATGAGGTCGTTGGTTTGGATGAATTTCCTGTGCAGAGAGTGAGGATGAGATACTTGGATGGACATCGAGTGTTCTTGTATCTCAACATACTAGATCTTAGGAGTGTAAATGCCATCAGTGCATATTTTAAAAGGACATTGTTCACATCCTAAATCAACGTAAATCAAATCATGTGTGCTCCCACTGTGCAGTAAAATAAACTGGACATGTGCATGCATATGTTAAAGCTTCGACTTTTCTTGAGCTGTCAACACGAAGATGCAATCCAACAAGGGGACAGGGTTAGGGATATGGTAGCAGTCACGCAATGAGAGCCAGCGCGGGTGCTACTCATACTCAATCACAATCCAGCGCAGTGACTTTTTGGCTTCGAGAGTGAGTACGACGATATCTTCTTTTGACCCTCTTTTAGGAAGACATTAAGTATATGACAAGGAAATGCTATGATTTTTTTATATAAGAGACAGGCATTTTGCAACATTAAAAAAATTATGCATAGATGCATTGATATTGTGAAACGGACATGTATTATTTACATAGACACCTGTGCATCTGTGATGTTATTTGAGACTATCAAATATTGATTTATTGAATTCAAAGTGATGTACATGTAAACAAATTCATTATTATATATCTTAATCATACATACATATAGCTCCAACAAGATATTATCGAATCCACTTTTATCCTTATCCGCTTCGTGATTAATTCACACCGTATTTTAGCTAAGATTTGGCCATTGAATCATGTTCCTTTGTCCACCTCATGGGTTAGCACAAAAGGGAGTAAAAGGGGACCCAAATTTGTGCTTATGGGCCCCGCCTGCTTGACGAAGTAGCTACAAGGGGATAAGAGTGATGGAGGCGGTGTATACAACATTAAGCATGGTTTGGCTTATATGGCTGAATCGGCGGACACTAGCTAGTATCAGACATGACATATGGGGCACTTGGCAAATTAAGCATGTCATTTTGCCTCCTTAGTTCAATGGACTTGATTGTGACAGGGAGAGGGATTTTTTCCCTCTTAATTCTAACTGTATTTATTTTATTCCCCTCATAAAATTTCTGTGATGGATGCAGGTCATCATGATAAATATATGGCAATCCTTTTCTGAGCTCTTCTACTATTAATAGCTTGGGCCCGGTAAAGGTTTATAAGTTGGCATAAACATAAATAACAAAAACAAAAAAGAATTAAGTTATGTTGTGTAATAATCAAATCATTCCTAGTTGGGGACACTTTTTTGTGATTACAAAGGATGACACACACAAAGACACGTCACCACACATGAAAAAACATTCGCATGCCTACAAATGTGCCTCATATCTCACGCTTATAAATAAATCATTGATAATACTCGCGCGTGGATAATTTGCGGGTCCTAGGTAGGAACTTAATGTACCTAAAATATATTGCTAAAAAATAAGATAGGCTTCTTGATCAAACTTTTCAAATGGATAAAAACTATGCATAAAATTTATACACAAATGCATCCACCACCACAATAATTTCGTTTAAAAATTATAGAACTGATCAAGCTATATATATATATATATATATATATATATATATATATATATGTATATATATGTGCACCAAGATATTGATCGCTGATCATTTTTTTCAACCAACTGTGCAGTCACAATTGATTGTGCTTGAGAAATAAAGCCGGACCCTCATTTTTGCTAAGAAAAGGTACCTCTAGCTACACATATATCCTTTTCCTATCCAAAAGATTATGTTGCTGAAATAACCATTTTCTGATCTGATACCTAATTTTTGCATACCATTGTTCATATGCATGCTTTTCCACTGAGCTCTCAGTGCTCCTTGTCCTGTCAGCTAGGAGACACTACACTCCATCCCTTCCCTATTCTCTTTAGCAGCTACCAACCAGCACCCTGGCAACCTCACCAAGGGACATCACATTACCCCTCACCACCCACCGCCCTCACAAACTTTGTCCCAATGTGTCCTAGTGTTTACACCCTACCTATATGTGTATGTATGCGAGTGCAACTCGTACAAATACTTCCATTGCTTAGAGTTCTCCTCATGGACCGTTCGTGATTAATGCTATCACATAGGCCACATGCATGCATGTATGTATATAGCCATCTATCAGTTATTTTGGCTATATGATATGATCGACAATAATATTTCTGACAGATGAGTTGTGTGCACCAACCAAACCAATACATATGCTGAAAGGTGAGGTGTTGGGAGAAAAGACGAGCAATGTCACTCGCACTTCCCCACTGTTTTATGTGCTGTAATTTTTAGGTAGCTTTCCCCCACATCATGTGGCATCCACATGGAGACAGGGCTCCTAATTCCAATTTAGCCTGTCATATTTGGCCGGCCCTGGCCTGACAATGTCCCTAGACAAAATGTGTTGGAGACTTGGAATGCCCACATGGTGAGCCAACATATGTTCGATCAATCTTTTTCCCTGCTAGTACACTGCTTGCTATTGCTACTCGATCCACCGATTCACTGATTGCTCTGACATGTATGGTTTGCCGTCATAACATAAATGCCCTTGGTTAACACATGATTGAAGCACGCATGTGTAACAAATAAACATGGAGAAATTAATCAAACAAAGCACTCAACGAAAGGATACTATCTGAACACGTCCTATATGTAACGTACACATACACGCTTATTAGAAAGGCGCACACCTCAATGAACGCCAGCAGTACTAATAGGGAAACGGTTTTCTTAAGCTTTCAAATAAAGCTGAGCAAAGATCTTTGGTCAATAAATAGGGGAGCTCATGCATGATTAGTTGGTTAGCGGAACCTGTCGATCCAAGTTCGAATTTATATAACTCGTTCCACTAACCAACTAATCATGGGTACATTACTCGTTCAAAATTAATATAACTATTCTCTTAGCTGTAAGATCATGCAGATAGTTGTCTGTGCACGTGAGCATCTATATTTTATTTATTGCATTTAAAAAAAAGAGTATTCTGATAAACTCCATCTATTGACCTAATACGAGCAAATTTTGGTCAAGCTTGTAGTTTTCTATCTTTCAGCCAAACTTCATCGAAAAAGTCAAATTCATTTGCTATCGGATTCTACGTAATAATCATCACAAAAACTTTCTTGCCAATTGAGTATCTCTATGTATGTGCCTCTTTAAGTTGAATCTCTATCCACTATTGAAACTCTCTCTCACCCCAACCCCACCAATAGAGAGATGGATATTTGGTGGCTTCCATGCTTACAAGTTACAACTACTTTCTATACGTTACTACTGATCGACCTTTAGTAATGGACAGTAACCCCCTTTAGTATCGGGCACCTGACTGTTACTGCTTGGTCGGTACTAAATGCCACGCCATTTAGTACCGGCCAAAATGCTGTTGTGGAAGGCAGTTTAGTACCGGTTGGTTTTATAACCGGTACTAAATGATTATTCCTTTTCTTTTTTATTTTCCTTTCATTTTAATTCATATTCATATTTATATTTGTGTACAATATCTGTTTGCGTATAGTAGTAATATTATGCTAATATATATATATATATATATATTGATCTAGCACGGTAAAGGTTACATATATTATATTTATACAATTTATATATACTTCAAAAGCTACAAGTATTCCTAATATGCACTACGCGTCGTCATCCGAGTCCTTGATTGGATGAAGTTGACCCACACTTGTTCCATCGTAATAAAATTCTATCTTTAAATTTACGACCTCCTCCAAAAGGAATCCACATAGTTGCTCCTAAATTGCCTTGAGTCGTTCTAGGGCGATGAGTTGTTCTCTCATTTCAGAAATCTATCATGTGCAAATTAACATCATCATTTTAAAGCAATATATGTGCAGAGTGAAAAAGTTACGAATTGTGTTTATGTACTTTGTATTCTTGGGCCGGAATTTTCTTAGGACCTACAAAGCTATGGATGAACTCACAACAGTAGTATCCACATAAGTTGTTTCCATCCTCCTATCTCAAACACTAAATATGGAAAAAGGAGTTATGAAATATTCAAGCAGTCGTGGTAATTAAAGAAATGACACTAGATGTTCAAATTGAATTCATACCGGAAAGTTTTCCCTGATATGAAGTTGTTCCTTGAACTGTCCTGGGTGTTTTTTTATGAAGCGAGCCCATACCCTATTAAGCGCGTTATGATGCTTTGGTACTCTGCTTTTGGTCTCTTCTTCGGGTCTAGCACCGTGACGTGGCTTCGATCAATCTCGATGGCAAGCAATATCCAGTGGAAGTTGTTCATATACATATACACAAGCTATGTTAGATATACTTATTATTAACTTGAACGGATGAAAATAGGGATGAATGACTCACTTAAAGTTGTACGGAAAAAGTATGAATTGCATGTGATGCTGCTTATCCAGGAAGTTGAAAATAGTCTTCATGGTCCTATTTGGCCATTTTAGTAAGCATTCCTCGTTTATAACATATGGGTCCATGAATCTGACATGATAGATATATTTTCTCCATCAATATTGAATCTCCATTCTACACGATACAGAATAAAAGAGGGGATGAGATGACGCACAATTAATATAGGAGCTAGGATGTAGAAATCAGAGCAAATACCTACAGAACCCATGCACTAATGAGGGACTTGTCAAGGGCGTCTTGATGATACAAGTACCATAGACTTTCAAACTCAATCCATATGTCATCTGGCCCTCGAAAGTAATCACGATCTTGAACCCGAGCAGCGAACATGATTCGTCCATTTGCAGCTACCTCCATGTACCATTTATAAAATGCATACATTTTCGTTAGCATGTGAGACACCAATTGTGGCCGCACAAGAGGTTCCCCCAACTTAAACTCCCATTTACCAGCACCTGGGTGAGTTTCGATATCGTCCCTCCTAGGAGTTGCTCTTTTATGAGATTGGTCTCAGCAATCCATTGAGCTAGAATCTCATCTTCTTTTGAAAGCACTTTGAGCGGATCGATCAATTGTTGAGATTGTTCTCTGAGCTGGGGAATGGTAGACTGTGATCTTTTTTCTTCTCAAATGCCTTTGTGATTGAGCAATCATTGTTCCAGATGGGTTCTTTCACCACTTTTTTAACCACCAGGGATTTAAAATATTTCTTCGTTGCTTCATCAATTGGTGGTTCCTCGGGCTTCTTCTTTGGCCCGAAGTGAGCAACAACCTCAGCCTTAGATATCGTATGACTTTCCTCCATAGTTCGTTCATATGGAAGCTTCGGAGGTGGAGGCTTTGCTTTATTAGGAGGTGGGTCCTTCTTTTGCTTCGGAGGTGGCAGGACCAAAGCTTGCAATCTGGTGAATTCTACTATTAATGAATTTGTAGTAATAAACGGTCCATCTTCCCTATTTAGTGTGCCGCCATGAGCGTAGAAAAAGTTCTTTGCTCGCAATGGCCAATCCAAAGTTGCTGGCATGATTACTCTTGCCATTAGGTCATCTTCCATCCTCTGCCATTTGGGCATCACTGTCTTATAACCTCCTTGGCTAAAATAATGATAATGTTTCTTTTTGCTCGCATTATCTTTATCTTGTAAAGCTCGCGTTTTGGCATCTTCCGACAAATTGTATTGCTTGAATGCTTCCCAATAAGGTGCTAGCTTCTGGAACTTGTTCTCCAAATCTGGTTCGATGCCCTTCTTGATAAAGTCTTTGTGCAAGTTTTTCTTGTACGTCTGGAAAGCAATTGCCATCTTCCTAAAGGCAAATTCCTTCAGTTCTTTTGCTTTCGCTTCTGGATATGTGAAGTGCAGTATCAGCTGTTGCCAACACAATTCCTTCTCTCACTCAGGGATGAGGTCTTCAGGTGCATCAGTAAGTGCAGTTGCTCTCCAGTTTTTTAATGCTTATGGGGATGTTTTCCTGAACAACATACCCACATTGATCGACAAATGTCGTTAACACACTGGGGGGAGCAATTGGTGCACCTTCCTCATCCACTTCTGTGATGATGGTACGCGCATCCAACCTTTTCTTCTTGCCTCATTTTCGTTTAGGCCTTGACGAGGATGCAGATGGCTACAAAAAAGATGCATTAATTATAACCATTGTTGATAGGAAGAGAATTGAAATCATGTACATGTATATAGTGATTCATATACCTCGGCAATTTCTTCCTCCTCTTCAACTGGAGCATCATCACCACCATCACCAGTCATATTTAGGTACTGGCTGCCATCATCCTCTTCGCCTGAAGCATCATCTACTTCTGCGTTGTAGTTGCTGCCTTCATTAATAATATTTTGAATGAACTCCTCTTCGTCCCTGTCTCCCATTTTAACTAGTACAAGAAAAACAAGGTATTTAGAAATTACTTCTAAATAAATGATTTCTACCAATTTTCTATATTTTGTAATAGTTTTATATATTGTTATGTTCCATATTAACAAGTAATTATAACCATTACTAAAACAAATAATTAAGAAAGTAATTGTAAATAGAATGAAACTAAATTCAACAAAAGAAATAATTATAGGCATCATGTAGATAAGTTTCCATGACATTTTCTAGTAATCTCAATGATTTCTACCAATTTCCTATATTTTGTAATAGTTTCCTATATTTTTATCTTCCATATTAACAAGTAATTCTAACCATTACTAAAATAAATAAAAGAAAGTAATTGTAAATTAAATGAAACTAAATTGAACAAAAGAAATAATTCTAAGCATCATGTAAGTTTCCGTGCCATTTTCCAACAATTTCAATGATTTCTACCAATTCATTATTTATTTTCTAATTTCTAGTTGCTGACATCATCATGGGGCTTGCTGAGGTTAGTGATCGGGGTGGGGGTTGGGGGCTTACATGTGCAGACGAAGGGCTGAGGGTGCGTCGGTGGGGAAGGAGGCCGGAGCGCGGGGTCCTGACGGCAGCCGGTGGTGGCAGAGGCCGCAGTGCGGAGTCCGTGACGAGGGTAGAGGCGGTTGGGCTGGGGGCGGCTGGCGCACGGCGAGGACGGGGTTGAAATGCGGTGGAGCACGGTGAGCACGGGGGGCGGCCGACTGGGGTGGAGCAGCGGCTGGCGTCAGAGAGCCCAGAATCCTATGGGGCAGAGTACTTTGTGGTGCCATGGGAGCTCCAGGTGCGGCCAAACGTCAAGGATGTCGAGGAGGAGCCAGGGCCGCGGCCGGCGAGGAAGGGGGCCGGTTGGCCGGGGTGGCGGGCGACGCGGATGTTAAGGAGGAGCGTGGGGTGCGGCGTGGCGGAGTGCAGTGCACTGTCGGGGAGCGCCGGGTGCGATCGGACATCAAGGAAGTTAAGGAGGAGCTGGGGTGGCGGTCAACGGTGAGGGGGACGGTTGGCCGTGGCGGCGGACGGTGCGGACGTTGAGGAGGAGCGCTCCGTGCGGCAGGGCAGAGTGCGCCGCGATGCCGTGGCACGATTGCGAACGTATTTCTTTAGGATCGACATGAACCTCTTGAAAGGCCACATATTGTGCAGGTATACTAGACCCAGAATGGTTATCTTTTTAACAAGGTGAGCCAAGAGATGAGTCATAATATTAAGGAAGGAAGGTGAAAAGACCATCTCAAAGCTGATAAGACATTGGACCAGATCATTCTGTAGCTTTATTAGATTGTTTGGATCAATTGTCTTCTGTGAAATTTCATTGAGGAACGCACATAGCTTTACAATTGTCAATCTCACATTCTCTAGTAGAATACCCCTAAGCGCAACCAGAAGCAAATGTGTCATCAGGACGTGGCAGTTATGTGACTTTAGATTTGTGAATTTCTTCTCTTTCACATTTATTATTCCTTGTATATTAGAGGAGTACGCGGACGGGACTTTCATACTATTCATGCAAACAAACATGCTTTCTTTTCTCCTCTTTGCTAAGAGTGTAGCTGCCATAAGTAGTGTTGTCCGTTCTCTCTCCTTTCCAGATGTAGGTTCTCTCATTGTTCCGTACGTTTCAAGTCCTGCCTTGCTTCCACTGTATCCTTTGGCACCCCATAAACACCGAGGAAGTCTAGTAGGTTCACGCAAAGATTCTTTGTCAGGTGCATCATGTCAATTGCGTTATGGACCTCTAGAACTTCCCAATAAGGTAGCTCCCAGAATATAGACTTCTTTTTCCACATGGCTGTACGTCCATTATCATTGTTCGTAATAGGTTGGCTACCAGAAACCTTACTAAAGACTACCTTCACATCCTTTATCATAGAAAATACACACTTTCCGTTACGGTGCAAAGGCTTAGCACGAGTGTCGGGCTCCCCTTTAAAATGCTTTCTTTTCTTTCTTAAAGGGTGATTCGCAGGAAGAAATCAACGATGACCCATATACACCACCTTCCGACAGTGTTTTAAATACATGCTATCGGTTTCATCTAGATAGTGGGTGCATGCCCGATATCCCTTGTTCGTTTGTCTTGATAGGTTACTAAGTGCAAGCCAATCATTGATGGTTACAAAAAGCAATGCTCTGAGAATGAAAGTCTCCTATTTGTCCTCATCCCACATAGGTACACCTTCTTCTTTCCAGAGTAGTAAAAGTTCATCAACCAACAGTCTTAGGTACACGTCAATATCGTTGCCAGGTTGTTTTGGGCCTTGGATAAAAACTGGCATCATGATGAACTTGCACTTCATGCACAACCAAGAAGGAAGGTTGAAGATATATAGGGTCACAATCCATGTACTATGAGCACTACCAAACTCACCAAATGGATTCATTCCATTAGTGCTTAAACCAAACCTTATATTCCTTACGTCCTTCTCAAAGTCTGGAATTTCTCTGTCAACGTTTCTCCACTGGGAACCATCTGCGGGGTGTCTCAGCTTCTCATCTTGCTTACATTCTTCTTTGTGCCATCGCATCAACTTAGCGTGTGCCTTGTTTCTGAATGAGTGCTTTAAACGTGGTATTACAGAAAAATACCACATCACCTTTGCTGGAACTCTTTTCTTGATAGGCTGTCCCTCAACATCACCAGGGTCATCTTGCCTGATCTTATACAGCGATGCCTCGCAAACAGGACAAGCATCCAATTTCTCATATTCCTCGCCGTGATAAAGGATACAATCATTAGGACATGCGTGTATCTTCTGTGCATCCAATCCTAGAGGGCAAACAACCTTTTTTTGCTTCATATGTGGTTGAGGGAAGTTTGTTACCCTCGGGAAGCATGTTCTTTACAATTCTCAATAGCTCCCCAAATCCCTTATCGGTCACACCATTTGTTGCCTTCTACTGCATCAATTCCAGTGTGCTACCCAACTTTTTGTGGCTCTGTTTGCAATCGGGGTACAACAACTTTTTGTGATCCTCCAACATCTTCTCAAATTTCTTTGTCTCCTTCGCATTTTTGGAGTCTTTCTTTGCATCTAGCAACACTTGATCTAGTTCGTCAGCTAGTTCATCTTCTGCAAAATATTCTTCAGCCTCGCTCATTTCAAAATTTGAAAAGGCACCACCTTCAGCCCAGTTAGCTGGAATGTTGTTATCATCATCATCTTCTTCACCGTCTTCTATTACAACTCCTCTTTCACTGTGCTTGGTCCAATGAATATAGTTATCCATGAAATCCCAACGAAATATGTGGCCGTGTAGACTTTTTCTATTAGAGTAATCCTTATTATTTTTGCACATTCTGCATGGACAACACATGAAAACCTTCAGCGACTTGTTGGCCTCTGTCGCATCGAGAAAAGTCTTTAGGCCATTAATGAACGGCATGGAGCACCGGCCGCCGTACATCCATTGCCGGTCCATCTACAAAAAGTTTTTAATTTACTTCTCCATTTGTAAAGCAACAAATATGGACCACTTTTGATGATCAAATTAAATCCCTATAAATTTTATGGGAAATTTTGGCAGCAAATCCTTTTGTTCCGAATCGTCGTTAGCATGAGCTCAACTATGTTATTTATGTAAAGCAACAAAATTAGTTGATTATTTTTATTTCAACATTGTACTTATGTTATTTATGTAAAGCAACAAAAGTAATTAACACAACACATATTTGCCAACATCCAATACAAATTTCTCAATATCGAATAGACTTTCATAAGTAAAAAGTCTACATTCTACATGCACGTATAAATTGAAAAACTCTCCATTCATCCTCACTCTAAAAAAGCACAAATTTCTCTAGCTATAAAGCATAAAACATACAATACTAATTATGAGAGGAGGAGAATGAAGTTCCTAACCTTTAGAACGGTTGGAAGAGTGAAATCCCCCAAATCGTGGGAAAAATAGCAACACCACCCCTAGGTCGTCATGGGAGTGAAGAAGCCCGAGCTCTCGGTCAAATGGTTGAGCTCGGGCTCGGGGAGGAAGAAGGAGCTTATTTTATAGTTTGTACGTTAGTACCAGTTTTATACTAACCAGTTGGTGGCTCTAGCAATTGTGACATTTAATACCGGCTGAAGCTACCAGACGGTACTAAATGGCTTTCAGGGGAATCTAGCCATTGGCCACCCAGTCCCCATGCCGCTATTAGTACCGGCTGAGGCTCCAAACCGGTACTATAGGAGCTCCGGTGGTACTGTACGTGACGATCGATACTAATACCGCGCGTTAGTACTGAACGAAAAGGCGTCCGGTATTAACGTGTTGAACGAATGCTTAGTTTTCAAGCAGTGCACCGTAAATCTATCAATCCAGTAGCCATATAGGGCGCTGAAGTGCCGTGTGCAAAAAAGACTCGCCAAAATATGCAGACATTTGTAGGATCGGAGAGGGCTTGTCATGGCGTGGTATGTTTTTTTCGTGTGTTGGCTAGTGGCCGTGTAGCCGCAGCTGGTGACCTTTCAGTGATTCATCTAGTCACCCCCTATCAGGATTGGAGCCTAGCGAGCGCGCGCACGGAGATGGATCGGAGTGACGGGAGGGATGAGATCGAAGAGATAAAAGGTAGGCAGCGACCGACCCTATGATCCTACGTGCATGGTGCAGTGTCGCCTAGCCACATCTACCAAGCTGACGCTTACCCTAAAAGCCGGCCATCATCAGTGGCTGTGGTCGATGCTATGGTTAACAAGCCATGTCAATTGTCAAAGGCATTTATACTGCACTCGATCAAGAACATTGCATGTTGTGTAGAATCTAGCGTGATGCGATGGCCGTGCTTGCTGTACGGCAGAGGTGATGCCTTGATCGATTTGTCAGGACGCGAGGAGATGAGCTAGTGAGTGTGTGGCCGACGTGTACTACAATATTTTCTCATGGCTTGTGATGTCATCTCACTGTAGCTCAGCACCAGGATCGCCCTACACAGCTATGTAGGTTTTCGAGTGTGCTTAACCAAAAGAAGAAAAAAGCTAAATGCATGGTTGACCGCAATGGAAATCCTTAGAGAATGAAACCGCCCGACAGGGTCAGGTCACATCTGCTGGTTGGAAGAAACATAGAGAGATCTGCTCATAAACAGTGTATTCATTAAGCAAAGAAAAGGTATATGGGACCATGCATATATATGTAGCAGATTAGATGCGCCACGTATCCATGCGGAAAACCATAACCTCGCACTACCAATTAAGACCTACTTCTACTTGTACGAATATGAACATACCTCCTATCATCTTCTCCTTCTTTTGGAACAGGGTAACCCAGCTTTTAAAAAAAACGTATAAGGTAACTTAGCTCAGTCAAGTTATGCAAACCATCAAGGGTAATATACACCTAACACCCTGTCCTCCAAAACCGCACCGCCTAGCCCTTCTGAGGGACGGGCACGTGTACACATAGCATTCTACTTACACTTTTGTCCTCGCTTCATGCAAAACGTTTATTCTGAAGGTGCTATGGCTGGTGGACCAAAGCTTATAAATTGGCTCCACCCTTGCTCAACTAGCAAGGTGGTACTAAACATACACATTTACGCTCATGGACCACTATTGGGCCATATCCAAATTGGGCCGGGTCACATACACCCCCCTCAAAGAACCCGACGTCTTCATCGGTCCAACTCACTCACACTTGGACAAATGTCCAGCAATGTTCCCTCTTAGCACACGATCGTACCATTTGTAACACCCCGTCCACCATCCACCGCGAGAGTCAATTTTGATACCATTTGTAACACCCCGTCCACCATCCACCGCGAGAGTCAATTCTGATACCATTTGTAACACCCCGTCCTCCAAAGCCGCACCGCCTAGCTCTTCCGAGGGGTGGGCACACGTACACATACCACCCTACTTACACTTTCGTTCTCGCTACGTGTAAAAAGGTTAACCTGAAGGTGCTATAATTGTTGGACAAAGATTTATAGGTTGGCTCTACACTTGGTCAACTAGTAAGTTGGTACATGCGCACTTGTGCTCATGGGCTATTATTAGGCCATATCCAAATTGAGCCGGGTGTCACAATAGATTGGGGGCATAAATAGAGTATCTTGTTGTTGTATTGCTATAGTTTTTGTTTGAACAATCAGTACGAGATTGTGTCTATTTTATTGATAAAGAAGAGTGCAATAACACAATGTTATTGCTACTAGTGCGAGGCTCGCTGCACCGTCGTTCGATTTGGAAACTGTTCTAATCAATTGTGCGTACGGCGCATCCTAGCTTGGTATCCAGATCGATGCCGATTAATCACCAACCAAGTACTCTATTAATTTTGGCTCTGATTTGACCAAATGTTCAAAAGAGCCACGTATAATTGCAAAAACACTCCAATTAATTGACGAAAGATATATTGATATATAACAGGGTCCAGCTAGCTAGCTCTCACACTTTTAGCTGTTATTATCGAATCAAACAATAGTAGTATAAATCCCTGTCAGGAAAAAAAATCGAATTCCCTTAATTTTTTCTGGGAAAAATATCCTTGATTAGTTAGTGGGGGTGCATGGTTATTCCCTGATTAGTTGGGATATATCTGCAGCATCAGGAGCAACCTTTAATTATTTTCCCTAATTCTGATGAGATGTCACTAATATATTCATATGCTAGCTAGCTGTGAGAGACTACGTGCCTAAACAACAAGCACAAAACAAAAGCCATTAGCTGCGCTAATGTGAGGACGTGTGATGAGACAAAGCGCAAATCTTTTCTTGTCGCCGTGTGTGGGAGTACGCGACAAACATTAATGCTTCTCTCCGCTCTCCGCTCTCAGTGTCAGAAAAATAATGCTACCGTATTTTCCCCTCTATTCTCTGTTTTGTTGCAGTGGGAATATTCGTAAAAATCGACGTCGCTATAGTGTACATAAATAGGCCTTAATAATTAACTGACTCTTGGAGAGAATCAAATATGCTACTGATTAACGACTTTCAAAATATATAAAGACGATGCTATTGGATGGATATACGAAAATTGATACTATTATATTATTGTCAAAAAATTACTTAATTTCCTAATATCAAAATTGTAGCATTCTCAATGCTCCACCTTTGGAATCTTTACACAAGATGCAATGTCGGTAAAAATCAAGTCAAAGGTTTTATCCGATCTGCGATCTTTGATTCGATTAGGCCATGTCAGTAGAGAATTATTTGCCCTCTATATATACATTTTAAGATTCATAAACTTTTCTAGAAGGGGGGGTGGGGGGGGGGGGTGCCCAATGAAACCCTTTCCACTTTGGTAGTTTTTTGTTTGTGAATAATGATAGATCTTGTTTGAGGGTCAAAGAACCATCTTTTTCGCTTTGAGAGGTCAAGTAAAAATGCCACTATTTTTTTATTGTAAGCAGCAAGAGGAACAGTGAGCGAATTGGTCTATCCTGTTCGTGTCTTTCTTTTTTCAGATTCCAACATGTAAAGATTCCTTCTCTTTTCATCTGAATGGCTCCAACGTAGAGGTCGGCCCAAAGGCTAGCGAGTCCATAGGATGCCTCTACTAGCTCTCTCAACCATGGACAAGGGATACCCCAAAAGAACCACACCACGCTGTGCATTTTCTATTATTAGCTGGTGTACTGTTGTCTGGAGATAGATTTGCTGTCGCCATGCTGTTGGTTAGCATTATTGTGTCAGTACAACATAGCATGTATGTGTCCATCTGGGAACCTAATTGACTTGTCAACGTGTCAACACAGCATCAACGAACTACTCTGAGAAATTGTACGGGTGTTGCTTTTCCCAAAAGAAGAAGAAATTATACTGTCCGGATGACCGTCTCTAGTGCTGCCAAGTGATCAAAATCTTAAGCAAAGGAGTCACATCTTCAAATAGTTGATGTAATGGTTGGCCTCTCCACCAAAAAAAAGGAATTAGCAAAATCATTTTATCTTTCAAAATATGCGAACACTAATTTTTGAACCGTAGTGGGTGGTGGACAATTTTCACCACCACACCATGAGAAGATGGACTTCCTCTGTTTTTAATATATGAAGTTTAAAAGAAGTTATTTTTAAAAAATAAACTAAATAGTTTTTTTTCTAAATGTTATATTTAGAAAGGTAGCACAACATTTTGAAGCTGAAAGCATCACTCATGCATATCATGCATGCAAGTAAAATAGGAATGTAGAAGCGTACAAGAAGATGATGATCCAATCATTCAAGGGGTATATATTAGTTTGGAGGTGAGATCTCACAGTGGACCCCGGGGTTACATGCTATTGCGGATCCCATTTCATGTTAAGACAAGAGCAGGGACAATCTTCCACGGCAATTTCGATTTGCTCATTGGACACTCATGGTGACTAACTTGTCTTCTCAAGATTTTTAGAATTTTCTCTTTTTGTACAGTTTCAGTTCACCGTCTATACGAAAACAACGCAAACAACAAGCGTCACACGTAGCTTAGCTGACATTTTGTCTCTCTCCCTAGCTTGGGAAATTGAAGTTGCTAGCTGCTACCACCTGTCCAGGCATGGAACATTTCTCTTTAGTGAAAAAGTGCGAAGCTATCTTTCGGGGGTGGGGGGGAAAAAAGATGAAGCTATATGCCATGACAAAACAGGGTTTTCTGGATAAAGGAAGCTTTACTAATTTTAAGATCATTACAAAACATAGAAACATATATGTAGAATTTATGAAAAAACAGAAAGATGTTCCTTAGACAACGGCTAGTTTATCAAATGATATATAGTATTTCAAGTAAATAATTAAGGATGATGCACAATCTATCACATAGTGTAGGTATCAATTCTATGATCTACATACCAACAAGGGACCAATAACGTGTGTACTATCTACAGCTATCCTTTTGTGACGATCGACAAAAGGAGCTGGAAATCTACCTAACAATTGGCACATTTTTAGAGGGTAGTTTTTTCAAACTATCTTCTTTGGATGCAGGGTGAGAGAAAACGAAAGTTGCTGTCATTACATCATATTAAAAAAATGTTTAATGTGAGTATATTTTTAAATCGATTAAATAAAAATTGAATAAGGCAATTTTGGCCAAAACATTGTCATGACAGAATGAAATATGCCTTATAAAGATAAACTTGCGACTTTTGCATTATTTTCTATGCGGCAACTTTTGGTGTCTGTCGTTGAAGCCGTGAGGCCAGTCAGTACCCGTGGGCTGCCCCGGTCGCGGTCGCGCCGTCCGTCGCGCGCACGCAGTCGCCGGCGGCGGCCCGCAGGTACCTTCCGGGCGTGCTAGAGAGGAGGAAACCGCCGCCGCTCGCTGCGCCACGGCGGCAGCATGGCGCCATGCCAATTGCCAAACGAGCCCGTTTGTCCGCGGCTCACCGCCGGCCTCGGGATCCTGACCTAATCACTCGCCACACCCTGCCCTTGTCCCGTTCGGTTGCTCCGGCCATCTCGAGCCAACCAGATCCCTACACATGTGGTGTTCATACTATCCTTTGTTTTATTTCAGCCCACTAGCCGTGGAGCCTTTTGCTCTTGTCTCTGGCCTTCCGTCAGTATCCATGCATGTTCCATGTGATCTTGTTTTAGTCTTAACGGTGATGATCGTACCTGCTTGTATATTTGGAATTGCAATTACTTTTTTTAAAACACACAAAAGCGTTGCGAGCCATTGCAGTTTCAATTGAGAGAAAACCTTATTGGGAACGTCCAGGTTTTCTCATTTTTTTCAACAACCCTTTCTTTTGAAGGTGTCACGGTAGTGAAATGTTGTTAGGCCAGTTTTAATGGAAATAGTATTAGTAACTGTACCATGAAATGGTAGCCTTAAAAATGGTAAAGATTTTTTCGAAACGATAGACGGTTGTGGTGAAGATTCCGTGGCACGATATACGACAACAACCTTAAACTGGTCCTTGATTAAGGTGATGATGGATGGCAATAATCGTGTTCGCTTTCCATGTGTGCATATTAATTGGGGTGCCAGTGCCACTAGCCATTTAGCCAAGGAGCAGTACGTACGAGCTAGATTTGTCACTTGTGCTGGTGCAGCAGCTGGTGGCCTTGTGTGCTCCACATCGCTCCAAGCCCCTCCGTCTCTCTCACCACATTTTCTCCATCCACTGGATTTCCCAAAAGGCCATCTCTCTCTCTCTCTCTCTCCAAAAGGCCATCTCTCTCTCTCTCTCTCTCTCCCTCTCTCCTGCCTGATGCGCTACGCTCCAAAACTTCTCCCCCTATATATACCGGGCCATGTACTTCTCTGGTTCTTACACTTCTCACATACCACTAGTGCAAGGTCCTAGATTTACACTTGGTGCTTGCTTGTTTCTTCCTAGTTGCTACTGGTAGCACGCAGTGGCTGGCTGGCCGTAATCTATTGTCTGGGCTCGATCGGTGATTAGGAAGTAGCCAAAGCAAGCTAAGGCCGCCGCCGCCGCCGCCATGCCGACGCCGTCGCACCTCAAGAACCCGCTCTACTTCGACTTCCGCGCCGCGCGGCGGGTGCCGGAGTCCCACGCCTGGCCGGGGCTCGACGACCACCCCGTGGTGGACGGCGGCGGCGCGCCGGGGTCCCCGGACGCCGTGCCGGTGGTGGACCTGCGCGAGCCGGGCGCCGCGGCGGTGGCCCGCGTGGCGCGCGCCGCCGAGCAGTGGGGCGCGTTCCTGCTCACCGGCCACGGCGTCCCCGCGGAGCTCCTGGCGCGCGTCGAGGACCGCGTCGCGTGCATGTTCGCGCTGCCGGCCGCCGACAAGATGCGCGCCGTGCGCGGGCCGGGGGACGCCTGCGGCTACGGCTCGCCGCCCATCTCCTCCTTCTTCTCCAAGTGCATGTGGTCCGAGGGCTACACCTTCTCGCCGGCCTCCCTCCGTCGCGACCTCCGCAAGCTCTGGCCCAAGGCCGGCGACGACTACGACAGCTTCTGGTACGTCGTCGTCGTCGTCGTCGTCGTCGTCTATAGCTAGTAGCTAGCCGCCGGCACACGTGCGCCTGACCTGCTCCGCCATGCATGGTGCACGTACGCAGATCGATCACACGCACCGATCGATCGACGTGTCCCGGTCAAGGCCATGCATGCATGCAAGCAACCAACAGCACGCCTCCTGATACTGCTTGTTGCTTACACCGTTGGTATGTGCCTGTTGCCTACAGTGACGTGATGGAGGAGTTCCACAAGGAGATGCGCGCCCTCGCCGACAGGCTCCTGGAGCTGTTCCTCAGGGCGCTCGGGCTCACCGGCGAGCAGGTCGGCGCCGTCGAGGCGGAGCGGAGGATCGGCGAGACGATGACCGCCACCATGCACCTCAACTGGTATGTGCCATGCCATGACCACCTGCGTCTATGAACTAACGGAAGCTTCCATCGCGTGTCCATGACGATCTAGAAGCTGTAGTCCAGAGCTTGAGACAAACGAAACGAAGCTTACATGGTGGCGTGACGTGTCGCGTGCAGGTATCCGAGGTGCCCGGACCCGCGGCGCGCGCTGGGGCTGATCGCGCACACGGACTCGGGCTTCTTCACCTTCGTGCTGCAGAGCCTCGTGCCGGGGCTGCAGCTGTTCCGGCACGGCCCCAACCGGTGGGTGGCGGTGCCGGCCGTGCCGGGCGCCTTCGTCGTCAACGTCGGTGACCTCTTCCACATCCTCACGAACGGCCGCTTCCACAGCGTGTACCACCGCGCCGTCGTCAACCGGGACCTCGACCGGATATCGCTCGGCTACTTCCTCGGCCCGCCGCCCCACGCCAAGGTGGCGCCGCTCCGGGAGGTCGTGCCGCCGGGCCGGGCCCCCGCCTACCGCGCCGTCACGTGGCCCGAGTACATGGGCGTCCGCAAGAAGGCCTTCACCACCGGCGCCTCCGCGCTCAAGATGGTCGCCGCCGCCGCCGCCGCCACCGAATCCGACGACACCGACGCAGCCGCCGCCGCCGTTCACCAGCCGCCGCTCGTCGTCTCATCGTAGCCGATCGATCGCCGGAAACACAGACGATGCATACCGTACCCCGAGCAATCTAATCAAAACAAGGCATCCATTCTCGCGCGCATGCAGCGGCCGGCCGGGCTTCCGCAGCTGCTCGGCCTCCTCTGCTGGCTGTGGAAATGGAAAATTTTAATCTGAGATGAAGACGAAGACGAAGACGAAACGGAGAGGAAAAGGACATGCTGTAGCTGTTTCTTCTAGTTGCGCAGGCCGCTCCCCGTCGAGTTTGTCGTTACTGACGATTATTACTCTGATGAAAACTAATCTGAATTAATGCATGTAGTTTGGCAATTTGGTACTAAAGGTAGGCACCTAGCCAGGCTGGTCAATGATAGGTCTATAACCTGATCCTGTTCTCTGTTGTTTTCCTTTGTCTGAGAAAAAATGGAAATAATTGATCCGGCCGGCCGGGTGTACTGATAGGTGATGCTGAATTGCTGATGCAAGAGGTTGCGAGCTGCAGTGAGCAGCAGTGGAGATGTAAATATATAAATATAAATATAATATAATATATAATATATATTCCTCTAGGGGAATAGATCATGGATGTGCAGTGCGGCCACAACCGTATAGGACACACACCTGGCTTGTACCGTCGTACACACCTCAGAGCGCTAGCGAAAGAGGAAGAGACAGAGGCTCATATGCCTGCACTGGCACAGTGGCACTTCATGCTTCCAACAAGATGGATCGACCAAGCCATGCTTCCAACAAGTTACTAAGAGAATCTTTACTAGTTCCAGTAAAATTTTAACGTACTATTAACCTCTTTTAAGATGGCATTTTCCAAGCGATTCAGAACTGAAAAGAAGCAAATGGTTTTGAACGAAAAAGCCATCTCAAACGGAGCCTTTACATGTACTCGTAAGGTGTAATGCGTCTAGGGTATAGACCGGGTACACAGGGCCAGGGCTGGCCAGGATTTGGAAGCGGCCAAGGGAGCCCCTTTTGTGGTGCCGGGCTGCCGGCCCTGCTTCCTGATCGAAGGAAAGACCGGGATCCTGAGGAGATCTGCAGTGAGATGGGGATCGTCCGCTTTTACCTTTTGAACCCTGACTGGCCACATCCGCCTCTGCTGCCCGATGCAAACCAAGGGGAAGACGCCATGGCAATTGGCAATGGCATGATAGACCCGCTCCTTAGCCCCCCAACTAACATTCAGAGGCTGCACCTTGCAAAAACAGTGTCAGTCAGTACCACACAGACACAGCAGCACTGCCACCGTATTCATATCTCCCCTCTCATTCATAGGCCGTGCCAAATCAAATGCCATCTCCAAATTTACTTGAGTGTTTCATCAAAAAAAATTTACTTGAGTGGTCATTCACGAAATATCTAATCATTTTAAAAAGTTGAAGGACTCATATGATCACTTTAAGAGTTAATGTATCTATATGAGAATGTGGAATAGTTTAGAAACCTAAGATGCATGCCACTTGTATATCTACGAGATCATAATATTGTAAAAATACATGAGCAAAAGTGGACTCCTAAATTTACATGTCCATCTAGATTTGACTCCTAAATTTAGCATGGTTGCTCATATTTTACTGAGTTGTTATTTTTTTCAGAGATAGACAATGTGTCTGCCGACAATGAGGCTTTGTTAATATCAATATCTACAGCTTAGTTCTCTCGAATGTGCTCACAGAGATAGCATTGAAAAGATCATGATATTGTAAATAGAAAGAATTATATGTTATACATGTGTATATTTGCAATTGATGCCTAGTCAATCAGAGGCTTTTCTAAGATAACGGAAAAAAAATCAGCTTAAACCTCCACAAGGAGGAGGAATCAATCCGCACTTAAGTTGTTCACACCGTCTCAATAAAATAATTGTGAAAATAAAGGTCCAACTCAAGAACAAATTCGCAATCAAAATGGCCGTGATAAGAGGCAAAGACGTGCAATGCTGTCGTTTCCAGTGTGCCACACGTATGGATCAGCAGCTCTTGGTTCTATTCACTTCATCACGGGGCTTAGAGCTATCCACATAGATATCTTAATCGAGTGTGAACCTAGCCTGTGAGAAAAATGCCACATGTAAGGCAGGGAATTTGCCGGTCTACACGGTTCTTTTCTTTCAATATCAATGGTTGGGCTTCCAAGTTCCAACTGTTTCACTCTCATACAGATGGAAAGACTACACGGCGAGTGAGAGAGAGATCCAGGTTGGAATCAGTCAAACAAAGAGGATCTGCAGGAGTGAGTCAGCCAGTACTGAATAGCTGGCTGAATGAGCCAAGTTTGTACAGCATTCGCGCCGAGTAAATGAAGAGCAATTAATTCTTCATCATCACCTGAGCGGGTGCGGTACAGAATTCCCCCCTGTCATTCTCTCAATTCCTCCTCGCTGTCACTGTCAGCACCCAGCGGCAGCGCCACAGCCAAAGTAGTAGCAGCAGCCATTCAACAGCGCACAGGTGGTGGTGTAAAGCCATTGCAGTCGCAGGTCAGAGCCAGCCAGCGAGCCAACCTGTTTGGCTTCGCGTCGCACGGATCAATAAACAGTTCGACGGGGCTCCGGGACCCTCTCGAATAAATTCCTCATCGAGTTCGTCGATCCCATGCGTAGCGTAGGCTTTTTTCGAATCCAAATAACCAATCTTATATTCGTCTGAATTCGCGAACAATCTGTTGGAAGTTGGAACAAGAGGAAGCTAGGTAGCCCTGGAGCTGGAGATGTGGTCTACTGGGCGATCGATCGGGCCGACGCTGTAGGATAGGAGCTGATAAGGATGGCTGTTCCGCGGCCGGCCCCGCCGCTGTCTGGCGCCTGCCGGGCGGGGGCGGCCGCCCGCACGGCACGGTGGGGCCGCCAGGCGCCACTCCCCCTGCTGTTGCGACGCGATCCCGGGGCCCCGCCGCGGCCGCCGGGGGGACAGGGGGCGCGCGTGCCGATCCCCTAGTGCCCGCCCCGCTTGCCATGCCCGCCCGATCCGAGCCCCAGCCCGTTGGATCTGCCGTGAGAAACCACCGCGATTACGCGCGCGGAAATGTCTTCTTGGCGCCTCCTGATCGAGATCGATCCTCCCTTTCGGCTCCCGACACCGCACCACATGAAGGAAAGCGACGGCGGCCGGCCACCCGGCCGGCCTGCGCGTCGTCGCGTGCTAGGCAACTTGGCAGGGCATCGTGCAGTCATCGTGGCCGTGGCCGTCGCGACGCGGCGCCACGGGACGATCCTCCTACTGTACTCGGTGTCGCGGGCCGGCGCTCTGCAGGCCCATCCGGCCAATTCATTTCGTTCCAATTTGGCCGCTGCGAAACCCCCCTGCCGGTGCCTGGGTCGTTTCAGAGGAAGTTACTACCGCCAGGCGTGCAATCGACACTGCTACGGACGACTTTACTGACGAATTTAGTACCAATTGTGAAATGATAAGTACTAAAGAGAACTCTTTAGTATCGGTTGGGGAGACCAACCGGTACTAAAGGGCCTGCCACGTCGGCGACCTAATTAGTACCGGTTATTTCAACAGGTACTGATTACTTTTTTTTCTTTTCTTTTCTTATTTTCATTTTTTCCTTATTCTAGTAGTATGTATTTCATATTTGTTTCCTTTACGTATGCTTACGCTAACATATATAAAGTTCTATCTATCATTAATATTACATTTTACATGCTATTATATATATACATAGACATATTGTGCATACACATATATGAATAATATCCATTGCCTTAACTTTCCAAGTTCAACATTACGTATCTACCATTCTGAACCCGAGTCCTGATGGATTTACTATCTCGTCCAGAAGAAATCCATAGAGTTGTTCTTAAATTGCCCTGATGCAGTCCGTGTTGAGGACTCTGTCCTTCCTGTTCATCATCTGTGTCATTAGCAAAGGTTATTATATATATAATAGATCAATGGATTTGCACAATTAGAACTAATTTATTGTTAAGAATTTTGTATACGTATGGCTAACTCGTGGTTGGTCATACGCTTCGGACTTACAAAGCCGTGGATGAACTCGCATACGTAGTATCCGCATAAATTGTTACCCAGCTCATGTCTCCAACAAAAAGTTATGAAATATTTATTGTGTTAAAGGACGTGTCACGAGATGTGAAAATTCAACACATACCTTCCAATAAAGTTCCTCCTTGAATTCACCCACGTGATTTCGATGTAATCGAGCCCATGCTTTGTTCAGAGCGTCTATGATGTCATTGTATTCTTGTTTTGGTTTCCTCAAAGAGTCGAAGACATATACGAAGCTCATATCAGGCACGACAACAATGAGCATCTAATGGAATCTGTACAGCTACTTAGTCTTTTGAGAAATCATGTTGAGGAATGCACATAGCTTCACAATTGTGATTCTCACATTCTTTGGTAGAATACCCTTCAATGCAACACGCAGCAATTGGGCCATCAGGACATAGCAGTCATGGGACTTTAGATTTATGAATTTGTTCTGTTTAAAATTTATTAATGCCTGTATATTCGAGGAGTAATCCGATGGGACTTTGATACTATTCAAGCACCCAAACATGCTTTCCTTCTCTTTCTTGCTGAGAGTGTAACTAATAGTATGTAAGTAATATCCATCATCTCTCTTTTCTGGATGTAGGCCATTTCGTTGTTTCATATGTTTCAGGTCCCGACGTGTTTCAATTGTATCCTTTGCCTTTCCATACGTACCCAGGAAGCCAAGCACGTTTACGCAAAGATTTTTCATTAGGTGCATCACATCAATTGCATTATGGACCTGAAGGACTTCCCAATAAGGTAGCTCCCAAAATATAGACTTCTTCTTCCACATGGGTGCATATCTGTCCTCGTCGTTCGGAACAGGTTGGCTACCAGAGCCCTTGCCAAAGACTACCCTCATATCCTTTATCATAAAAAATACATGTTTACCATTACGGTGAACACGCTTAGTACGTTTTTCTTTCTCCTCTTCAAAATGCTTCCCTTTTTTTCTTAACGGGTGTTTAGCAGGAAGAAATTGACGATGACCCATATACACAACCTTTCTACAGTGTTTCAAATACATGCTACAAGTATCATCTAAATAGTGCGTGCAGGCTCGGAATCCCTTGTTTAATTGTTCGGACAGATTACCAAGCGTCGGCCAATCATTGATGGTTACGAACAACAATGCTCATAGATTAAAAGTCTCCTTGTTGTTCTCATCTCACACACGTAAACCTTCTTCCTTTCATAACAGTATAAGTTCATCAACCAACGGTCAACATCAATGTCGTTGCCAGGTTATTTTGGGCCTTCAATAATTATCGATATCATAATGAACTTCTGGTTCATGCACATCCAGGGCAGAATGTTGAACATACATAAGGTCACAGGCCAAGTGCTATGACCACTACTGAACTCACCGAATGGATTGAATCCATCTGTACTTAAATTAAACTGTATGTTTCTTGCATCATTTTCAAACTCGAGAAATTCTCTATCAATTGTTCTCCACTGGGACCCATCAGTGGGGTGTCTGATTATTTCATCTTGCTTACATTCTTCTTTGTGCCAACACATCAACTTTACATGTGTCTTGTTTCTGAACAAACGTTTCAATCGTGGTACTACAGGGAAATACCATATTACCTTCGCAGGAACTTTCTTCATGATGGTCTGCCCCTCAACATCACCAGGGTTATCTCGCCTGATCTTATAACGTAGCGCTTTGCATACAGAACAAGCCTCAAATTTCTCGTATTCATTAGGACATGCATGTATCTTTTGTACCTCCAAACCCAGAGGGCAAATAACCTTTTTTGCTTCGTACGTTGAGGACGGCAATTCGTTCCCCTCGGGAAGCATGTTCTTTATGATTTTCATTAACTCATCAAAACCCTTGTCAGAAACTCTATTTTTTTGCCTTCCATTGTAGCATTTTCAATGTGGTACCTAACTTTTTGTGCCCCTGTTTGCAATCTGGGTACAACAATTTCTTATGATCATCTAACATACGCTCGCCCATTGGAGCATCTGCAATGGCACTTCCTTGAATCCAGTTAGGAATGTTGTTATTTTCTTTTTCATCATCATCATCCATCATAACTCCTCTTTCCCCATGCTTGGTCCAAACAAAATAGTGAGGCATGAATCCAGAACTGTATATGTGGGCGTGAATAGTCTTTCTGGACAAGTAATCCTTCCCATTTTTGCAATTTCTGCGTGGATAACAAATGAAATCGGACGGCGGTTTGTTGGATTCTGCCTTATCAAGAAAACCACGCAAGCTATTAATGTACTCCATGGAACGTTTGTCTGTGTTGTATATCCATTGCCGATCCATTTAAAAAAAATTACCAAACCAAAGATATTCTGATCGTCCATACAATTATAAATGAAACATAAAAAATATGAAACAAATACCATTAAACTGAAATGTTGCTGAACGTTTAGATAGAAATATAAAAATTTAAATTTCAGACTAAACAACATGATACCCAAACATACAATGGTACAAAGCGACCTTGTGCATTTTTAACCTGATAAGTGTTGACTAGATTATATCATAAAAAGTTCTTTTAAGGGAAAAAACAGAGAAACGAGAGAAGCGTTCTGTCCAGAGGATTCTCGTGGTTGCTCATTTGTGCATCAGTGCTTGAACACTTGCATTTTTTTTGTTTGGCGTTCACAGTAGATGCACGCGTGCACCTAGCTCACGCCATAGGTGAGAGAAAAGAGATGAAGCTTCAAAAATGGTTATGTGTTGGCAACCGAGAATTTTTCTAATAATGACATTGCCAAATGAAACGATTGGTCACTTTGGTAGTGTACTTCTCGAGCTAATTATCTTATATTTGAAAAATACTAAAGTATGAAATTATTTCTTTAACCTTATATCAATATTTTTGACTAATACGAAATCATGTTAATTTTTTTATTGCTGCAGTATATGAATTAGCTAGAAATTGTAGTAAAAATGTTGAATTAGCCAGAGAATATAGAAAAATTCTAGAATTAGCGAGAAATGAACATTATTTTCCTACAATTTGATGATGAATTGCTAAATTAACATGATGCAATTTTCACTTATTTTTATACATTTCTAAGAATTAACATGACTTTATATAAATTCTAGCTACTTCAGGAATTTTTTTACTTAACATGATTTCCTACAATTTCCTATAATTTTCTATACAAAATGGTGCATATATTTAAAAAACAAATATGAGCTCTAAATAACACATTCATATAAATGAAAATTTTATCCATTATGCTTTATTCTAAAAATCACAAATTACTCTAGCTCTACAGTATGTATCAAGGGAGGATGAAGTTTCTAACCTTTAGAATACTTGAATGATCCCAAGAAATGGTCTTCAATCCGGCAGCACCTCCCCTATGACTCCATGGATAGGGTGAAGCTCGAGCTGTGGTGAATGGCTCGGGCAGAAGGAAAAAGGAGGGGGATTTATAGGAGGAACTTTAGTACCGGTTGTGGGCACCAACCGGTACTAAAAGCTCCACATTAGTACCGGTTGGTGCTCCGATCCGGTACTAAAGAGAGGTTGGGGCAGCAACCGGTACTAATGGTGTCCCCAACCGGTACTAAAGGTTGGGTGGCATATTTGTACCGGTTGGGAGGACCAACCGGTACTAATGTAGACCCTTTAGTACCGGTTGGTGTCCCCAACTGGTACTAAAGAGCCTCACGGGTGGCCCCTCAAGGACTATCCGTTAGGCTCGGTACTAATGCTTATTTTTTTTATAGTGCAAGCTAGTAGCAGAGCAGCAGGCAGCAATGGCAGCACGCACAGCCACGGCTTCCTGCGCTGGCTGCTGAGGCGCCTGTCCATGGATTCAGCAGAGGGGAGCAATTGGTGCCGAGAAGGTTTTATTTCAGTGTCCAGACGGCCGGGGGCACTGAACTGAACTGAGTAGTAATCAAGACGCGGGGGACGACGAATCGACGGTGCACATTGATGCCATGTTCCTTTTGAAAAGTCAGGGCTGATCGCCGCGGCAGCGATTTACTCCGATGCCATTTTGCTCGTGGTTCCCAGGCATTCGGCGGCAACAAGAGGAGGTGCCCGCGCGCGCGAGGACCACCGGCCACCGGGATCAGAACTTGGCGTCCCCCCAGGACCCAACCCAATCATTTCGAGACGACACGACACACCGCAGTGCAACGCATATGGGTTACTACGCATGAGTGACTGAATACATTATACATATGGAGGATGATTGGTAGATTCAGCCTGGTCCAGCCCTGTGGTATTCTCCAAGATCAAAGAGAGGGATGTAGTAGGGAGAAATGTGATCAATCAAGCCAGGAGATTAGATCGCATTCACGTAGTAGAGCTGGCAATTGGGCCGTGCCACCTGTGTCACAATCTTTTTTTAGCACTCCACAAAAAACTTTAGACCATGCAAGAACATGACGAACGGAAGGGCTGTGTCGTGCCTATGATGTCGCCGCGCGGCACATTGCGACACCACCGTTCGGTGAGGTAGTAGGATAACGAAAGGCAAATCCATGAATCGATAACTTGACAAAATGACATTTTATCAGAACGTGCCTTGTGCTGGAGACTTGACGGCCAGATATAAATGATCCGGCACAAGGCGTGAGACCACGCAGGGTACGGTCCAAGTTCCACCTCTAATAGTTCACGTATGAAACAGTGTTTGCTCGCCCCCAGGGCAGCAGCTAGCACAGCTGCAGCTGCTGTTGATTCAGTTCACCATGACGCGTCCAGCTCCTGAATTGAGGGTCCACGAGATCAATGCAAATATGCCCGCTCACCGCCCCGTCCCCATCCAGCCATGCCATGATCCCCGGCGGGCTACCAGTACCAGCTAGGTATAGCTGCAAGAAACGCGAGCGAAACAACGTGGGCGCCTTTCCACTTCCTCACCACTCCGATCGGCCGCCACTGTAGCCTCGCTCGCTGCTGCAGGACGCTTGCATTGGGGTCGCCCCTGTCCTTCCGACCGGCGGCGGCGCGGCGCCTGACAGGCGTGTGTGGCGGCTGGCTGGGAACGGCTTGTCGACTAGGGGAGGGGATGCAGATCGGATCGGGGCTTCTTCGCTTGCGTCCTGATTCAGATGTGAACAGCATCAACAGTGGAGGTGGTTATAGGGAGCAGTCGAGAGAGAGAGAGAGCGCGTCGTCGATAGGCTGGCGCTGGCTTGGCCTGCTGGCGGCAGTGCAGTGCTGCTGGTACGTTGGAACATGCCGCATGGCGGGAAAGCAACAGCAGCCAGCAGGGGAGGAGAAAAAGGTGGCGGTAACACTTTTGCACTGGCCTCTGGCCTCTCTGGGGAAGCTTTAAGGAAAGGAGCAGGTGCAGCTCTGCAGCAGTTGCGTGTTTATCCAGTTGGGGGAGACTCCGTGTGAACCTCTCTTTTTAATTTTCTGTTTTTTCTTCCTCGTGAAATTTTTTCCTTCTGCTCACAAACAGTCAAGCTTGTGATCATGAACTTCCTGATCAGTAGACCTGACGGGTCCATAGACCCGGGGTCCCCAATGGGACCACCTTTCCGCAACGCTCGGCCCAACAAGAGGCACAGCGACAACGCACGTCTGGACCGGTCCAGATATGCGACGCCAGGTCGAGACCTTGATCCGGCCACCGACCAGGAGGCTTGGTCGGCACCCCGATCAGAAGGTCTGGTCGGAGCCGGGACCACAGTCCAACTCCGACCGAGCTCCCCCGATCGGGGATATGCCGGACCGACTCATACCGCTTCCCCGACCGACACGGTTGGAACCGACCGGGGACGCCTGCTTGGTATGGGCTCGGGGAGTAGGTGAAACGGATAAGGAAAGGCACTCAGATCAACTACCGTACAGAAGACCGTACCCTGCCACATCCTGCGCACGCACCGCACAGTGCCACCCCGCCATGTCAAGCGGACACTATGCTACCTACCCGTCACGACGGAGCGACCGGACAAGATGAACAGGGATGGAGGGCGATGACCATCCCATACCTGACGACGTGGGCACTGACAAGATTAGGCATCGCCCATGCACCTTTTCTCTCCCTCTCTATGACTTGTAAGATCGTCCCCTTGAACTATAAAGGGGGGCGCGCGCTCTCTCTCCCTCTGGGGATCGGAGACTCTCTGGCTCTCTCAAGATACTCCGACGCTCATACGTACAGTTAGCGCACGTTCGAGCCCCCCCGTCACTCCCTTCTACTCGGACCAGAGCACGACCGGGCCTCGGACACCCCCTTCTCATCCCTCACTCGTTTGTACCCCACTGCAAATTTCGAGCACCTGGGCTCAGGAATACAGTCGATCGACCGACCTCGAACTGGACGTAGGGCATGTTACCCGAACTAATATAAATCCTGTGTCATTGTGTGTTAGGCCATATCCAATCTAACGCACGTCAAAACTACTAACATTTACTTGTCGGCCAGATTCCACACCGACAGTTGGCGCCGTCCGTGGGGAGCACGCCATGCATTCGCGTCTTCGGTCATCGGATGGCCCACCTTCCCGCCACTCTTAGCATGGCGAGTTCGAGCAATACAATTCTGTTGACACTGTTTTTTGACATGTGTTGAGATTGGTGTCAAAAGGTAGCGAAGGTGCTGGTACAGGGCGAAGGAACAACGGCTGGTGAAATCGGCCAATGGAGTCACAGCAGTCCAGCCGACGGAGTCACGGTAGCCCAGCCGATGGAGTCACAGTAGCCCAACCGATGGAGCCACAGTGGTCCAGCCGATGAAGTCACAAGGGATCAGCCGATGAGAATAGAGGGATTCAGCCGATGGAAGGCGATGGAGACCCAGCCGATGAAGACAGAAGGGTCTGACCAATACAAGAAAGGAGATTCTATCCGATCGGGGATTTCGGAGATTCAGCTGAAGATCTTTCAAGATAGTAAGTATAGAGTTAGTTAATAAAGGTTAAACTCGTGTCCGACTCTTGCACGAGTCATTTTATTTAAATAGTTTGTTTCTTAGAAATAAATCTTGTATTTCATCGTAATCGACCAGGACTAGGAGTTTGGGATTTTAGGATATAAATAGAGGCCCTGCGAGGTCTAGAAAGGACATGTACACACATCAATACAAATCTACTTTACTCGAAATTTACTTTCAAGTCGGCGACTTCGCGAAAGTTATCTTTTTCTTCAACGAGTTCTTCCAAGCTAGCGGGGCTGCATCAACTTGATCTCCGGCTGGATTGTAAGTTCCGCGTCTACCGAGTAATTTCTAGGATTTAACTTCCGGGCGCATCGCAGTGGTTTCGTCTAGATTTATTCACCAAGTTATCGATATCTGCTATATCTCTAAGTTCTTCTTGTCGTTTTAGCTTTTATCACCATTGTTCCAGCTTGAAGTAGTTTCTATCGGCTTTTTATCCTATTCTTCTGTCAAGAGATTATCGTACAACCGATCGGATCTATTTCAAGTGTTGTTTGCATAGCACTATTGAGGTTACGTTCTCAGCGTTTCCTCTGGATTGATTACGCATACATCGGTTGATCTAGCCAATCACATCTATTCGTATTGGCTGCCTAGCCATCATGATTCCTTATCAATCAGCAGGTTAGATTGATTGGCACGCCCGTGTGCACCACGCATGCTGACTTACAACCCATACAAGAGCAAAGCAGATTCTCTCGCGTTTCATGTGTTAGCACGTGGAAGTCACCACTCGATTTTTGTGTCAACAGATTCGCTTCGGCTCGCTGGAGTTTCCCGTGCCCCCACTCGGTGGGCTATGAGTTTCTTCCATATTCGCGCCGCTCCAGACCTTCCACTTCGGGAACTTGGACTTTGTCGCCGACCAGCTCGGCATACTTCACCTCCGTGAGGAGGCGCCCGCCCCGGCATCCCCAGGAGGAGGAGCACCCTCCACGGATCTCGGGCCACTAGACGACCTCGACGTTGAGGCGCTCGCGCTCCACCTCGAGTCCGCGTTGGGCTCGAACCCCACGGTGAGTGACATAGACATCGTCTTGTACTCACTGTTCAACACTTTCCGCCATCTCTCCGGAGGGACCTCGCTATCTCCGCCACGCTCATCATGCGACTGGTTCCCTTACGACCCTGCGTCCCCCGCGGACGCATATGCGCGGGGGCTTCGGAGGGCCATAACGCCGCCCCCTCTCATGTCGAAGTTCGTGGGGATGGCAAGCTATGCCCCCACCTCCTTCCATGACCTCTTCGATAAAGAGGTCAAAGGCAACGGCTCCAGCATCGGCGACCTTATGGCACCTAGCCATCCTCTGTCCCGGGAGTGCGCCATGGCGGACACCCCTGGACAGCCATTGGAGGTGGTAGAGTCCCAACAGAATGACACCCCCCTCGGATCCGCATGCAGAGGCCCTGGCGCGTGCACAGGAGCACGACGATGAGTTGCGACAGCGGCGACAGAGCCGACGGCCACCTACGCCAATGTGCCCCGCATAGCGCTCTAAGCCGCACGCCCGCAACCCGGCAAGCGGCGCTCGAGGCCACGCCCGCAAGGTCCAGCACAACATACTAGTCGGAGGAGACCATCCCCCTCAGTTCACCTGGGCCGGCCAGAACATCGCTGCCGCAGCAATGCTACTGTGCAGCCTCCCTGAGCTTGCTGACCACCTGGAGCAGGCGATTCATCGTAACCTCAGGGCACTGGTAGAGACAGGCACCATTCAGCAGGCGAAGAGCGCTGTGTCATGATAGGGGCACACGGCCTCTTGCTCGACCGGGGCATTGGGGCCGCACCCGTCGAATCGCTCCGTCCGCCCACCACAACAGCCGCCTCGAGCGGGGCAAGGTGCCACGGGCGCGCCGCAGCTTGACCCGGCACCTACTCCACGGTGTCCCCATGTGCACTAGTGGCTCGGGCCAACCCATGATGCTCGCAACGTCATCAACATGCGATGTCAGGCTTGGCACGACACCGACATCGACCGAATGGCGGCAAGCGCGAGCGGCGCGGGCCCCAGCCAGTCCAATGAGGAACGTAGAGATACACCCTAGGCGTGGCGGGCAACCGAGCGACCGGTATGGTGGCCGGAACCCCAGCCCGGATGGCCCGGGACCATGGGCCTTCGGTCGCCGCATCCAAAAGGCGCCATTACCACAACGCTTCCGACCGCCCACCAAGATCACCAAGTACACTGGGGAGACAAATCCTAGTGTATGGCTTGAAGACTTCCAGCTCTCCTGCTGAGCCGATGGAGCGGATGGTGACTACCTCATCATCCAGTACCTCCTCATCTGTGTAGGGGAGTTTGTTCGGGCGTGGCTCGAATTTCTACCACCCAACAGCATCCACGACTGGGCGGGCCTCAAGAAGGTCTTCATCGGGAAGTTCTAGGGGACGTACATCCATTCCGGGAATTCTTGGGACCTCAAGAGCTGCAAGCAGGAGCCCAACGAGTCCCTGCGGGATGACATCTGCAGGTTCTCTAGGCAGTGCCACTACCTTATTGATGTCACTCGGCTGCGTGAAGCCTCGAACCACCCGCGACCTGCTCGACATCGCCACGAACCATGCCTCCGGCGAGGAGGCGGTCGGGGCGGTCTTCAGCGGCGGTCGGGACAAGGGCAAGGCGAAACGTCAGGTCAAGGACAAGGGCCCCTTCGCGTGGCAGGACAAGAAGAACAAGAAGGACTGTACATGGTTGCCGAGGTGATCCGACCAGGCGCCTACCAACTGAAGGATGACGCCGGCAATATCCTCACCAACACATGGAACATTGAGCAGTTACGTCGTTTCTTTCTCTAACTCGATTTTGAACAGTCATTTCCATTCGACACTCGCTCCTATAGTGCCCTAGCCCAAGCACTCTCGGCCTGGGTTGCTCAGGGGCTCCACGGGGGTGCGGTACCACCCCCTCCTTACTTTCATGCAATCACAAACCACACCAGAATGAAAGGGCGTCCCGTTCCTCTGACTACCCTAAGTAACTTACGCTTCAGCCTCCCGACCGATCAAACCCCGGCACGACCTACGGTTACGAGCAGCTGAGCCTCGTGGGCCATGCTCGGGTTCTAAAAGTTGTAGTCTACGGTCAACGGGTAGGTTTGAAAGGAAAAGGGCAAAACGCAGAATTACTTAAGGGCAAAAATGAGGACGGGCGGGACAGGCTCCCCTTCACAATTAATATGATCACAAAGAACTTAATTTGTTCATTCGGGGGCTCTCAGTCCCCTGCGAAATTCATTATAATACAAAGAACTAACTACTTCTATGGAATTCTACTACTGACCCCCGGTCGCGTCGGTTGGCGGTACGGTTGGCGCGGACGAAGGCGCCTCAGTTTTGGTCGGGACGACGTTCTGCTCCAACCTGGTCTCCACCGCTTCATCAGGATTGGTGTCGCCTTCTTGACCCGCGCCTGCAGCGCCCGCTAAGCGGCGAGCCTCCATCACCCACTGCGCGGTGGTATGCTCGGCAACTGCTTGCGCGTGCGGCACCAAGCTCTCCCCCAGCGCCTTGATCTTATCCACGCTCCACCTGTCGGCATACCCTCCGCCTTCCTAGGTAGGGTTTGGGGGGGGGCACCATTAGAATCTCCATCTTGGAGAGGCCAACAGGTCACTTGAGCCGATCGGACGGCTCAGGCATCTGCCGAGAGATGGGTGAGTAGTGGAATGCCACATAAAGGCTACACCGACCCCGTCACAAACGACAGATCTGGATTCCACTCGGGCACGCTCGTTAGGAGCTTCCCGACCCCTTCAGTCGAGTCCTCGAAGTAAGCGGCATCAGCTCAACTCCTCCGGTAGTGGAAACCACGGATGGGGTGATGCCTAAAAACCCGACCGAGGTAATTTTACCAACCCTCTGTTTCCTTTCCCATTGCAAGAGCATTCATTCATTCATTTATCCATCCCATGCATGCATACATTCATTCATACATTCATCTCATACATACAGTCATTGCATTTCATTGCTTTGTGTCACGTCACAAAGCAATAGTCGGCTCATTCGAAATAAGCTGCGACCGACCGAGGTTCGAAGGCCGGTCCGCGAAGAACTTGAGGCTACCTCACGTCAAACGGAGCCAAGGGAAAAGCAGATGAGCCCCAGGGCCTCCACCCGACCCGCTTAGAAGTGGACAGGGTCATCTCAACTTCTCGTTCGATCCTGACCTCGAGCCGTGCCCACAGAATCTCCATCGAGGAGAGGCCAGCGGGCCACCTGAGTCGATCGGACGGCTCGGGCATCTGCCGAGAGGCGGGTCAAGGAGCAGTGGAATGCCACATGAGGGCTATGCCGACCCCGTCACAAACAACAGACCCGGATTCCACTCGGACATGAACGTTAGGAGCTTACCAAGCCCGCCACTTGAGCCATCAAGGCAAGTGGCGTCAGCTCAAATGGGGCTGGATGGGGTGACGCTGGAAAAAATGTGACCGACCCAGATCAAGCCCAATGGGGCTCGGGGGCTCGGGCTGCCAGATCCCGACTCGAAAATCCGACTGACGGCACGGTCGCGATTAGGAACACACACAGACAGACGCCTCGACCCGCAATAGGGATCGCCTCATACCGACCGGTGGGGACACAGGAGTTCGCGACCTTGGAAAAATTCAGCCTCTGATCGACTCCCCAGTCGGCCGCAGGCTCGGGGGCTAGACCCACCGGGTCCGCTCGCGCGAACCCGGCATAAGACGGACTACCGGCAAACCCTCCCCCCCCTCGGGGGCTGGGTGCCTATATCTACTCGGCCGCCTTCGCGGCCTTCGCCAGTCCTCTCCTCGAGCACTGGGCGCCTGATCCTACTCGGCAACCCTACACAGCACCACAAACAAAGGTGGAAAACGCCAAAGTCCCAACGACAACCCGCCTCCATGGCGCGATGGGCACAGGAAACATATAACGATGAAAGCTTTCATTGAGCTAAAAAAGGCTTTTAAAATATCACGCAAAATGTGTGTGAACAACCCTGGGACTGCTCTACACCTTAGAGCAAGAAGTGTCAGGGTGGTAGGAGAAGAAAGAGCGCATGCAAGAAAACTGCGCTCGAACAAAGTTCTTTCCTCCCTCTGCAACGATCGGGACAAGACCCGGTCGGGATGCACGATGCTCTCTCCTTAGGAGAATTCTTCTAGAATCTTGGCCCCCGAACATGCCCGAAGAGACTACGCAGGGAAGGAGCATCTGGGCACCCATTACGAGAAATCCTCCAACATCATGAAGTATAGCCGAAGCTACCCCTGGCGAAGAGCAAAAGCCTCAAGCCAACCAACGCTGTAACTCGAGCCATGAGGACTCCAGATGTTGAAGCAGTCTTATTTATAGCCGGGCCGCCGGCTACCATCCAGGAGCATTACAGTACGCGCCCGTGATCGCGCAATAAAGGTACCTAGGCACGAGGTGACGGTATGGTATCCGCATGAAGCTTATCCTTATCATCGGGAACCCATAGCTAGTGTTCACATGCGGCTCGAAATGAAGCCGAACGACACTCTCGTATGTCCCTCCCTGACAGGGCAGCAACCTGCCGGTCAAAATTCAACAGCCCCTTCATGGCTTCAAAAAGCCCCAAAGGGGCTCGGGAGCTGCTAACGGGTCCATAGACCCGAGATCCTCAATGGGACCGCCTTTCCGCAATGCTCGGCCCAACAAGGGGCACAACGACAACGCACACCTGGGCCGGCCCAGATATGCGACGCCAGGCTGAGACCTTGATCTGGCCACCGACTGGCGCCTCTGACCAGGAGGTCTGGTCGGGGCTGAGACCACAGTCCGACTCCGACAGAGCTCCCCCGACTAGGAATATGTCGGACCGACTCACACCGCTCCCCCGATCGACATCGTTGGGACCGACCGGGACGACCGACCGGGGACGCCTAATCGGTATGGGCCCGAGGAGTAGGTGAAACGGATAAGGAAAGGCACTTAGGTCAACTACTGTACAAAAGACCATACCCCGCAACGCCCTGCGCATGCACCGCACAGTGCCGCCGTACCGTGTCAGACGGATACTGTGCTACCTGCCCGTCACGACGGAATATGAACAAGGATGGAGAGCGATAGCCATACCGTACCCGACGACTTGGGCAACAACAAGACAAGGTAGTGCCTGCACCCTCTCTCCCTCTCCCTCTCTAACTTGTAAGACTGTCCCCTTAGACTATAAAAGGGGACAGGCCCCTCCACATTAGACATCACGAAAAATCTAGCGAGCACTCTCTCCTGCACATAGCGCACGTTTTGAGCCCCCCGTCACTCTCTTCCACTTGGACCAGAGCACGACCGGGTCTCAGACACCCTTTCTCATCCCTCACTCATTTGTACCCCACTGCAAACTTCGAGCACCTGGGCTCAGGAATATAGTCGACCGACCGACCTCGAACTGGACGTAGGGCACGTTGCCCGAACCAGTACAAATCCTGTGTCATTATGTGATAGGCTATATCCGATCTAACGTATGGCAAAACTAATATTTACTTGTCGGCTAGATTCCGCACCGACAAAACCTTTCTTAAAGAGTACTGTAAAATTTTAAGGAGTCTTAATCTTTTTTAGATAAAAGAAAAAAGTTTAGGCTGATGCATGAGTGCATCTAGGCGAAAGATACAAATCATATTAGCACTTAGACTATGAGACACGCATAATGGAGAAGGTTTGGGCCAAGCAAACAAGGAGTGAAAGCTAAACTTCAACCATGTTTCCAAACTTGCAACCAAAATTGTTGAAGAGCTCCATAACCATAATCTTCAACATCCTGCATCCTAACTTTAAAGTATCTCTCCCTTTAAAAAATAACGACCAACTTTTGATCCAGTAAGTTTCATTGAAAATAACTTGGATAAAAGAGTTAAGAACATTCTCAGTAAAAAAAATGCACGGCAATCACTCAGAAATTAAGCTAACACTAGTAGAGAACTCACCTTCCATGCGTCTTCTTTTGTCCCGATTTAAAGTTAGCTTGGGACAAAAGGTGCTTTAGTCCTGGGTCAAATATCAATCGGGACTAAAGACCCTCCTTCAGTCCCAGGTCAAAAATTAGCTACCCGTGGGGACCCTTTAGTCCTGCGTGAAAAAATCTGCTACCCGTGAGGGACCTTTTAGTCCTGTGTGGTAAGACCAACCGGGACTAAAGGTCACCATTTTAATCCCGGTTGGTGTTACCACCTGGGACTAAAACTCACGACACCAACCGGGATAGAATAGGGTTGGGTCCCCCACGGGTGGCTAAAAAAGAATTAAAGCGTTGGGATCCTTTTTATCCCGATTTGTAATACCAATCGGGATAAAATGGGGTTTTTAATCCCGGTTAGTGTTTCAAACTGGGATAAAAGAGTCCCCCACGGGTGGCTAAAAAAGAACTAAATCTCTCGAAACTTTTTATCTCGGTTTGTAATACCAACCGGGATAAAAGAAAAGGGTCCCCCAAGATTTAGTACAAAAGGATTACATCCCCTATATAGTTAGATATGGTGTGTAGGTGGGATGGTAAGGAAGCTATGGGTGAGGCTTGAGGTTGTGGGTTTGAATCCCACGGACCGCGCACGCGCATATTTCGCATGACTTGTGGCAGACAAATACCGAGTTTTCTACCCGTGTAAAAAAAGGCAGTGTCATGAACAATCTATTAATTATGCCGGGCGGAACCCTTTAAATGCCGCTCATTGTTGTGAGCAGATAACAACGCAGTTACGAGTCTGTTCCTTTCAGACCTCACAGCAGCACGCAGCAGCTGCCAGCATCCGTCCATGACTAATTGACTACACGCGCCTTAGATTCAGCCATTGATTCGAGAACATACGTCCTGACTACTCAACGCTCAACTGCTGATGCAACCGGAGACCTACACAAAAGCCATGATCCCGGCACGGTACACGTAGCTCCCCCGTGCCGCTCCCATCAACCTCGCACATGCCGATCGGTGCTGACCAAACCAAACCAGAAACTAGACCGAACCCGGGGATTCGGATTCAAGGGTGTTTGATCCATGGACTAATTTTTAATTAGAAGGACTAAACGTGAATTAATTATAAAACTAATTGCATAAGCCGTGAATCTATTAAACGTAATTAACTCATGATTAGCACATATTCATTGTAGCATCATACGATCAAATTATGAACTAAGTAGGTTTAATAGATTCGCCTCGCGAATTAACCTTCATTTATACAATTAGTTTTGTAATTAATCTATATTTAATACTTCTAATTAGTATCTACTCATTCGACGTGATAGGACTTAGACTCCAAACGGGATCTCAGTTATCCGGCGACCTCAGCATTCATCATTCCCGTTCCTGTTATCTCATCCTCCACTTGTCTCGACAGATCCTGGGAGCTGATCGGTCCACGTAGTCTAATCAGGTCTCGTTTCGGAACGTGAGGATTTTTCTCGATCTGCTATCTTGTGTGAATGCCCCTGCTGGTAATAGCAGACTGTGGCCTCGCCAAGGAGTGGAGTGGAGAGGAGCAGAGCAAAGTTGCCCGGGCTCTGCTGCTGCTGCTGGTGCCGCTGCCCCCCTGGTGTCTCCGTGTCTGTGCGCGCCATCTCAAAAGCTGGATGCGAGGGCTGAAAGCACTGTGGTCTCGCGGGGGCTCACTTGCCTGAAAAGGGATCCAAGCCCCTACCACACCGGGGGTCACCTCCTCAGTCCCGGCCACCGGACCAGCACGGCACCAGGCGATCACGACGTGAACCAGCCACGCCCCGGCCACCACGGTCGCCTTCGTCACTGCAGTAGCGTTTCAGCATCCATCCATGATCCATGGTTCCCGGGGTCAGCGAGCGACCAAGAAATCGATCCAAGCAGTAGAATGACGCGTGTGTTTGTCGTATGCTAGCGTGCAAGTTGACTATTTCCGGCAGCTAGCATTGAAGTTGAAGCGACCGGCGGCGAGCAATCTATCCCCGGGCCCCGACCTAACGCGCCGCTGGGTGGCGATCGGCATTGATCGGGTGCCGGCCGGCGGAGTTCCAATTCCGTCACGTGCTGGCGTGCTGCTTTGGAGGTTGGCGCCGTCCTGACGGATCAGATCGAGCACTGCAGGCAGCAACAACTAGCTGCCGCCTTGATGAACGGCACGCCGGCGGGCGGGGGCATGTCGGGCGCCGACCACGTACGTTAGTACTCAGTACGTGGCCGCGCCGCAACCGTTCTCGAGGTTCGAGGCTCGTTAATGGAGCGGGAAAGCGCGCTACTGGTCTTTCCTCCCTCTCGAGCGAGTTTTTTTTTTCCCTCTGTCTGAAGAAGAATTTTTTTGGTTTCCATTCACCCAGAAGAGCTGTTTGAGACGACGATCGAGAAGCTCACGCTGCCTAATTGTTGGGCCAGCCTTAGAGGCCGGCCGGGCTGGCGACAGCAAAGAGGCCGGCGAGATCGGGAGCCTGGCCTGCCGGACGACAGAGACCATGCGAGCGACACGACGCGCACGAGAGACGGCTGCCCCGCGCGGACGGGACAGCCCGACCGAACCACGCCGCCGCCGCATGGGAGGCAGCCGCGACGCGACGCATGTGCGCGCCCCGTGTCGCGCAGCAGCAGAGAGGCCAGCGCCAGCCCAGCCGCGGCGGCGACGCCGTCAGCGTCAAATCAAATCGGCCAGCGATTGTGGGGCGGCGGAGGAGAGGAGGGTCGACAGCATCGTGGGCCTGGCCAGAGCCGGCTCTATGATGTCGAGGGCCCTCGAGCGAACCGGATTTTATGGCCCCTTTGCGATCAACCAATTAATTACCTTGTTTTCTTTTTTCTTTTCTAAGCACTGAAAAATGTTTCTTCGGCAACATCTAAATTCTAATACATGAAAGTAGATAATTGTTGCTGAAATTCAAAGTAAAGTTAAAATCTAAGTATCAAACATGCTAAATAAACAATTAATGAAATAAGTCAATAGCTCACCGAGTCGCACAATGATGGATGACGATTCGGCGATCTACTCGATGCTCACGGCTAGGGTTTCTGGGTATGAACCTCGACGTTGCCATGGACCTACGATGCCGCGCTATCGCACTGGAGCCACCGGACCGGCTGGAGACGAGGGTGGTAGAGGGCTTTCTAATTTAATCTAGAAAATTTAAAGATCATGTTTAATAAGAGTCAGATTGAAATGTTATATGATTTTAAATTTAAAAATGATTTTTAAAGTTAATTTGGATTGTGAAGTAGGTACGAGGGTTATATCCTGACCGAGGACGCCATGCGGCGTTGCCGGTGTGAGTTGAGGATAAGGCTGATCGCTGGAGCCGTGCAGGGAATCGTGGATCATAAATTCTCTATTTCGTTGTGCGGCAGCAGACGGGCCTCCTCGGCTCCTCTTTCTTCGAGACATCGGCCTACAGCCTGTAGCATGGAGGCCTTCTGGAGCAAGAAGCCTTGTTGCACATATTACCTCTTGGGTCCCCTCTTGTCGTGGGCCCCCGGCCGTCGCCTCTGGTGCATGGGGCTACAGCCGGCCCTGGACCTGGCATGTGCGGCCTATGGTGGGCCTCGCATCTTGTTTGCTGATTTCGGCTCTTCTGGCCCACCGGGTCCAAAAACAGCAGGGTCCGCATTGCTGGCCCACGCAGCTCTGGCCCACGCACCTCTGGCAAGCAGGCACGCACAGGGTGGTGGGATGAATTCGACCCGCTAACATTTTCGACCTGCTACGAGAGTTGAATTTGGCCCGGACTGTTTCATATTTTATCCGTTTTTCGCGCATGGGGGTGGAGCAGTGAATTCGGCCTGTTAGCTATATGCGGCCTGCTATGCGAGATGGTCCGGCCCATGTCACTTTTTATTCATTTTCGATTTTCCTGAGAGCGTGATGGCCCAATTGTGGCCCATTTTAAGTTTTTCGTTTCTTTTCTTTTTTCTTTCATGTGATTCATCTCTTTTTTTTCTTCACTTTTTCTTTCTTTATTACCGTTTCTTTTTTATTTTTCCTTTAGCAACAACACTAAATTTTTTTATTTTTTATTTTTTATCCTTTTCCATTATTATGTTTCTATTCCTTTATTTTTATTTATTATTCCTTCGTTTATTTTTTCCTTTTTCTTTCTTTATTACCGTTTCCTTTTCTTTTAGGTAACAAAACTAACTTTTTTCCTTTTTCCTTTTTGTGATTATACCTTTTCTATTCCTTTATTTTCATTTATTATTCATTTTTTTCTTTTCATTTTTAGTTTTTGTATATTCTAGTATTAACTTTTCTTTTTCCTATAAAATAGGCAAGACAACACTATGAGATGTAGCGCCTACGGTAGTTAATGTATATTTTTCTTAATCTTTTGTTACCTTGTGTTGACGCCAGATTTTGACACGAGTAAAATCGGCGTCAGGGAGGAAGAAATTAGAAGATGCGGCGAGATACAAGGGCGACGATTGGAAATCGGCCGATTGGTGCTACAGTCAAGGATCGGTTGGTTGGTGCTACAGTCAAGGATCGGTTGATTGGTGCTACAGTCGAGGATCGGCCGATTGATGCTACAGTCGAGGATCGGCCGATTGACCCTTGGAGTTCCGCCTCGCCCGACCCCTAAGGTTTGGGATCGGACGCGCCCGACCCTAGTTTCCAGGGTCGGAGTAAGTCTGAGCCCTCGACATGTGGGTCCCGATCGGTTACCCCTTGCCGAAGAGGTGATCGGCCGATTAGGAGGTTGGAATAGTTGGGCCGGTGTGGGCTTAAAAAGGATTATGAAGATGAAGAGGGAATCAGCCCATGAAGCGCGTGATAATCGACCTAGTACGAATCGTACTTGTAAATATTCGTTTTCTGTTTAAATTTAGGGATAGAGTTCTAGTTGGATAAGAAATCGTTTGTACGGGGCTATAAATAGTCACCCTTGTAGATATGTAATCATCATCAACTCAATACAACAAACTACTATTTCCTCGTACTTACTTTCAAGCAGGCGACTTCGCCAATACTTTTCTTCTTTTTCACCAGTTTGTACGGGTTGGCAGGGCTGCATCAACTTGACCTCCGGCCGATCTTGTAAGTTCCGTTTATCGAATAATCTCTAAGCTTTAACTTCGGGCGCATCGTTGTTGTTTCGTTTAGATTTATTCATCAGTTATCGATATTTACTAGAATTCTAGGTTTTACCTGTTATTCTAGTTTTATCACCAGTTATCCAGCTAGGAATCGGCAATTTCGGCTTTTCTCGTACTTCGTCATTTAATTTACTTATTTTGCGCATAGCCGATTAGATCTGTTCCTAGTGTTGCTACTGTAGCGTTGTATAGATTGCTCCAGCAGTTTTTATTAACGCTGCCCGGTAATCGGCTGCTTCATAGCCGATTTCTTTATTACGGCAAATCGGCCGATTCGCTGATAAGCTTTCTCGAGATCGGAACCATAGCCGATCGCAACCTCTGGGATTTGACACGTCTTTTTCCTTGCCAATCAACAGGTCAGATTGGCTGGCACGCATCGCGAACCGCACCAGGGCGATCACCCGAACAGGAGTTAAGCAGATTCTCCCGGGTCGTGTGTCCGACACTGGGGATTCGGTTAGCCGATTTCTAGCGCCAACACCTTGTTCGTCAAGCGCATGGATATTTTTTATTTAGTTTTATTTTTTTAGTTTTTTTAGTTCATCAAGTGTGCATATTTTTATTTTGTCAAGTGTGCATAATTCTATGATTTTTCATGAGTTCATATAATTTGTTCTGGGGGTATGCATATTTGAGTTGATATAATTTTGTTTGGTGGTGTGTACTTATTTGTTCATTATATTCATTTTCTATTATTTTGACATTACTGTTCGTGATTTCAACTATTTTTTTCGTAGTGTACTATTATTTTGTTCATCATTTTTAATTATGTGTTCGTAGAAAATTATTATTTTTATAATTTATTTTATGATTGTACATTTTTGTTCTATATGTTTGTATAATTTGTTCGATATGTACAGTTATTTTATTCTGTGAGTTGATATAATTTGTTTCACAATGGGTATGTATTTGTCCGTGATATTGTGACGGGTCCATAGACTCGGGGTCGCCAACGGGACTACTTTCCCGTGACACTTAGCCCAATAAAAGGCATAACAACAAACGTACACTTGGATCGGCCTAGCTACGTGCATCCAGGCCGAGACCACGATCCGGCTGCCGACCGGCCGCTCCAACAAGGAGGCCTGGTTGATGCCCCGACTAGAGGGAGCCAGCCAGGGATGGGGCCACAGTCCGACCCCGACTGAGTACTCCCGACGGAGTGCTCCCGACTGAGTACTCCCGATTGAGTGCTCCCGACTTAATCCCCCGACTGAGGACTCACCGTACCACTTGCACTGATCTCCCCGACCAGGGACGCCCAAGGAGCGGGGGCAGATAACGAGGCGGTGCCCGGGTCAGCTGGCCGTATGTGGAGCCGTACCATGCCACGCCCTGTGCATATCTGCATAGTGGCGCCGTAAATCTACCCGCTATGGCGTAGTGGCCTGACGCGGAGAATAGGGATCGAGGACAAAAGCCATATCGTATCCACCGACGTGGGATTCGACAAGACTAGGAAACACCCGTACACTCACTCTATTATCCTCCCCCGACCTTTAAGGACCGTCCCCTTTACTATAAAAGGGGACGGACCCCCACTGCTCCAAGAGAGACACAAGAGAGACACCCTCTTACACACACGCTCTCCTCTCTCTCTAACACACACACACACTTAGCGCTAGCCTGAGCTCTTGCCACTCTCCTCCACTGAGATGAGAACAAGGCCAAGACTCAAGCACCCTCCTCTTCTACTCCTCTTGTTTGTACCCCCACTACAAACTTTGAGCACCTAGGCTCATGAATAAAGTTGACTGACTGACCCCTGACTTGACGTAGGGTGTGTTTCCCAAACTAGTATACATCTTGTGTCATTGTGTGCTAGGCTATATCCGATCTAACGCATGACAAAACTACAAATAATTACTTGTTGGCCAGATTTTGCACCGATAGTTGGCGCCATCTGTGGGGAAGACACCATTGCATTCGCGCTTTGCAGGTCATCGGATGGCCCACCTCACCACCACCTCCAGCATGACGGGCTCGAGCAACATGATTCGTTTTGGCTCGCTAGAGTTTCCCGCTCCCACCCTCGGCAGGACATGGGTTCCACCTATCTTCGCGTCGTTCTAGGCCTTCTGCTTCGAAAGTTTGGACTTCATTGTCGATCAGCTCGGCGTACTTCGCCTCTGTGAGGAGACAACTCCCCCTACATCCCCAAGAAAGGTGGTTCGCATCATTGTCTGCAAGCCACTCAACGATCTTGATGTGGGGGCGCTTGCGCTCCGCATCGAATCCATGTTGCACAAGCCTCACGGTTAACGACATGGATACTGTCATGTATTCACCGGCTAACATTTCCAGCCAGCTCTCTGGGGGCGCTTTGCTGTCTCCATCGTGCTCGTTGCGCGCCCGCCTCCCCTTCGGTCATGCGTCCACTGCGGACACGTACACTTGGGGGCTCTGGAGGGTCATGACTTCGTCTCTCCACCCATGCGAGTTTGTTGGAATGGCGGGCTTCACCCACGCCTCCTTCCATGACCTCTGCGATGATGAGCTCGAAAGCGACGGCTCCAGCATCGACGACGTGATGGCACTTGACCATCCTCTGTCCTGGGAGTACGCCATGGGGGACGCTCCGGAACAGCTCCCGGAGGTGGTGGAGTCTGTCGAGACTCACACCCCGCCAAAGCACCATGCGGAGGCCTTGGCACAAGCGTAGGCGCATGGTGACGAACTGCGATAGCGGCAGCAGGACTAGCCACTGCCACCGCAGGTGCGCCCAGCGCATCAGTCCGAACCGCACACGTGCAACCAGGCAGGCGGCGCTCGGGGCCACACCCGCCAAGTCCAGCGCCACATCCTGGCAGGGGAGGATGACCTCCCGCAATTCACTCAGGCTGGAAAGAACATCGCTGCCGCGGCGATGCTTCTACGTAGCCTTCCCGAGCTAGCTGATCCACAGGAGCAGGCAACACACTGGAACCTCCGGGTGCTGGTGGAGACTGCCACCATACAGCAGGCAAAGAGATCCACATCGTGACAACGACATGCAACCTCTTGCCCAACCAGCGCACTGGGGCCGCACCAACTGAACTGCTCCGTCCGTTCACCCCCGCAGGCAGGGCGGAGTGTTGCGGCAGCCCCACAGCCCGACCCGGCACCGGCGCCGCGGCGTCAGCCCGTGCGCGAACGGATCAGGCCGAACCAGGAAGCACGCAGCATCATTCATGCACGATGTTTGGCGCGACATGACGCTGACATTGAACAGATAGTGGTAAGAGCGGCTGACGTGGCTCGTGACCGATTCGATGAGGAAGGTGAAGAAGTGCGCCAAAGGCGAGGCGGCCGACTGTGCGACCGGAACGGTGACCGAAGCCCTGGCCCGGACTGACAGGGACCGTGGGCCTTCGGTCACCGGATCCAAAAGGTGCATTTCCCACAGTGGTTCTGACCACCCACCAACATCACCAAGTACACTAGGGAGACGAATCCTGGAGTGTCGCTTGAAGACTTCCGACTCGCCTACCGAGCCGGAGCAGCCGATGATGACTATTTCATCAACCAGTATTGCCCCATTTGCGTAGGGGAGTTCGTTCGGGCGTGGCTTCAGTTCCTTCCGCCCAATAGCATCCGCGATTGGTCGGATCTGAAGAAGTTCTTCGTAGTAAACTTCTAGGGGACGTACATCCGCCCCGGGAACTCCTGGGACTTTAAGAGTTGCAAGCATGAACCTAACGAGACCCTGCGGGATTATATTCATAGGTTCTCGAAGCAATGAAACTTTCTTCCCAACGTCCTCAACACAGACATCATCAACGCATTCCTCTCTGCAACGACGTGCAATTTCCTGGTGCACAAGCTCGGCTGGGTCAAGCCCCGAACCACCCGTGAGCTACTCGACAACGCTACGAATCATGCCTCCGGCAAGGAGGTGGTCGGGGCGGTGTTTAGGGGTGGCAGGACAAGGGCAAGGCCAAGCGCGACGACCGGGACAAAGGCCCCTCCACACAGCGGGGCAAGAAGGACAAGAAGGATCGGTGGCGCCTGACCGACCCAACCTTGGTCGCCGCGGCCGACCGATCGAGCAAACAGCCCTGGCCGAGCCAGCACGACCACTTCGAGAAGCTCATGGAGAGTCCCTGCACCAACCACGCCTACCCCGTCAAGCACCTCTAAAAGGACTGCAAACTCCTCAAAGGCTTCTGCGGCAAGCCGGCAAGCCAAAGGAGCGCAAGGACAAGGAGGACACAGCCGACAAGGAAGTTGCGGTGCGCAAGGATGAGGACGGCTTCCCGAACCCGAAACCTGCCTCATGATATTCGGGGGATCCGACGCCGACCACTCCAAGCGGCAGCGCAAGGTGCATTACCGAGAGGTATGTACCGTCGATTTAGCTATCCCTACTTTCTTACGCTGGTCAAACCATCCAATCAAATTCGACCAGAAGGACCACCCCCTTGCATCCCCGAACCAGGTCGGTACCCGCTCGTCGTCGACCCCATCGTCAACAGGAAGCACCTTACTAATGTGCTCATGGATGGGGGCAGCGGCCTTAACATCCTGTATGTGGAGACCCTGGATACTATGCGCATTCCCCGGGTTGAGCTCTGACCGGTGAGCGCGCCCTTCCACGGCGTGATCCCGAGGAAGCAGGCGTACCCGCTTGGGCAGATCAACCTGTCCGTCATGTTTGGCGACCGCGCCAACTTCTGCATGGAGGTCCTAACCTTCGAGGTGGTGGATTTCCCTGGGTGCTACCACGCCATCCTGGGGCGTCCATGCTACGCCAAGTTCATGGCGGTCCCCAACGACACCTACCTCAAGTTGAAGGTGTCAGGACCGCACGACACCATTATGGTGGGAAGCACCTTCTCGCACGCCTATGCGTGCGATCGCGAGAACTTTGAGCTCGCCACTGGCCTCACCAACTCCGCCGAGCTCCCGAAGCTAAGGAAGGAGGCGGAGCTGGCAATGCCCGACTACAACGAGCCGATCGCCGCGAGCGCCTTCAGCCCGACCGAGGAAACCAGGGCGGTGGAGATCGACCCCAGCGACCCGACCAAGACGGTGCGGGTCGGGACCAAGCTCACGGCCAAATAGGAAAGTGAGCTCGTTGACTTCTTGTGCGCCAACTGGGACATCTTCGCATGGAAGCCTGTGACATGCTGGGGATAGCAAGGAAGGTTCCCGAGCACACGCTACGCATTGCCCAGGCTGGAAGCTCGTCAAGCAATGCCTGCGCCGCTTGGACAATGAGAGGTGTAGAGCCATAGGTGAGGAAATCGCTAAAGTCCTTGCGGTCAGTTTTATCAAGGAGGTGTACCACTCCGACTAGCTCGCTAACCCAGTTCCTGTAAAAAAGAAAAATAGGAAATGGAGAATGTGTGTTGACTATACTGGCCTTAACAAGGCGTGTCCTAAGGATCATTTTCCTTTACCGCACATAGATTAGATAGTTGACTCCACCTAAGGATGCGAAATCTTCTCCTTTCCGGATGCCTACTCGGGCTATCACCAGATCGTGATGAAAGAGTCTGAACAAGTCACGACCTCCTTCATCAAACCTATATGGATCGTACTGCTATGTGACCATGCCTTTCGGTCTGAGAAATGTTGGTGCCACCTACCAGCAAAGCATGCAGCGGTGTTGCATCGACCAAATTGACCCGCCCGACCAACCGACCAGGTCGAGCGGCCAAAGGCCACTATTGCCATCTACGTGGATGACATAGTGGTAAAGACGGCTCGGGCAGGTGACTTGATCGCGAATCTAGCCGCAACGTTCGCGAACCTCCGAAGGTTCAGCGTTAAACTGAATCCCGAGAAATGCGTTTTTGGGGTTCCGAGGAGAAGCTACTCGGGTACATCATGTCCGAGCGTAGTATCAAAGCCAACCCCCAAAAAGTAACAGCCATCGCAATATATGGGTCCCATAAGAAACATCAAGGGCGTACAAAGGCTCACAGGTTGCTTGGCCGCTCTGAGCCAGTTCATCTCCCGACTCGGCGAGAAGGGGATGCCGCTCTACAAGCTCCTCAAGAAGTCGGACACATTCGTTTGGACAGAAGAGGCATAGAAGGCTTTGGAGAGCCTCAAAGCACTGCTGACCTCAACCGCGGTCCTCATCACTCCTGAACGAGAGGAACTCCTCCTCTACATCACGGCATGTGACCACGTCATCGGCGCCGTTCTCCTCGTTGAAAGGGAGGAGCCTGGACACGTGCTGAAGGTCCAGCGACCAGTGTTCTTTGTTAGTGAGGTACTAACCGACGCCAAGGTGCGCTACCCTTAGGTCCAGAAGCTTCTGTACACCCTACTGATGACAAACCGGAAGCTCTTGCACTACTTCGTCGAGCATGAGGTAACGGTCATCACCTCGTACCTGCTGGGAGAGATCATCCGCAACCGTGACACCGCGGGTCGGATCTCCAAGTGGGCGCTCAAGCTCAAGGGTACAACATCAAGTATGCCCCCCCACACCGCGATTAAGTCTCAAGCCCTAGCTGACTTCGTCGCCGAATAGACGGAGGTCCAGACCCCGACCTCCAACATCTCCCACGAATACTGGACAATGTACTTCGATGGGTCGGTCATGGGATCAGGCGTGGGGGGCTGGAGTGGTCCTGATCTCCCCAAAGGGAAACAGGCTCCGCTATGCAATCCGCCTCCACTTCAAGGCCTCAAACAACATCGCGGACTATGAAGCCCTCATCAACGGGCTACATATTGCCATCAAGCTCGGCGCAACGCGGCTTTTCGTCCGTGGCGACTCGGAACTAGTGGTCGACCAAGTCATGAAGGAGTCCTCCTGCAAAAGACCACTCATGGTGGCGTACTGCCAAGAAGTGCGCAAGCTCGAGGGAAAGTTCCGAGGAATCGAGCTGCACAACGTCCTGCGAAGGGACAATGACGCTGCCGACTCCCTCGCAAAATTAGCGGCCAAGTGGGATTCTCCCCAGACGGGGTCTTCGTTAACGACATCCACGAGCCATCCGCCCGCATCCGGGCGAATCCGACCCAAGTGTAGCCCAGTCCCAATCAGGCACTCGGGGGCTCCAACACATCAGCGTGGCCAAACCCCGACCAAGGGTCCGGGTGCTCCGACCAGGACACCGCTCGACCCGACTGACTAGAGGGCGCCGCTACTCGCCTACATCCTCGAAGAAGTCCTCCCACCGGATAGGACCGAAGCGCGACAAATCGCTCGACGCGCCAAAACGTTCGTTGCCATCGGAGACGAACTTTACAAACGAAGTTCGTCGAGGGTACTCATGAAGTGCATCCCGACCGCCCAGGGGAAGCAGCTTCTCCTCGAAGTCCACATCAGAATTTGCGGACATCACGCGTCCTCGCGATCACTGGTTGGGAAAGTCTTCTGTCAAGGTTTCTACTCGCCCACAGCACTACGCGACACGGAGAGGGTGGTCCATAGGTGCGAGGGGTGCCAGTTTTACACCCGACAGGCTCACATGCCGATGCAGGAACTCCAGACCATCCCCATCACCTGGCCATTTGCGGTCTGGGGCCTCGATATGGTCGGACCCCTCAAAAAGGCCCCAGGAGGTCACACCCACCTGCTCGTGGCGGTGGACAAGTTCATCAAGTGGATTGAGGCGAAGCCCATCACCAACATCCGCTCACAAGAAGCGGTTGAATTCTTCCTCGACATCATCTATCGGTTTGGCGTCCCTAACTGCATCATCACAGACAACGGAACCAACTGCACCGGCAAGAAGTTCCTGGATTTCTATGATGGTTATGGCATCAGGGTTGACTGGGCCTCAGTCGAACACCCGCGGACCAACGGCCAGGTTGAGAGGGCCAATGGCAGGGTCCTTCGAGGACTCAAGCCATGCATTTTCGACCAGCTCAAGAAACTTGTCGGAAGATGGGTCGCGGAGCTCCCAGCCATCCTCTGGAGCCTAAGGACGACCCCGAACTGGTCGACAGGGTTCACCCCCTTCTTCCTGGTGTACGGTGCTGAGGTGGTATTGCCATCCGACCTCAACTACGCCGCTCCAAGGGTGAAGGGATTCGACCTCGACCGAGCCGCGGAGGCTCAACTGGACGTGATTGACCTGCTCGAGGAGGCGCGCGAGACGGCGCTCATTCGCTCCACCCGTTACCAGCAAACCCTTCGCAGGTACCATGAGAGGAAAATTCAAGGAAGAACCCTCGAGGTCGGCAACCTCATGCTCCGGCGGACCCAAACAACCAAGGACAAGCACAAGGTCTCTCCGCCATTGGAAGGACCGTACGCAGTGGCCGAGGTGATCCAACCAGGCGCCTACCCACTGAAGGATGATAACAGCAACATCCTCACCAACACTTAGAACATCGAGTAATTACATTGTTTCTTCCCTTAGCTCGGTTCATTACCAATCCGTTCCCATTCAACAATCGCTCCTACAGCACCCCAGCCCGGGCACTCTCGGCCCGAGTCACTCAGTGGCTCCACAGAGGTGCGGCACCACTCCCTCTTTACTTTTTGTGTAAACACGCACCGCACCCAAATGAAAGAGCATCCCATCCTGTAACTCACCCTAAAAGCAGCTTATGCTCTAGCTTGCAAACTGATTGGACCCCACCACGACTACGGTTACGAGCAGCTAAGCCTCGTGGGCCACGCCCGGGTTCTTAAGGTTGAACCCTATGGTCAACGGGCAGGTCTGAAAGGAAAAGGGCAAAAAGCAGAAGTTGCTTAAGGACGAAAACGAGGATAGGTGGGACCAGCTCCCCGTCACAATCACAAACGAATTTAAAATCGTTCACTCAAGGGCTCATGATCCCCCCACAAATTTCTTACATACACAAAGAAACTAACTACCCTTTTTCTCCTACTCCCCCTCGACCGAGTCGGTCGGCGGCGCAACCAATGAGGACAAAGGCTCCTCAGTCGCATCCGGGCCGACGCTCGGGTTGGTCGGGGTGACACCTGGCTCTACCCCAGCCTGCGTCACTATGTTAGGATTGGTGGCACCCTCCCGACTCGCGTGTGCGGCTATCCACAAGCGGCAAGCTTCCATGACCCACATCGTGGTCACGTGTGCGACAATCGCTCGCGCGCCTGGGGCCAGACTCTGACCCAGTTTCCGGATCTCCGCGAAGCTCTTTCCACCGGCGTACCTTCTGCAGATTGCCTCGAAGTCCAGGTCGGGGTAATAGGTCGCCACCGACGTCAGCACCCCCGACGCCCCGTGGAACACACCGTCGAAGATAAGCAATTTGACCATGTCCAGGACCTTCACAAGCTGGACGGCAAGCTAGCTGGTACTCGGGCTCGACCCAAGCACCTCAGTCACCACCACCTACGCCATGTCGTGGAGCTGATTGAGCTTATCCTCGAGAGTGGACCGTTCTACCAGGGACCGAGCTAACACCTCCGCATTCCGAGTGACCGTCGCCTAGGTCATCCTCAACTCCCCCTCCACGACTGCATAGTAGACCAGGTCAGCAGAAGGTAAAAAGGGGGTATGAACCCGCCTCTAACTCTCAGAACGGCGGGACTTACTCTCCATCGCAGCAACGGCTGTGACGCGTCCCTCCTCCGACCGCTGCAGCTCTGGCCACAGAAAGGCATTCTTCTCACCCAGCTCTTGACTGGCGCTCTCGAGGATGATTTGCACCTCTTCCAGCTGGGTCAACCTTTTTAGTAGAAGAGCGGCCTCTCACTCGGCATTCACTCGAGTTGCTTGCTCTGCCCCCAGGGCCTTCTGCGCCACGGTGAGCGCCTGCTCAGCGGCAATCGCTCGCTCGGTCGCTCATCGCTCCGCCTCCAGACACTCTTGAGTCACCACCACGGCCTCTGCCAGGCGACACTCCATTGCAGCAAGCTCCTGCTCGGCGATGGTCGCGCGTGCCGCCTGGTCCTGGGACTCGCGACAGGCAGTCTTTAGCTCGTGAGCAAGATCACCGATCTGCCGCAACATTGCCGCGTCATGTTCCTGACGACCGTGCTCCACCCGCAGGAACTAGGACTTATTGGTCGATATCATCTCCAGGCTCTGCAGAAATAAGGGTAGGCGCGCTAAGGCAACCAGTTGAATAAACAAAAGACCAGGGGCAAAGTTAGGATCGAAGAAGGATTACTTCTCTGATACGCGACAGGTCAATGGACATAGCCCGATTGGCAAGACCGGCTTCATCCAGGGCCTCCTTCAACTTCACCACGACGGAGGTGAGGTCCGACCGCACCGACCGTCCGCCGCTCCCGAGTAGGTCCCAAAGTTCCCGCTCCCTCCCGTCGCAGAGCATGAACCGGACCTTCCCCGGCTGGCACGGCTGAGGCCACACCAGGTCGTCGGCCGCCTCCTACCCACTTGAAGATCCAGCTGCCGCCATGGTAACCTCCCCTCTGACGGAACGAAGGACCACCACTGGGATGTCGCGGCCCACCAACAATTGCTCTTCCTCTGCTCCAGTCACCTCCAACACGCCACCCTTGGGTAGGCTCGGGAGGGCACTCGCCCAAGCATGGCCCTCGGCTAGCTCGGGGGACATGTGAACCTCCACCGCTCCATCGGCGGTCTCGACCCCAGCTTCTCTGCCCCCCTCCAAATCCGACCAAAAGGGTGAGCCGATGGCGTGCACCCCGCCTTCAGGTGATACGGGGACCACAGGTTCCTCCCTCACCTCCTTCGTGACCGGTAGGGGAGGGATTGCCACGGTTATCGCGGCAGCGGAATCCGCCATCACCGCGGGACTCGCCGTCACCGCAGGGGTCACCGTCGTTGCCGCCACCGGGATAGGTGCGCCCGACGAGGGGGGGACGAGCCCCATCAATGAGGATTGGTCTGACTCCAGCACGATCCTCCCATCGCTCACCACGACTCATTGCAGGTTAGGCGCCCACTCCGCGTGTACAGGAGGCGGCGCGATGACCAGGGGAGCCGATGACGGATCACTGCAGAAGAAGGTGCGGGAGTTAGAAAAATAGAACAAAAAGCGTTCACATGAGTGAGAAAAACTGCAACCACGTACATGATCAGAGGAACCAGGAAGTCCATCGGACCAAAACCAGTTGGGGGCTGCCACCCGGCTCGCTCCACGACGACCGAGGGGAGGGGCACCCCAGCCCGTGGCGGATCCACTAGAGTAGTCGGCGGGGCATCCCTTTGTCGAGGACCAGGCGCATCTACCGATTCATGGGCCGCTGGCGTGCGTCTACATACGACCGACCGCCGCGCACTATCACGCTCGACGCCGAGGGTTGCGATGCCAAGGGCACCTCCGGACGGTGTGGCGGTGATCGCGCGCGCTTTGCCTTCCACTCGCGGATGGCATCCCTATCAGCAGTGCGCTTCCTTGACTCGGAGGCACCAGAAGGTCCCTTCGCACCTCGCGCTCTGCTAGAGGGCGCGGCAGCGGGCCTGCGACATCCAGTTGAAATCACGACGACGCTCCCACTGGTCTCGTCCCCCGAAGAGTCCGAACCGTCTCCCAACCTCGACGGGTCGGAAGATTTGAGCTCCGCCCCCACAGCCGATGGGCTCTCGCCACCACGCACCCGCCGGTTGATTTCTCGCTACCTCACCTCCCACCTCTGGGCCTTCGCAGCTTTCTTCTTTTTCCTCCCATTCGCTGTCGTCCTCTGGGCCGCCTAACGGGTCGCACCCTCTGGCCCCTTTTGGGTGGCCCGGTCGGGACTTGTATCGCTCGAGCCCCTGCGATGTGAATGGCTCAAAACTGGTCGGAAAGACTGGACGAAGAAGAAGCATACCGCAAAAGTGGAGACATACTGTTGGAGGTATGCCCTAGAGGCAATCATAGAGATAATGATATCTGATTGTATCCATGATTTGTATATTGTGTTCATTGAATATCCATTAAAGGCTACTTGAATTGATCTGCAATTATGTGAATTGTATGTGGAACTCTTTACTTGTATGGTTATTCTAAAGTTGTCCCTAGTTGGAGTTCATGTGAGGACACACATGAATATTAGACTAGTACATGTATTAGTTGATGACTATGTTTCACAAGTCATGGACATGGAGATGTCAAACTAATAATGTAAGCGTATGTGGAGACATATGCTAGGACTGACCCAACACGAGAAGTAGTTCTCTCTTTACACGACATGTACGCTTTATCCTTGGACCTGAGATTGTCACATGTATTCAAGATGTGGATCGACTTACTTAGGGGCTATCAAACGCTACACCGTAACAGGGTAGTTAAAAAGGTAGCTTTCGGGTTTGTCGAGAAGCATGCTGTGAGGCATGGTCAATCAAGATGGAATTTGCCCTTCTCTAATTGAGAGAGATATCTCTGGGCCCCTCGAGTGGTCGGATCCAAAAATGCATGGTCATGCTACGTACGGTTAAGAGTTAACCTACAAAGGGATTCCGAATCACAGGATCGAGAAAGAGCGGTCGGCTTGAAGCTAGACCAAATATCATGAGGCAAAGGGAATAGCATGTACATGATGTTGTGACAGTTCGTCTGATATGATCTTTGAGTGCGTATAGGAGTTGTCACGTCTTGCTAGAGGCTGCTACCGACTATTAGGTCGAGTAGGAGTACTCAGGTCATGTCTATACGTATCCGAACCCATAAGGTCACACACTTAAGGGGTTGAAAGCCCAATTCGGATGTGATTCGAGTTGGATCAGATTTAGAAGTACTAATGGGCCTCGAACCTAGAGGCCCGTCAGGAACCTCTATAAATAGAGGGGTGAGGCGCCCTAGGGTTTCATCCCTTTGACCGAAAACAAATCTGTCGCGCCTCCCACACTCTCGCCCTGTTGCAACTCGCGGACCTAGCAGTCCAGCTTGCGACGTTTCCTCCCTGCACGCATGGATACCTTGGAGGTGTTGCACCTGCAGCAATTGGACGAGCCACGACGAGCCGCCGACGAGCCACGACGAGCCGCCGACGAGCCACCGACAAGCCACGATGACCCGATGATGAGCCGGGGCACGAGGATGATCTTGCTGCACGTGGACGAGCTGCTGAGGAGCTTCTTGACGTCGAGTGATCGACTACGTGTTCAACTATGCTGATCAACTTCGCTGCCCCGACGCGATTCTACATCTTCCGCACCAGTGCGTCGAGTGGTAATCCCGTGATCCATATACGGCAGCTTTCCTAGTTTACACGGTAGAAAAATTTTGTTTTGTGCTAGCGTAGCCTACCTCCTATCCCATCAATAGTATGGTCAGGCCGCCTTCCAACCTGGAAGGGCTCCAGCGTTCCACTAAGGGTCGCGTCAGCTTTCCTAGTTTACACTTGATCGAGGTGTGCCTCGATCTCATTCTCTGGCGGCTCCACTAGCGACATGCGATCAGGGTCTGATGGGTTGGAATACTGCCACATCGGTCGTACTCTCTGCCCAAGTGGGGCGATCCACCAACGGATGAAGGTGTCGAAGATCCGAAGCCCATTAAGGCCCTCCTCCACACGTTGCCGCAGCGCCAGTTCGAGGACCTCCATGTGTTTCTTCTGCTTCAAAGCAGGTTCCCACACCCAGTTGTCCTGTCTCATTGGCCTCCCTCCGGTGAACTTTGGGAACAGCGCCCCTGTCAGGTTCCAGATGTAGAACCACTCGCCGTGCCATCCCCGATTAGAATCGTTGGGGGTGTACGGTGGGTACACGACCTTAGGTTTCCTCTGAAGCGCGAACTCCCCGACTGGGGCTGGCAGGCTCGGCCTCCCACTTTCCTCAGACCAGGCTCACCCGGAGAAAAACTTCACGAAGAGGTTCACGTGCAGCTCCATCCCGAGGAAGGCCTCGCAAACAGTGATGAAGCCGGCAATATGCAGCACCCCGTTGGGATTGAGGTGCTGCAACTCCAACCCCTAGCGGTGGAGGAGCCCGTGCAGGAACCAATGTGCGGGATACCCAAGCCCGCACTTGTGGAAAGCAAGGAAGGAGACAACCTCGCCGGGCGTCCCCCGCCTCCAGCGCTCTCCAACCTGCAACCGTCTTCGGCGGCAGCAACCCCTTCCTCACGAAGTCCTCCAGTAGTTCCTCCTTCACCACGGATGCCGTCCAATTCGACATCACGCGACGGGAGGTGACGAACAGATCTGTAAGACTTCTTTCGCTTTCACCCTCGATCCTCCTCTCCCTCGGAACTCACTACAGCGCGCAAGGAAGTTTTGGCGTAAGAGCGGAGGAGGAAGCGGCGGCAATCGAGGAAAGGTGAAAGGACAGGCTAGAAGACCTCTGACCCTCCCCCTATTTAATAGGGCACGGGGCGCGGAGCCCTGGCAGATGGGACGCAACCGACGGGACATGATCCTACGCGATGGGGCACGGCTTGAAATGGGGCCACCTACACTTGCAGCAAAGCCGCGAAAAATAGGGCACAACCGCATGCAAGCGCCCCTTCGCCTTGCGAGGCAGGAGAGCGGAGGGACCCACCATCAGGGCCTCCACTGAACCGAGGCTAGTAGGCCCTCAGGTCGATCGGACGAAGTGGAGGGACCCACCGTCGGAACCTCCGCCGAACCAAGGCCGGTAGGCACTCGGGTCGGTCGGACGGTTTGGGCCCCTGATGGGAGACAGGTAAAACAAGGGGAACACTAACGTGCAGGGCATGACCGACCCCATCACGAATGACGAACGCAGACTCCACTCGGGCGTACCTGCTGTGGGCATCCCGAACCTGTCACTCAAACACTAACATGCAGGGCGCGACCGACCCCGTCACGAACGACGGATACGGACTCCAATTGGGCATAGTTAGGGTGCCTCGAGCCCGTCCCTCGAACTGTCAAGATAAGCAATGTCGGCTTGGCCTCTCTGGTTGTGGAAACTGTAGATGGGGTGATGCCCTAGAGTTTGATCGAGGTAACCTTACCGACCCCCCATTTACTCACTCCGCAAACAAGCACTCATTCATTCATCCATCTCATGCGTGCATGCATTCATTCATGCATCAAACATTCTTCCCACACATGCAATCACTGCATTTCAATTGCTTCGCGTCAAGTCATGAAGCAATAGCGGCTCATTCAATATGAGCTGCCACCTCGCGTCAAACAAAGCAGGGGAAAAACGCAGATGAAGCCCCAGTGGCCTTTGCCCGATCCGCTCGGAAGCCGATGGGATCATCTTGACCTTCTTGTTCGATCCCGACCTCAAGCCATGCCCATAGAATCTCCATCGAGGGGAGGCCAGTGGGCCACCTGAGTTGGTCTCCGGAACGACTCGGGCATCTGTTGGAAGGCAGGTTGAGGAGCAGTGGAATGCCCCATGCGGACTATGCCGACCCCGATACGAATGACGGACCCAGATTCCGCTCAAACGTGCCCGTTAGCGAGCTCACCAAGCGCGTCACTCGAGCCATAAAGGCAAGTGGCATTAGCTCAGCCCCTCCAGTCGCGGAGACCGAGGATGGGTGACGCATGAAACTCGACCGACACCGACTGAGTCCGACGGGGCTTGGGGGCTCGGGTCGCCAGATCCCAACCTAGGGATACGACTGACGACACGAGTCGCGGTCGAAACGAACACAGGAAAGTACCCCGACCCGCAAGAGGGACCACCGTGATCGACGGAGACACCAAAGTTCGTGGCCCCAAAAGAGTACCTAAGTGCTCAGCTCCGACCGACTCCTCAGTCAGCCGCAGGCTCGGGGGCTAGACCCACCGGGTCCGCTCACGCGAACCTAGCGGTAACTGGACTGACAACGGGTCCTCCTCCTCGGGAGAAGGGCGCTGGTGTCCACTCGACTCGGTTCTGGTCAAGGGGGTACCAAAATGCTTAGCCTCCAACTGACTCCTTAGTCGGCCGCAGGCTTGGGGGCTACACCCACCGGGTGCGCTCACACGCACCCAACGGAAACTGGACTAAACACGGGTCCTCCTCCTTGGGAGAAGGATGCTCATGTCCACCCGACTCGCTTCTGGTCAAAGAGGGTAACAGAATACTCAGCCTCTGACCGACTCCTTAGTCGGCCGTAGCCTCTGCCAGATGTCCCCACGAGAGCTAAGCGTCTGCACTTACTCGGGGGCTGGAATGCTGGAACCACTCGGCTATCCTACGCAACGCAGCAAACAAAGGAAAAAATGCCAAAAATCCCGATGACAGTCCGCCTCTACGGCACGGTGGGCACAAGTTTCACACGTCGAATATGAGCTTTCATTAAGACTAAAGACATAAGCCAAAGGCTTTACAATATCACACAAAGCGTGCAAATATAACCCAGGGACTACCCTACGACTCGGCAACAAAAGAAACAAAAAGAGTGCAAGCCATACAAGAAAGTTGTGCTCGAAACCTCGCCCGCCGACCCATCCTCGCCGGATCTTCTCCGATCTCCTCCTTCTGAGCGAGAGGCGCTAGGAGGAGAGGAAGATGAGGGAACCCAAGTAGCATAGGAAGCCACGCAAAGTTCTCTTCCCCCTCTGGTGTGGCCTGGTACAGGAAGAAAAGGCAAGGAGGGAGTAAGAGAACCGCTCTCCGGATCCCTAGGTAAACTGGCTCGAGGCCACACGTGGCCATCGATGCCTACATATCTCCACCGCCGCCGCGGCCATGTGCATGGTAGGTGAAGACAATGACCTCTAGTGACCGGCGACCCAAGGTATGAGCGTGGCATGGAGGACAAGGAGGCCATGCTCCCCCTTCCTCCCAAGGCGGTGCCCTCGTCCTCTAATCCAGCCCCTCATTGCACGATGGATCCATGTTATGAGAGTTCTTCTCGCATCGTGGCGCCCGGGCATGCTGAAGGAGACTACAAGAAGGAGGTAGAACACCTATTACGAGAGATCTTCTGGCATCATGAGGAGTGGCCCAAGCCGCCTAGGGCAAAGAGCAAGAGCCTCAAACCTACCGGATCTACAACTCGAGCCATGGGATCTACAACCCGAGCCTTGGGGGCTTCGGATGCGGAAGCTTCCCTATTTATAGCCGGGCGAATGGCCAAGATCCAGGAGCGGTTACGGTTCACGTCCACGGACGCGCGAAAAAAACACCTTATAGCAGGGCGACGGTTCAGCACCCTTGTATTAAAGGCGTCAGGCCTTGAGACGATAGTTCGACCACCGTACGCTGAAAACCGAGGTGAAAGTACTGGGTCACGAGGCGCCGGTTTGGCTCCCACATGGAGCCCGTCCTTATCATCTCGAACATAGGGCCAAATCCCCCAAAGTGGCCCGGCCGCTTTGTAAACAAAACAAAAATAAACAACACCCCTGTGTGTGATTCCCCGTGACGGGGCATTCCGACCGATAGCCCCTTCAGGGCTTCAACAAAACCCCAAAGGGGCTTGAGGGCTCCTGACAGGTCCATAGACTCGGGGTCCCCAACGGGACTACTTTCCCATGATACTTAGCCCAATAAAGGGCATAACAACAAATGTACACTTGGGCCGGCCTAACTACGCGCTTTCAGGCCGAGACCACGATCCGGCTGCTGACCGGCCCCTCCAACCAGGAGGCCTGGTTGATGCCCCAACTAGAGGGAGCTAGCCGAGGGTGGGACCACAGTCCGACCCCGACTGAGTACTCCCGACTGAGTACTCCTGATGGAGTGCTCCCGACCTAATCCCCGACTGATGACTCGTCGTACCACTTGCACTGATCTCCCCAACCGGGGACGCCCGCCCGGAGTGGGCCCAGGGAGCAGATGGGGCGGATAATGAGGTGGTGCTAGGTCAGCTGGCCGTACGCGGAGCCGTACCATGCCACGCCCTGCGCACGTCTGCATAGTGGTGTCGTAAACCTACCCGCTATGGCGTAGTGGCCTGACGAGGAGAATAGGGACCGAGGACGAAAGCCATACCGTATCCACTGACGTGGGATTCGATAAGACTAGGCAGCGCTCGTACACTCACTCTATTATCCTCCCCCGACCTGTAAGGACCGTGCATTCTTTGGGCCTTTTACCACCTGAGGAACTCTAAAAGATATTGCACCATTCAATGAGCTTGTGTCACATTCATGGCGAATTGGAGGAACCTTATTTGATTTTTCTTGCATCTTGCTAAGAGAAGTATCTGCTTCCAAGTCCAACTTCTCTATGACTTTCTCCAAATCATCAATAAGCTCTCTTGACACTGAACACTTCAATGCAATGGTTGTAGCTTTTCAAGAGATAAGTGCAGCACGTGCTTTCAAATCTTCCTCCTCACTTCCTTGTTTGTCGATATAAAATTCCCTTTTCGCATATTTTGTCCATCTGTTTTGAATATATTCCGATGGCAAACTATACACTCCATTTATATTGAAGACTCTAGGGGCATGCTTGCACAATATACCTATACGATATGGATACCATTTTCAGCAAATTGTATAAAAATATAATGGCTCCAAACTTTTTGTACGTACCTATGGCTTCAAACTTTCTACAAGAACATGTAATGGTAGAATCTGCACTATTGAACACTACAGTTGCTCCATGATCGGATTGCATGTATGTGACAAAGAATGTCAGGTTGGTCCCTTCAGTTTGTAGCAATTTATGAGACAATGATAATTGTTTTTTAAATTCATCCTCAAACTCAGAATACATCATTCTTGTGTATGATTCCGCTGTGGTCTTCAGCATAAGTAAATCTGGGGTGTAAGTAACCGCGTCCTTTCGGCGTGAATTAAAGTCTTCATCTAACTCATTTTCATGAAGACTAACTGAAACCTTCTCACATTCTACAAGGAGTTCTGAAAGACCGAGTTTCCTACGAAATCTTTTCTTAAACACATTATTTATGCCTTCACTCCTTTGAGTCGAGGTCATATCTGCTGTAAAAGCATCACGGTACACAGCTGCCCACTTTGCCCTCAAATCATATAGGTTTCTCATCCAAGAGTTATCCTCCAGGTTATATTCAGATAACAACTCATTCCACTTCTCGATGAAGTAAGCCTCCGTTCTATCTTCATGCACACATATCTTAAAATCAGGTAGAAACTTGTTATCTGACTCGTGAATTACATGCCCGAGATATTTAGCAGCATTTAAATAAATGTGCGACAAATAAAGGCGATGGCTTGTATTTGGGAATACATAGGCAATTGCTCCAGCCATGGCCGCATCTTGATCAGTGAAAATTGTTCTTGGATGCTTGCCTGACATTGCTGTTAGGAATGTTTCAAAGAGCCAAACAAATGATTCAATAGATTCATTAAATATCAATGCAGCCCCAAATATTATCGTCTGCTTGTGATGGTTTGTTCCAAGGATTGGAGCAAAAGGCATCTCAAACTTATTATTCTGAAATATAGTGTCAAATGACACAACATCACCAAAGCATTTGTAGTCCATAATAGATTGACCATCTACCTAGAAAAAATTTTCTATCCGACCATCTTTCTCATCTACCTGAATAGCATAAAAAAATGTAGGATCCTGTAACTGTTTGTTTCTCAAGTATTGTACCAGTGTCTGTACATCATTGGCTTCTAAGTACTTTATGCGCTCACGTCCAATCTCGTTATTGCAATCCATTTTTGCAAAAGGGCACTTTGTCAGCTCCTCCGTAAAACTGCTTCATGAACTCATACATCTGGGCTGGCTTCATCTCGGCATCTCGTATCTGGCCAATTAGCATCCTATCTGCTTCAGTGACACGTTGTTGGGATCTCAGCTTGTGCGACTTATCTGGACTAGCAAGGTAATGATTATGTTCAGTTAAAATCTTTTGCACTGTCCAAATCCCCTCTCTGCTGACACTAAACTGAACACGAGCATCACAACCCGTTCTTGTAGTGTCTTTTGATGACTCAGTTTGCCGATGTCCCTGGCTACTGCAAACTATATATTTCTGAGATATACTACCATCCACTGGACGATTTGTATTGCTCTTTCTAACATTGAACCCAACCTTACTGGTATATGTGTTATACATCTCAAAGGCTTGTTCCTCTGATTCAAAATTCATTCCAACTTCAGGAGTGATCCCAACTTTATATGCCACCTGTTGTAAAATGAGATGATGAATAATTATTCAGTCATGTTATGCATGATCGTACCAAAATAGATGAGTAATAACATGCGATGTTTCTGCATTATCGTATAAATGAACATGTGATGACCCTACCTGTGATGGCTGCTCTCTGTCGACTCCATGACCACCATCAGCGATTGCATCATCCTCATGCGCATCTGAGGTTGTCTACTGTGAGCTTGTATCATGCGCTTTGTTGATTTATTTCTTCTTTGCATTGATAGTTTGGAAGGAGCTAGAGAAGGAGAACAGGGAGTTCTTTGAGACGTACAAGAAGGATCGGCCGGGAGAAGAGTCGACGCAAAAGAATCCATCTGACAAGAAGTCTTCCGCTCCCAAGAGCTCAGAGCTTCATACGACGACGGGCAGATGGAGTTCCGTTGGTGGTGCGTCACGGAACTGTCTCCGGTGGTGCGATCAGTCCTTTGGGTACTCTGCAGGCGATTCAGTAGCTCGTGTAAATCACAAATTCAGAATGAATTGCACAACACTGATGATTGCAAAGATGAATATTTTTTTAACCATAACAGAGACTTACTTTCGTTGAGCTCTCGAGGCAGGAAGCTGTTCTTGGGGTGCGTTGCTGGTCCGCCGGCCAGATGGAGGAGGTGGCGAGCCGGGCCAGATGGAGGTGGCGGCGTCGCCGATCCGCCGGCCAGATGGATGAGGTGGCAGCAGCCCGGATGCAGGCGGCGGCGGCAGTGCGTTTCCAGACGTAATGGGCAAAGACAGAGACTTGCGAGAGGGATCTGTACTGCCCCCTTCGTGATCTTTGGGCCAATCACACCACGTAGGCAAGGCACGGCAGCATGCTGCATGTATGTCCTCCGCGCGCACCACGCCTATTCCGATTCCCCGCCGAGCCATGCAGCCACGCGAGGAGCCAGGCAGCCGAGCTGCGAGGAGCCTTCCCTGACGTCCACGCGTCGACCGAGCGGATGGGTGCGCACCGGACGGGTGCGCACCGGATGCGCTTTGCATCGGGCTGCACCGAATTTTGAGCGGCGTTTTGCAGTTGCAGCAGCCAGCTTTGTGCCGCGCCGCGTCAAACACGCAAGGGGCAGTCTTCTGAAGTCTAATCAAATTATCGAAAATCTTTTTGATCAACAATTCAACATGTATAAATACAGTTCTAGTTACTTTTCGTGGAAAAAAAATAACATTAGCAAGTGTTGTGTATGATGCTATTCGTCAGATTCATCTGAATATTCCAACTCTTCATCATCTTCTTCTCCTGAATCTTCAGGGTCATCACCTTCTTGCAGTTCCTGATCATAGTCCGTTTTGCCTGCGCTGGCCTCCGCTGATGCCTTTGCCTGTTCCCTCTTGTTCTTCAGCTCCTCTATCAAGTCCTCGAGGCTGTCATCCTCCCCGGAGCCGGCGTTCTTGGCCGTCATCAGGCACTCGGCGACGTCGGCCGGCGTGATGTCCACCTCCCGCAGCAGCTCCTCGACAGCGCCGAACAGCGGGTGCACGTCGACGCCGAAGTAGTTCTTGGCCAGGGTCTTGAACGCCTCGAAGCCGCAGTAGGACATCTCGATGTGCATGTCCATCCTGCCCCGCCGGATGAGCGCCGGGTCGAGCCTGTCGGCGTAGTTGGTCGTGAAGACAACGATCCGCTCGCCGCCGCACGCCGACCACAGCCCGTCGATGAAATTGAGCAGGCCCGACAGCGTCACCCTGCTGCTCTTCTTCGGTTGGCCCTTCGTCTTCGCTTCGCGGTCGCCCGTCAGGTCCAGGGTGCAGTCGATGTCCTCGATGACGATGATGGACTTGCTGGTCGTCTGGACGAGGAGCTTGCGGAGGTCGTCGTTGGTGTGCACGATGGTGAGCTCGATGTCGTAGATGTCGTAGTTGAGGTGGTTGGCCATGGCCGCGATCATGGTGGACTTGCCGGTCCCCCGCGGGCCGTAGAGGAGGTAGCCGCGCTTCCATGGCTTGCCGGTGCGCCGGTAGAAGTCCCTGTTGTTCCGGAACGCGTCGAGGTCGTCCATGATCTTCTTCTTCTTGGCTGGCTCCATTGCCAGCGTCTCGAACGTCGTCGGGTGGTCGAAGTTGACGAAACTCCACGCGTTGTCGTCGTCGTAGTAACTGCTTGCCACGTAAAAATGAATGAATAAACAAACAAACAAACAAATAAATATATAAATAAATAAAATTCAAGAACGGCATCGGCGAGGGGGAGGGATATGATGCTACGTACGAGTACTCGGAGATTCTGTTGTTGCTGTAGAGCCGGCGGCGGCGGTTGGCGAAGAGGATCTCGCGGCCTCTCCGGCGGACGTGCGGGAGGTACTCGTCGATGACGAGCCGGCGGTGGTGTTTGTGGAACGTGAGGCGCTGGGACGGGCGCCGGCGGTTGTTCTGCTGCCCGTCCCCCTCCGACTCCTCCGACACCGACGACCACAGGAACGTGGCGCCCCGAAACTCGTCGGCGACGTCCTGGCCGTCGCGCATGCTGACGACGAGGCCGTCGCCCTCCTCGGCGCCCTCGGCTCGGAGCTCGAGGGCGTCCTGCGAGCACGCCGCCGGGCCTCTCCGAGATGTCGAGGCTGACGTAGGGGTTGACGACGGCGAGGGCCCGCCGCGCGTGGCGCCGGAGGAAGAGGTTGAAGTAGGTCTGGAACAGCCGCCGCGGCGCGTACGCCGCGAGCAGCGGCGCCAGCAGGAACCACGACGAGGCGAAGTTGGCCAGCACCCACTGCCGCACTCGCGCCATCGCGCCGGGCTTCGCCGTGACGGCCATGGCCCTTCGATCTCGAACGCGCCGGCGCTCTTGATCGAGCTCAATGCATGGGCTGGCGCGCGCGCGCGCGCGCGGAGATTTATACGGCGCGCGTCGCCCGAGTTCGTTTCGAATTCTCAAAGCCCCTGGCAAGGCAGCATACGAAAGAATCCTTGGTAGAATTTCCAAGTTCGTCTCGAATTGATGAACCCCTTGTAGGATTTCCAAGGAAGATGAAGGAATAAAAACCGAAACGTCCGTGCAAGGATCACCGCATCATGGATGGCGCCGCGATTGCAACCAGAGCGCCGCCAACCGGTGCTCGCGAGTTCGCCATTCCTCGTCTCTACGGCTCTACCTCTCGACTCCACGCCTGACTGCCGGAGCCGGCGACTGCTCGCACGGGTGCGGTTGGTCGAAGAGTTTCTACACGATGCTCTTGCAGTCTTCTCGATATCTTACTGCCCTTCTCCATGAGAACTCGAGCACTCGAAAAGAATGTATTTATTAGGAGTATAACTACTGATCATGTTTTACGCTCCTCCTCTACTTGTACTGTTGTTATTAGATGTGATGAGTTTAATGCGTGTGGGATATGTGATGATTATAGGTTGCATATAGGAGTGGCATGACTGGTAACGCCGGATCACGAACACGAAGTGTTCGATGCTCTCGTCCTTTCAAAGTCTTTGGCTGTAGACAAGCCCAAGTTCTGAGAGCAAACTACGTCAGTGCCAAAGGTAACCACCAATGCAAAACACCACATTAACACAGTTAATCAGGCGATTGATGTAACCGGTGGTCACTCTATACCGTCTCATGAAACAAAGCAACATCCCAGCTATAGACCTATAGTCTGTAGCCAGCACTGCAGAATGTGAGCAAACAGTCGCTTTAAAATCAGCATGACAGCATCCTAACAGCTCTCCATTCTTTTAACGGTGTGTGCATGAACTATGAATTCAGTCAAAGATGGTATTTGCCTATGTGCCTAGCTGCTAATCCTCTGAAAGAAATAAAGGTAGCCCATATCCTTGGGCAGGTCGACAGATGCGGCGACCTTGCTGTCGTTGAATATTGTCCACCTCCCATCCTTGAGGACATGAGCTACATAGTGCCCGCAGTGGGTGGATGTGCCCATATGGCTCACAAATGCCATCAGCTTGTATCCTGCAAACAGAACATTGTTATGGAAAGCGAATCTCAGTCACCTGATGATCAACTAAACTGCAAATACAGAAGTGAAACCTAATTTAGAGTTATACTTAAATGGGTAAGTTTGGAATCATCAAGCATGCCAATCTAGGATAGGACCTTGCTTATCCTACTTCATATCTTTGCCATTGTTTTCAAGAACGTTAGAAATAATATATATTGTTGGAAACATAGCCAATTCAGTTTTTGCATCTACTTTTCGTGATAACATGGTACCTATCAGCACGATATGCACACATTAAGAGAACCTTTCAAAACATCAACATGGCTCAAGTAATGCATCATGACAAAGGGCTGAAGGGAACAAAGGGATTAGTGAAACTTACTGCCACTTCCATCTGGTACGTAAGTGTCATCAGCATTTACATTACTAGTTGAAGAGTCAGCAGATGCTGAACTCGATGCCTCGGGGTGGCTAAAAATCCAATCGGTAGCTTTCTCGATATTACCACCCTAACACAAAACAAAACAAGATTTGTCATATTAGAACAGGGCCAACAACATTGCAAAGTTGAGAGGGAACAGTGGAAGAGGGAAATGCAATAGAAGGCAAGTGGAGGAGCAGATTGGCAACCACTAATGTCCTTAAGGTTAAGAATCTTCAGAACACTGCCTATTCAAAACAACAAATCATAAAAGAGAATCTTACAGAAGCTTTCAGGGCCTTTATGGCAACATCTTCTGGGAATCCAAAGGAAATGAGAGTTTGAACACTTGCTTCATCAACAGATTCAGAAGCACGTGAATCTTTTGATATGGGATCATTTATATCTGCATCGCAAAATGAAACTTAGATGGAGAACAGTTTCTTCTGTCACAGTTACGACTTCGAAGTACAAGTTGATTATTTCATGATGAGAAGTGGTTATGAATAAAATAATCACAGTAACAGACCAACCTGGATCGTCCATGTGTGAGAGGAGCCAATTCATTGCCTCCTCAACTCCTGTGTTTGATGTGTTAATAGCAGCTTTCTGACAGTGAAGGTAATTGAACCCCATACTTGCAAGCTGGGACACAATATCCTCACTGGCAACAGGTAGAGCAGGCTCCGCTTTGTTGTCACCAGAAGCTGAAGCAATGCAAAGTCAAAAAAGATGAGGAGAAACACATTATAGAACTAATAAATGAAATCCTAACCTCCGTCGGGTAGCAGCTCTTCCCCAGGCTGTACACCCTTGCTGCGCATATGTGAGATATCAATTGTATCTGGCACATCTATATAAACATCTGAGACAGAAATAAATGGCCATCAGCCAATACATCAAAAATAGGGAGGAATAAAAAAGATATTGCCAACTAAAATCACATTCCAACCAAGTATAACTGTTGTATGAAATAGGAAAACAATGTCATCAAACTGTTTAAGAACATCTATCCCAAAATGTGAGATTGCTAAAACATTTACTGATTCTAGTAAAATTCGGCACCAGTTGCTGAATTGAATTGTGGGTAATGTTAAGGTGGATTACTTGCTCAGAACAGCCTGAAAATATCATGTGATACTGGACATGTGCTGTACTGGAAGATCTCTATGAAACAAGACTAATGGATTTTAAAACCATTCTTTCAATCAGCAGCATGCATGCTCACGCAGACAAAGTGGGGAGTATTACCGAGTTTCTTTGGCACCCATCCTGCTTCCATTACAAACTTGCGCATATGCAGCACCAGGTAATCAGGAAAGGTGTTAAAGCCAGCAGTCCTGCACAAAATATTTCATTGTTTACATGCTATATATAAGCAGCCATCATATTGTTCTTCAGATAACACAGATTCAGCCATTACAAACAAACACAATTTGAAGTCCAAACATACCACCTATTCTACAAAATGTTCTCAATTGAGCAGAGGAATCAATTAGCATTGAAGGGGTCTCCACAATTCATGAGTAAAAATCATGGACTCAAATCCTCACATTAAGATTATTGCAAATACCAGGACTAGCTTAAAAAGTTCAGTATTGGTATACAGGTTAGAGAATTAATTTATGCTAACTAGTTTGGTTTAAGATTGTTGATGCTGAACTGCTGAAGTAGTGCATAACTACACTGCCTTTTTGCCCTAGTCAAACTGGATTCCCACTGGGCAACTTTTCATGTAAATGAGCTTTAATATAGTCACTGCTGATTGATGTCACATGGATGACTTCACTACTGAAAGGTGGTGCTTAGTTGATAAGCTAAACAAAATAAAAAATCCCTAAAAAGTTACGCAGTCATTCCAAGGCAACATGGGCATTCACCAAATATTATCCTAATATTTATTAAATAAATGAAAAAACTACGGCATTGCTAAAATAATTTACCAATTAAGTATTGCACTTTCATATGAGAATACTATGTTAAATATCCTTTAAAAAGTGTAGAGTTCAAAACGTGCATACTTTGTGGCAGTCGTCTTCGAATTTAAAGCAGTGCTGTAAAAATCAGGAATTTCCTCTGGGCCTGCAAAGTTTGCCAAGCATGCCTCCAATGGGACTCTAGGCCTCACAATTTCCTCATTAGACCTGTTATGGAAACACAGTTGTCCATAAGGCAACATTAACCAGGTACTCCATGGACTATTAACGATTGAATGACTTACACTTCTTTTCCATCCAAGTCCATTGTGACTTTCTTTTCATTAAAAGCTTCTAGCTCCTCTGCATGTCAAACAAATGTCAAGGACCTATACATTTATATGTCCCAGCAGTAAAAATGTTTAAAGCTACCTTTATTAGTTGCCTCATGCAGTGGTATGCCCAAAGAAAGAATGTAGTCCGACCGTTTGTTGTAAGAAACTTTCCCAGAAGGGCACTGGACCCTCTCCTCAATAATGAACTTGAAACCTGAACAAGGATTTAACTCATGGTTCCCAGGGTTTGCCTGCTCAACTCGGTCAATAAGGTGAAGGAAGAAGTCAAGGGCATCCTGGATGAATCGACAGATGTTAAGACTTAATACACTTATTTCATAACAATGATTATGGTTTTTTATATTAAAAAATTACAACAAGAAAAATGCTGGTTGCCATAGCTTATACTCCTGCCATTTTTAAATATATTATGTTTAGGACAAGCTAATTACTTCATTTTTTAACTAATTAGCTTGTCTTAAACATCATAGATATTCAAAAATTGGAGTCAAGGTTGAAAAGAATACTACCTGTTGCCTCATACTAGAAAATTCAGGATGGTTCGCAGCAATAACTGACTTAAACATGCGAGGACGTATCCCTTCCTGCCCCTATCAAAGTGAACACACAACATACGGGAAAATATCAGAAACAAGAAGTATGTCAGAGTTTCATTTCATCAATACCAAGGGTATTTCTGAAACACTTAAGATTTTCAGAATGAAGTGAACGGCATAGAACCAGATTGGCTTACTAAAACTCATAGGAACTTGCAATCCCATTAAACTAGAGGTGCAGCAAGCAAAGAGTACATGGTGTTTCACTATAATGAAATCGAGAAGAGATAAAAAGCCAACAATAAAAGAACATTTAAGTCAGCATTACATGTTTGTACAATCTAGAACGTAGGAGACCTGTTACTCAAAGCACTTGTTTATCCCCAATTCAAGTAAGAAACAAAACGGCATGAAGGCTGTGTAAAACCCCCTTCGTTGCACAACATCTTCCCACAGACACTCATCCCCTTGACTATTCAAGCATAACAACATTCAATTGCTAAGGATGTTCACTATAGCACAGCTAACAAAACAATCCTTTCTGTTTCTCTTGAATAACCAAATCTGACCCTAGGTACATGGATTCTACTACCACGCACAGCAGTTTTGATTTTTCCCAATCAAATCAAAGAAGTTTACAGGTGAAGGTCCATCAAATGAAGAGGAAGAACAGTACGTCGGTAGACAACAAGCAGAAGCGTGAACTGGTATTGCATAACATTAACTAGGAATGCGACAAGAAAGCAGTCTATGCCAGATGGAACCACCAAACAATCATTATTGACATACTAAAAGCACCAGGATAGAAAAGGTAACAACCGACAATTGGAAGCCATAGCAACAGATCAATACAAAATGGAACTCATACCTCCTTGGTTCGTGCAGAATATTTTCCAGAGAGCAAACCATGTCCTAGTTTTGTCCTGTACAAAAAGTAAACAAGCATATAAGAGCAAAATACAAATTGATCAGCCCTTGCATAGAAAATATAGCTAACTGATAGCTTGAATGGAAGGCAACACAATTTTTTTCCTAAAGTAAGTTAAATGCTTGGTTTCAACATTGTTAACACACAAATGTATCAGACCTCAACTACATAAACAACAATATTATCGTGCGCGCCACACACACACACACACACAAACAAGGCCATATGACCTGCACTTCAGCTAGTGTAAACTTACATCTGCATGTTTAGGTCCACAGTTGGATCAGCAGGTGCAGTTGCAAATGCAGCTTTCAAACTCTGCTTCTCGAAGTATCTGAAATGAACGTCACTCAGTGTAACAGAGAAAAAAAAGGACAAATGTAACAATTGGATGAAAAATGATTGTGAAAAAGTAAAACTAACCTCGATATGAAAGGATGGGTTGAAAACATGACTTGCATTATTGAAGCCATATAGCAACTGTAAAGAGAGGTATTAGTTTATTACAAGAAATTATGAAAGCAGAAGACAATATCATGAAGTCAAACCACCTTACCTGTTCCCTAGGTTTGCAAGACCAGTATAGCCAGGTCCAAATAGAAGTTCAGCATCTTTTCCACTTTCTTGTATTCTATTCCAGTCATAATTTGTGTTGGCATCAAGTTCTCTCTCGGCAGTAGTCATCTCAGTCTGCAAAAACAACAAGACACATAAATTTGCTGCTTAAAATATGGACACAAAAAAAGAACAGAATATTGCATCACCATTGCTAGCATTTTTCGTTTCTAATTCCTGTCAAATATCACATCCAATGAGATAGTTGTTTACAAATAATTCCTAGGGCAACAGAATCTACTCATAATATTTTTTTTGTTCAAGAAGGGTTCAAGCATGAAAGCAACCTTGGTATCAAGCGGTCAACAAGTTGACGAGCAATAATGCGTAGCTCAAATGTTATCTTATCTTGGAGGGTAGTCTACAATTTGAGTGCTATAGCATATCTTAGTCACTATGATAATTCCAGGTCTGATTCTTTCACAATTTTTTTACCAACAAAAGGCTCTATTAAACAAAGCTAAATTATCTTATATAGTGACACAAAAATCAAATATCGTTGCTCACCTTTTGAAGTGAAGAAAAATCGATACCGAAATGTGACAAGTGCTGAGCTAATAGTGGATCTTCAACACTATCATCTTCCGGGTATGAGAAAACGTCTGAGCTGTCGCAGAAAATATGGCATCAACAGGTATTTAACAATAAAAACCACCTCTGTGAACTGCATAGATTAATGAAATAGATCGATGTGTTTAAGAAAGGCAGGTTAATGTGCTCTCAGAGATTGTGTGCCAACAGTGTTTGCAAAATTACTTTTCTCCAGACAATATTTTTTAAAATTTTCAAGCCTCTGAAAACAATTTTGGACATTGGTTTTATCATTACATTTATGCATAACAAGTAAACGTTGTGTTAATTTACCCCCATTCAAGGTCATATGATCCAAGAAGATTTTCAGAAGTGCATTAAGCCATTAGTTGCTGAGAAATAAAAATGCTGGCTATTTGATTCCAGATCAAAAGCTCTGTAACTAGAGTTAGTAGTAACTTGCGAACACTAAGCGGCCATTTACCAATATCTAATTATTGAATCCTGATGGGATAAATAGCACATCCAACTGGTGACTGATAGCAACATGTATGTTCAGTAAATAAATGGAAATAGGAAGGCTAATTATAAAAATAAAAAATATATTAAAAAATCATCTCAATGCAGTTCTGCTATGTATCATGAAGACAGAATCCCATTTTCTAAATTTTAATGCTAAAAACAAGAAAGTCCAAAGTGCAAAGGTTCAGGTGTACAATTACCTGCGGCTTCCAAATCAGCAGTTATTGTTCCAAGCTTTACTGCAAGAGGGTATTTAGTCTGTTCGTAATGTTCAATTGCATGATTATTCCCACCGCTTCCATCCCAAAGCTTTCTCCCACAAAGGATCATACCATCAGTTAAATTCAACCAGAGGTTCTCAGTTTTATCGCATTTGCTACACTTCCATCCAGTAGGAGGCACAATAACACCATTGTCTAGCTGCTGCAGATCCATAGCATATTTACTAATGTTCTTCTTATCAGCAACCCAAGCAGCTAGTTGTTGTTTTCTATCAGCACTCTCAGCAAGGATAACCTTATCAACTGCAAGCCTAACCTGCAGGGTGTAGTATACATGCTAAATTAAAATGCATACAATAGATTTAGCCTTCAACTTACATCAAGGGTAAAAAGTACCTTCTCTGGCAAGTCAACTGAAGGGAATGGAAGAGAGATAAAATCAGGTAAGATGATGATTTCAAAATGCTCATCATATTCAGGTTCTTGATCACCAAAGCCTCCTTCAACACCTGTCAATTGCAGAAAAACTAATTAATGGAGATCATAACTTCTTAAGTATATAACAGAAATGCCTAGACCAACGTCCTAATATTTGTAAGTCTGCAAACACAGGAATACACTGTACAGTTCTAACAAGTGTCTACCTCAAGTATGAAAATTCAGATATATAAACAACTCTTACTGCAAATTTAGCATTATACTATAAATACTAATCATAAATTATATGACAAAACCAACAGCAGCCCACATAACCACTGTAAATTTGAATCCATACCGCAGTCTTAATTTTCTAGATAATACCAAACAACATAGCGCAATACCACAACCTTGCTATGCTACAGCATTCCTAGAGAGTACTACACCACTACAGTACAGAGGCTTCATCAACAAACAGAAAAGCAAATATATCATAGCATTCCTAGAGTATTTTGGTGACACTGCCACACAATTTACATATTTCGTGTGAATCTGAATCCAGATAGCAGATACAATAAACTCCATTCTGTCCATCACAATTCAATCAATAATCATGATAAACAAGACCGAAAAGAAACAATGACATCACCTGAACCTAAACGCACGATTCACTTAGGCTGCAAACACTTCGCGCTGGAACTTAAAGCATAAGTATTCAGCACGATCAGCATAAGTCTGAACTTTTGGCTTCAGTCAAGCTACGCAGAATGGCTTATGTCCAAGTAAGAAGAACACATACCTATCGCGAGGAGTGTGGGCTTCTTAAGCGGGCGATCCGCCTCGTCGGGCTCCGGCTTCCGGCGCTGCACGATGTGGAGGTACACGGGGTTCCCGGTCTTCTCGAAGTTCCACTCCACATGCTCCCTCCCGAACCCCAGGAACGAGCTCATGTCCACGTACAGGCCCCCCTCCGACCTCTGCACACAGCGCCGAACCGCGTCAAACCCTAGCCGTAGCAAATCGAGGCGAAGAGGGGGAGGAGCACAGGGGGGCAGGCGGTAGTTACCGGGGTGTCGAAGGAGACGCAGCACTCGTCCTTGTGGATGCGGTTGGTGGGCTCCGGGATGCGGACCTTGTGGAGGTGCGAGCGGAGGAGATCCATGGCCGCGGGCGGCGGCGAGCGGCGCCGGCGGAGGGTCGCGTCTAGGGTTTTGGGGTTGGAGACGGCGAGAGAGATGAGAGGGAGGAAGAATGGGTGATTAGTTGAGGGGGGAGAGAGTTAAGTAGGAAGCTTGGTGGGGTAAACCAAACCCAAGCGTTCGGCCGGCCTCCATAAGTTCTTTAAGAATTTTTTTTGGCCAAAATACATTTGAACCCTTTTCTTTCTTAGAACACTGCAGTTCTCTTGGATTCATGCGAGGACATATTTTCTCCGTGTGGAATTCTACATTTGGCCCTCAATCTGATCACGGGACTCCTTTTTGCAACACATGATACACAAACCAGAGCATAGCCTTTTCGAACCTTGTGAGATTGGTGGGGAGAAGTTTTATCGTACTTTCAAATACCAAGAGGGAGAAAACAGAGACCAACTATTCGAATTATCGCAAGAATTTTGTAAATACAATTTTACAATTTCCATAATATCGATGAAATTTCCATGTCCTTAGAAACTTCCTACAGGCCCAAATTCTTCACATGCAAAAACTCCTACAAACCAACCTGTACTGTGCAAACTCATGCAAGAATGCTTCCCCTCATCGAAGTCCCTTTGTTAAAGAAGACCAAATGTACTGATCTTACCTCGAAAAAATTTGCAGATGGTGATGATTAGATGCAAACATTGCAAACAAGCCCACCATAAAACTTGCACGATGGGAGCCATAGCTGTTCAACCTGGCGCTGATGGGAATGCAGGGTGCCCGTCTGATAGAGATCCAACGCTAACGATCACCGCAGGATGAAGTTAGGATACTTGCCAAGAGCTGAGATCCATCACCCAAGACCACATCCACATCCATCGCAACCCGAGGATGCCAAATCTTCCCCCCGAAACCGAGAGGAATCAGAACTTCACCCGATCAATTCTACTTTGGGATCCACTACACATCATGCGAACTGGAATCGGATGCCGGAACCTGAGTACGTTAGGCATCACGAGCAACGATTCCTTTCTTGCAAGTTGGGGCGCCAATCTGTACCTTTTCCTAGCCATGAAGCATCCATAGTCTAGATGCAGCACTATATCACAGCGCAAAACGCATTTGCAGAGATGCAGCGGGGAGCACTGGGAATTCAGAACCTGGCCATTTCAGAAATCAGAGTGCAAGTATCAACAAGATAGTTGACAGGCACCAATACTAGATTACTCGATATACCTCCGGCTCAGGTTCTAGTTTTCTATACAAAAGCTAGTGCTAAACCACTTCTTCAGGGTTTACTGCATGCTACTTCCACGGCCATATGTTCAGCCACGCAGTTCAGTAGTCTCCAACTGCAACATATCAGCAGCACAGCTGAGCAGCAGGCAGCTAATGGTGTGACAAAAGGGGCGGCCATCAATAGTTAACATCTATGGCGCGGCATGACGAAGGTGACCTAATCTCCACAGCTTGACATACTTGTCATGGCCTGTGGAAGCCACCAGGCCGGAGCTCGATGAGGCCACGGCTGAGATGAGGCTGTCGTGCGCTGCAATGGTCATGCTCCGGTTCTCGGCCATGTCCCACAGCTCCAGAGACTGCAACATTCAGCACAGCCCACAGGTAAGCATGAAAGACATTTCAAAGACGAACAGCAGCTGCAATCATCATGGAATTGTGCTAAAACAATCTTAACTCGTGTATATCAGAGATACTTCATTGTTGCAATTGTTCATAGCATTGTCCTACTAGGCTGCTACTCGTGGATATTAGTGAAACTTCAGACTTCAAACAGTATCACTTGTGTTAAAAGATATGCTCTGCTAAAAGCCTAAAACTGAAGTGGCAGCAATTGTGTAATCTGTAAAGGAATTGAATAGTGGAAGGTCAATGTATGAAGTTGAAACCCCCATCTAACCACAGGCAACCTAGGTCCATGTAATTGTGAGTAAAAGCCATACAAGGTAAAGTTACTTGCCTGGTAACAGCCAATGACAAGCAAGGATGGATATGTAGGGTGGAAAGCACATGAACTGAACTTTCTCCCGCTGCAGTTAAGCTCATTCACACAGCTCTCCTCGTTCAATGACCACATCTTCACCATGTCTTCACTGACAGACACGATATATCCTCCAGTGGGATCCCAGCACAAGGAATCAACGTGGTTAGTGTGGCTCTGCAATTTCCAAGAAATGGGACTATCAGAGCTGCTTTTAAGTGATCTCTTATCAATAACAGGGGAGCTATAGTGATAAATATAGAAATGAATGCTGACTATATCTATCAGATTTTTGTAGATAAAGGAAGCTTTATTCCAATATGGAATGAGGTACCGGCCACTGTATTAAGCAGGTGCACACAATTAGCAAGGTGTGACTTGCAAATGTATTCAAGTTATCAGCAAACTGTTAAGAGTCACCTCAGTCACTTACAAACCTCAAATCTCCTCACACAAGCTTGTGTCTCCACATCCAGAATAGAGACCATATTATCTGAAGCTGTTGCAAGATATCCTCCATAACGTGGTTGGAATCTCAGCTGGGTCGAACCTCCCTGCATAGGCATCGAACACAGAAAAATCTTATTGTTACAATAGCATCAGCTCACTTCGTGTTCGGGGAAAAGGAAAATGAAAAACTCAGGAGACAGTCCTGTCACATCAGAGACAAGCTGGTGATTGTGCCTGGTGACAACTCACTTTCTTTTACACACTATCAAGGTATCTACCATATATTATCCATGCTTGCTACCAATTAAACAAGTTGATATGATATGAAATGTCAGATGTACTAAACAGTTTGCTACTCAGCATGCAAGTTAGACATAAGTCTGTGTTTGCGGCAAGAAGAAAATTACAGGCTGACAATATACTAAATATGCAAAGTTGAGAAACCTTGAAAATTCGGACGTTGTTTCCATGCTTGATATTCCAGAATCTTATCTCATTGTCCCCATCACAAGAACAAATGAGGTCATCCTTGTTTGGGTGGAAATCAAGCGACATAACAGATGCCGAGTGCCCAGTGAATGTACGAATTGAATAATCCTGCTGCAAAATTAATTCCAATGAATAACTATAAGATCAAACTGAAAAGTAGTAAAATACAAACACATTTTGCTGCATATCACCTATTGACTCCACTTCATATTAAGGAAACGATGCTATGGACCTTTACAGGATACAACTGCAAACAGTGGTCGCTTACTGCTTTCTTTTCAGCTTCACACCAATAATTAAATACACAAAGTAGTTCAAGTAGGAAAGGGCATTGTAAGACAACCACCTTAGTTTTCAAAATAAAAATAAGCAATGAAGTATCATCATTGAATGTTACTTGGCATAGCTATTCAGCACAACATAGCTGCACAATGCATGACAGAGAATGTGATCAACAGGAGAAAATTATCACGTGTCAAGCATAAACTGTACAGAATGAAAAACGTAGAGCTAGAAATAAACTTACAGGGACATGCATAAGTTCAGTAAATTGTGTAACTAAACATGGTGAAATGTACATAACTTGACATATGGACACGATCAGAGCAAAAGGTAGGAAGCATGGATTGTATACTTACATTATCGGCATCCCAGACCCTCACGGTTTTATCAAATGAAGAGGTGGCAAGGTGTGGAGTGCTCGGGCTGAAGCGCACATCAGTTATTAGCAGAGAATGCTCCTCCAATATTGATTTTTGCTTCAAAGTTTCAGCATTCCACAGGAATACCTGCATTGCGAATTACAAATGGTATTAAGTACTCCCTCCGTCCCAATTTACAGGTCGTTTTGGCTTTTCTAGGTGCATAATTTTAGCTATGCACCTAGATATATGCTTATGTCTAGATACATAGTAAATACTATGAATCTAGAAAAGCCAAAACAACCTCTAATTTGAAACGGAGGGAGTAGCTACATATTTCAGAGCAAATAACAATTTTGAACATAAAGTTCCATGACTGTATCAACTCCACTGAAATCAGATGGAAAACTACTCACTACGCTCCCAAGGTCATAAGCTTGTATTTTTTTGCTATATCAATAGAAACGCACACATTGAGTGTTGTTCGTTCAAAAAAAAAACTCCACTGAATAGCTTAGCAAGCACAGCGACACATGCTTTTACCTTCTTATCTTGACCTCCAGTAGCGAGTAGTTTTCCATCTGATGAGAAGTGGCAACATAGAACACTGCTTGTGCTTGCTTGAGCTGAAGACATCTCTCGGAGGATATATCCTGAATCAACATGCAAGAGGAAATAAAAGCAGTAATTTGCAAAAAAGAAATTTGACTAAACAATATAGGGTTAATCTGATGCATTGAACCCACATATCACATATAGTACTAGCCATTTGTGACAGACCAAGGACAAAATGACCCAAATCCCTAGGATGTCCTCAGAGGCTATACATCAATTTGTAAGAATGGGGGTCTTTCTGTGTACTTGTGTAGGTCCAGTGCCACCAGTTCTTTTTATAGAACTTAACAGTAACTGAACTTTAAGTATATGGATTAAACAGATAGGATATGCCACAAACCTTTTGCAGAATTGATACAGTGGCTGCCAGCAGATCTTAGATCCATGTCATCATGTGATAAGATCGGTTCTACATTATTGTCTTCCATGGAGTCATCCTCCACATAGTGATCCATATCAACCTAGAATTAAGGAATATCATAAATAAAATAATAAAAAATCCAACAAAACAGCAGACTTTATAGGCTGCCCCACAAATCTATGTACAACTGCCTCACCAAAGAGTGTACCCTAGCATACAGCAACTTACAAGTGAGTTAGCTGGTGATGCTGTTGGCACCAGGGGCTCGGAACCATAAACAATTAAAGCCTTAGATAAGCTCGCATTGTGAAGCAGCGGTGGGGTTGATATGGTATCTCCTGGAGAATGTGCGGAAGGAGTTGAGGGCGTTGAACTGGGGGAAGCACCAGCAGTATTCGTAGTACCAGAGCTATTAGCCGGACCAGACGATGAGATAGGCTGTTTGCGCTTTCGCCCTTTTTGATTCTTAGAAACCTGTGAGACATAAACCATCGGAAAATATGGATTCTATTATTTTGACAGAAATTAAATTAAGGGAAAAAACAAATGAGGGGTGATCTTGGAGAGAGAGAGAGACCTGGTCATGTCCATGGAAAGCCACGGTTACAATTCCAGCACCCATTTTTTCCAGCTCGCCTGCATGATAATTTGAGCTTTGTTGTTGCTGATTCAGCAATGGATGTTGGAGGAGCTGTTGCTGACTGCTACTTTGTTGTTGCTGCTGCAGAGCTGCTATCTTCTACACAAGATAGACGATGTAGTAAGGTTTAACTGAAAATATAAAGGGTTTATTCCCAAATGGTAGTTTTGGGATACATCTGTATTGTACGCACATACACTAGCAGCCAGATCACCAAGTGATCATAACAATATCAGTACATTTGATTTTGACACTACATGTACAATTAGTTAATCAACGACAACGATGATCAATAGCCCATTCCTTTTCATGATTTAACATTTATTTGGCAACAAGAAAATGATTTTGTTAGATAATGGAAAAAAACCGGCTTCAAACCTCTCAAAAGAGAGGCATCAGACCGCCAAAATTACAAGCATACTCAAAGTTTAACAAGAAAATGATACTGCAGAGTAAATCTATCAACTGGGAATTGGATATCAGTTGGTATTCATGGAAGTCCCTGACAATGTCATGACTTGATAAACCTTAACACAATCGGAATCTGGTACAGACAACATAGCAACTTGACAAACGCAAGTCCCAGATAACCATTGCCTAGCTATGCACATCAAAGTGGTTGCACTCAAGTGGAATTTTTATAAAATTCTGTGACTGATGAATGATAAGAATTTGTCACATATTGGTTTTTATAGGATTAATCCTTCCTTCGCATCAGAATTCAATATCAGTACATCTGATTTTGACACTACATCTGTATAAATGATAAGAATTTGTCACATGTTGGTTTTTATAGGATCAACAAGGATTAATCCTTCCTTCGCATCAGAATTCAAAACAACCGTGATCTAAGACCTCAGAATCAGGTAATCAAGAGTAGGATTGCATATGTACCATTTAATTCAGTTTACTTAAGCAAGTCAATTACTGCTCAGTCATTCAGAATTCATATTATGTTATGTGGACAACGATACGCATTAAAAAGGACACATCGGTTGAAACCAATATCTTGAAAATCTTGATAGTTTGAGGACAGAAGAATCAACATGAAACAAGAAGATAATTAATAATGTAGACCTTAAAGAGATATCCATATTTTTAAGTTCATATTTGATTTGTATCAAAACAAACGAGAAAGTGGAATCCTTCGCATTCATAAGTGTTAACAAGGAAAGGTCAAAAGTCACCACCACAATGTATCTCTTTTTGGTACTCCTACCAAATATTGAATTTACCCTTTAAATTTTAGAAGTGGTGTAATACATTCTAAACTACATACTCATTTTTCTTTTGGGAAACTTTTTTTTGTTTTTTTGAGAAATTGGGAAACTTAATGTTGATTCAGGGGCACAAACTAAAAAAAATTGATTCCAAAAGATGTTAATAAACACAACATACTGATAACTGAAGCATACATAGAACTAAGAAAAAACTACCTTCATCAGCATATCTGTCTCTGTGCGCTGCATAGGTAAGCACAGGTTCTGCAATGACTGACCAACACTGGGAATAATTTCAGTGAATGCATTTGATTGGCCATCTCTCCCAGGAACCAAGTTTCGGCTGCTAAAAAGCATCCGAAGTCGTCTATTCTCCATCTCTACAGGTGAAGCAGTCATATTTTGTTGTGCTTGAAGTAGAACTTGCTGCTGCTGAGGAGTGAGAAACTGGAGCTGGTGTTGTAATGGTTGGGGAGAGTGCATATAAGATTTGTGCTGGAGAAACCCAGATCGAAGCTGTTCTAAACCCTGAATAGTTATGATCAGAAGGACACAAGTCATAAGAGCACGACAATGTGCAACAGACAAACTTGGTTCCAATTTATAACTAGATTGCTAGTGACTGGAAAAGGTGAAGAACTAACTGTGAGAGGCCACCCTTTCAAGGTCAAATTGTTCCCCGCCTGATTAGAGCCTGCCAAGCATGGAAGTAAAGATGGAAATGTATGTTATAAACAGGACGTTGAAGCCTTTAAAATCTCCATTAAAGCTAAGGCAAACTTAGTGGAATTTTAACTAAATACGGTGAATGGAAAATCTCATAAGATTGTATTTTGAATTGTACATTAGAATGGCTTTAGTTGTGAAAAAACATCAGTGTAATAACAGAAGCATCAAATAACAACTGAGTTCGATGTCAAACACCTGGTACTCCGAATGGTGACCCATCTGCACCTGCTCTCAGATTTAAAGCTACATTTGTTTCTGCCTTCATATCCTGATACAATCTCCACTCATCAATTACAGATACTGACAAATATAAGGATATATAATATCTGAATACAAATTATCAACCTGTGTTGATCCCAGAAGCGGTTGACTCCTGGCTTGAGCTTGCTGCAATGAACCGGACAGACCACCAGTCGATCTATGGAAGATTTGCCTAATAACAGAATAAAACGAGCAAATCAACCTTGAGAAAGGCTTGCACTAGATATCTCCTACCATGTAAATGCAATGCTACAGAATAAAAACAAGTAAACGGTACCCTGAAGCTAGAGCTGATCTTGCAGGTGACTTGAGCATTGAAGTTGGGTTTGCTTCCAGCAATGGACCAGTTCTTTCTGCGAGCCTTTGCTGCATTACAAATTAACACATAGCAATCTATATTGAGTGTACATCAAGTATTGAAGCAGCAGTTGATACTGCAATTTAGAAAATTACCTTCATTGAAGCCTCATCTGAAACGTCCCTCTGAGCAGTAATTTTTGTTCTATCCTCATATAGCTTTGCAGATAAACCACTTGCCGCTGCAGCATTTTGTCGTGCTGGTGGATCAGCAGCAACCGTACCATTCTGGGCACTTGTGCTAAAATCAGTGTTTTCACTACGCTGCTGTTGCTTCTGCTGGCGCTGTTGCAGCTGCGGGTGCTGCTGTTGCTGCTGCTCTTGCGAATGTTGTTGCTGCTGTTGCACATGCCTCTGGAGCAAGAGTTGCTGCACCTCAACCTGCTGCTGGGATTGTTGTTGCTGATCCCGTGCTTTAATCGACTGTGCGGGCATAAATTTATGTGCCATCATATTAGGGAGAACAAGAGTACAGGACAATGAACCAGGCAAAATAAATCGCAGTTACTGCACATTCATCGCAGAAGATCTCTAGCAATGACACGTAGTTCGAGATAAATAACCAGCACAAAATAAACTAGTATGAGCTAGTAGCTACATGGCGTGAACAGGACCAACAGGCACTTGGGACATTGATTACTATTTTTCAATCAACTGCGAAGAAAATAAGAGCTAGCTTGGACCAATAACCTTTGACCAACAATTACTCTATTAATACATAATCTTTGTGACGCAAAATTGACGTTATTAAATTCATATTTAAAAATACTAACTTATGGTTACAATTTTGTATCACATAAAGGAACTATTGATGGAGTAATTGGTGGTCAAAGCCTTGAGTGAGTTAAATGCATGTGCTATAGTAACCTCAAGTTACTATATCAAGAAAAGAACCTCAAGGTAAGCAGCAGCAGAATCAGAATGCTTCTCATTCGTCCTTGCAATGAAGATGTCCCAGAAAACTGACCACCACTCGAAGAGAAAGCCACCTGGGGCATCGATCGCTATGCAAAGTAAAAAGAGGCAATGGCAATTAAGTACAAGGAATGAAATTGTGTTTTTCAAAATGCAAAAAGAATCGTACTTGCATTTGTTCAATCATACACAACAGCAAGGCTTATTGTTCACTTCTATATGCTCCTCTATGACTAAGTAGTAATTTTGTTTTCTTTCTTGTGTTAGTCAAAGATAAACATGAATCTAAACTTAGTGTTTGGCTTCAAATTAATGTTTCAAGGAATTAAATTCCAGTTCTTCATGAAGGAAGATAAGAGTTCAGAATCTAAAAATGTGCCATCATTATAACCCGATCACAGCACATGATATTGTAGCACTCACCTACAGGATCTGAAGGCACGTTGCTTTCGGCTTGGAATGCCTTCGCCGTGTTCTGCATGTTCCTCTTCAACAGGTAATCATAAATGTAGGAATCTAACCTGCTTCTCCAACAACGAGCAGTAGTCAAAGATAACAGGAAACTGAAGTTGCTAGTATGCAGGAGCCCAGACAAAAAATGACCTGCAGAAATCGTCTTCAGAAATACTCGCGCGGCAGAGAAAACCCCAACGAACAAGTAGGACAAGAAAACCAAACTTTCCACGAGAAAGAAGAGAAATAAATTCTAAATAAATAGTCACAGTAGCATTGTATGGTACTACCGAACGAAACATTGCCTTGTAAAGGGAAATGCGACAAAAGAATCAGAGGAAGAGGGGAAAAAAGCTTAAGTTTTGCAAAGGAGGCGAGAAAATGGAGTGGAAAAGCAGAAATTCATGAGAAAATAAACTGAATACCAAGCATCTGCACCCATCACTAATCCTACAAAGCGAGACGAAGGGCACGATTCATAATAAAAATCAGAAAGTAAAGAGAAGGAACAAAACGATCCAGAAACCTAACTGGAACAGAAAAGTAGAAAACCATCAGGAAAAAAAAGCTGAAATGAAGTAGGGGATTTCAAGCACCATGAAAGACAACCCAAAACATACAAAGGCTGAAGGTGTGCACTGATCAAAGCAGTCCGATCATGGAGATTAACTATGTAACAGATTGAGCGGAGGAAGAAAACTCACATCTTGTCTGCCTCCCACACATTCTGCGCCATGGCTGCTGCTAACTCCTCGCAGCCACACTACACACGAGAAATCAAGAAGGGAACACCTCCTCAGCAACTAGAGCAAAAAGAATGGCGCAAGAATAAGGAAAGATTTGACCGCTCACATTCCGCTCCAAATCCAATATTGATGCCGCTTTGCAAAGCCAAAACGCGCTGGAAAAGAAATCTTCGGTTGCAGAGGAGAGTAGGTGCTGGTTTAATTTTTTTTTTAAAAAAAAACAGAAGAGGTGACTGGCCAGATGGTACTGAGAAGAACGAGGAAAAGAAAGGGATGAAACAGGTGAGGAGGAAGAAGGGTTTTAAAGCTCAGATGAGGCCAGAAAACCCCAAAAGGCCAATGCTGCAGTTCATTTACTGTTTAGTCCTTCAGTTCTCCTGGGCTTTTCTCGTTCTTTCCCCTGAACTTTAGTTACCATTTTGCCCCTGCCCCTGCACCGTTTCCTTTTCTTGATCGTAATTTGGTTTCAGACTTTGAGCAGCAAGAACAACAGCTAGTTCCATCCTGCTCGAGCCCCTGGTGCCCACACCTTTCTGCTCGCACATTTTGCACGGCCTACGGCCATGCATCCCCGCAGCCGCGGGCGCAGGCACACCCTCCTCACTTGCTGTTCCTGAGTCCTGCCTCACCGCCACGATGCAGCCACCTCTTCTATCCAACCCATCGCACCAGGACGGCATTGCCGCGTCGCACTCTTGCGGGCAGGGGCGCAGGGTGGCCTGGACCTTTGCCGGCGAGCTTCCTCCAGTCGAGGTCGAAGAAAGTGCCTCCAGTCGAGGTCGAAGAAAGTGGTGCCGAGTGCGGTGCGTCTGGGCGTTGGCCATCTGGCACGGTCAAGTTCGGTCGAGCTGCCGGAGATGTGTGTGGTGCGGTCCAATCAGCACAAGGGGATAAAGTGGGCAGGGGTAAAATGGGAAGTTCGTCTGGAGGAGAACAGCGGGGAGCTGAGATGTTGGATGCATGAGCAATGTCATTTGTCAAGAAATTAAACGAAACTAGTACGTGCGATTCTTTCCAATGCAATGCAATGAAGTGGCATAAATTAAACTTTTGATCAGCTGATTGCTTGATGGGCAATGTAGTTGTTATTGTGTTTTTGACGTTATAAAAAGACGATTGAATGGTATTCCCTGGTATTCCCTTCGTTCCAAATTATAATTTATTTTAACTTTTCTAGATGCATAGATATTTATATGCACATCTAAGTGCATAAAAAAATTTATAAATAAAAAAAAGTTAAAATGAACTATCATTCGAGACGGAGGGAATTGATTTGGGACGGAGGGAGTACTCCGCAATTGAGCAAGCATGCCATGGCAGAACTCATCCAAACTGTAGCTAATTTAACATTGAAAAACTAGCGTTTATTTGTTAGAAAAACTAAATGAAAATTCGAGTTGAAGAGCATCCAAACGTACAAGTATTGTTAGAGTGGACAACGACGTCTCCCACCACGGATCAACGGAGGCCGATCGTTGAAGGAAATTGAGTACGCGAGCATCATATAAAAACGACGGCAGCAAACCCCTGAGTACGCGAGCATCATATAAAAACGACGGCAGCAAAGGGTTTATTCGTGAAATGAGTTCTGCTCCATGACTCACGAGCAGCAGGAATTAACTGATCTGCTTGGATACCTGGGCCAGCGAGAGAGCAAATGACAAATGAGCAATTGCGCTCCCTTCCCTACGGGGTTCCAGAGTCTAGGACTCCAGACCAGACATGTGCCATTACTCTGCTGCCCTCTCCTCGCGCCCCCTCTGGCCTTGACGCTCTTGTCAACTTGCCTGAGACCTGCGTTGCCTCCTCCTCTACCTCTGCCTCTTCCATATTGGCATTGGCACGGAGGGGGCGTTTCGTCCTTCAGGTCCCAAGGTCCTGAGGTCCAGTGCAGTGGCGGTCCATGGCCATTGTGGTGGCCTCGTCCTTCACCTCCGGGCATGCAGGCAGCGCCTCGCACGCAACGACGACGGACAGAGGCTGCGTGTGAAACGGCCGTGGCGCGAGGGAACTGGGAAGCGAACGAAGCCCGGAGGGGTAGTCTTGTCTCGTGGCCTTGCGGGAGGGGCCTAACCCGAGTCCGAGTGGCCGAGCGGAATGGGAACGCGCGGCGGGACAGGGGCCAAATGGTCAACGCAGTACTGGCCGGGCCTGCCCCATTACCGCGTCAGGGTGGCTAGTTTGTGTGGCGCAGCGGTCAGACTGCCGCTGCCACCCCTCGGCGCGTGTCAGATGTGGGGCCAGTCCAGTCTTCGCGGACGCGCGGCGGCCACCCCGAAACTACCGTCCTGCCCCCGGAGGGACCGCGGGCAGACGCCTCCGGTGCCCCTGGGGCGCGGTAGCGGCGAGGCGAAACGAAAAGGTGGGGAGGGCCGGAGGAGAGGGGAGAGACTAGGGAGCGCCTCGGCCCTCGGGGATGCGTACAAATTTTTTGCCGACTGCGACACGGCGCGCAGGCGCAGCTCTACCGCTGTCAAAGTCACAGGTCAAGTCCGACCTGGCCGTAGCTACTAGGCCCACTGGACGCGCTCTGCTACCCCGTCTGCCCCGTCGCCTCGCGTGCGCGACGCGTGTTCCCCCCATCTCCTGTGCTTGCTGCCTGCTCCTCCGCTCATAAGTCTCCGCACCCACTGCGTCGCCGTCGCTCGGATCGTACGCGCTCGGATCGTCGTGCGATAGTGCCCGATTCCAAGCTTTGCAGGCGGTCCAGGGTTGTTTGGGTACTGCTCCCTCCGTGTCGCTCGGGAGGTGGGTTTACGAGGAAATACCATCTTCAAAAGGATAGAGGGAGTAGGTGCTAAATTTTAAGGGGTGTTTGGATCTTTAGGGGTGTTTGGATCCCTTTACTTATTTTTAGCACGTGTCACATCAAATGTTTAGATACTAATTAGAAGTAGTAAACGTAGACTATTTACAAAACTCATTACATAGATGGAGGCTAAACGGCGAGACAAATCTATTAAGCCTAATTAATCCATCAGTAAATTTTTATTGTAGTAATACATTGTCAAATCATGGGCTAATTAAGCTTAATAGATTCGTCTCACCGTTTAGCCTCCACTTATGTAATGGGTTTTGTAAATAGTCTATGTTTAATACTCCTAATTAGTATCTAAACGTTCGATGTGATGGGTGCTAAAAATAAGCAATAGTAACCAAACCAGGCCTTAGTCCGGACTAAAATTCATGTCACATCGAACATTCGGATGCTAATTAGAAGGATTGAACATGAGATAATTATAAAACTAATCATACGGATGGAGGCTAATTCGCGAGAACTCGAATCTATTAAGCTTAATTAATCCATCATGAGAACATGTTTACTGTAGCATCACATTATCAAATCATGAACTAATTAGGCTTAATAGATTCGTCTCGCAAATTAGCCTCCATCTGTGCCATTAGTTTTGTAATTACTCTATGTTTAATACTCCTAATTAGTATCTAAACATTCGATGTGACAGGAATTTTATGAGCTCCTAAAGAAACAAACACCCCGAATGTTCAGATGCTAATTAGTAGGATTAAACATAACCTAATTATAAAACTAATTGCAGAACCCCTGGCTAATTCACGAGACGAATCTATTAAACCTAATTAATCCATCATTAGCAAATGGTTACTGTAGCACCATCTTGTCAAATCATGGACTAATTAGGCTTAATAGATTCAGCTCGCGAATTAGACTCCATCTATGCAATTAGTTTTATAATTAGCCTATGTTTAATACTCCTAATTAGTATCTAAACATTCGATGAGATAGGTGCTGAACTGGGGTGGTATCCAAACTGAGGAACAGTACAACGACGAGCGCGCACGGATACCTGAGACCCCGAGAACCCGTTCATTGGGCAGGGCCTGCACAGTGCTCCGGGCCCACGGGGTCAGGGTGCGAGAGCGTGGCGGGGAAGAGGCACGAGCGTGTGCCCTCCGCCTCTGGCAGCAGCGTGATCTACTGATCTGTGATGGATCATCGTTCAGGGTGAAGGCACGCATCGCCGTGGCAGCGCCTGTGACTTTGTGAGAGTGTGTTTTGGTTCGGTGGAGCACGATGGGTTGGTGCTGAACTGTCGATCGGTCGGTGTCGCGCTCGGTCATGACCGTACAGGCGTACACCATGCGCATGTGCGCTGATCACCGGAGACGACGATGAGGGCCGAGGTGGCAGTAGATCAATGAGGGAGTGGGACGGCACGACCCGGATCGTACTCGGCGTCCTGCTGGCTGCTGCTCAAAACAACGGACTCGCAGTTGCAAGTTTGCAAAGATGAAATCGACGCGCGTTCACATCTCTCTCACGACGTCCACTTAGCCCAATAGGCCCACACATTCTATCAGGTGATGTCGGGCTGGGCCAATTCTCTTCTGATTCCTAGCTTTCGGGCCTGCCAATACACATGTCAGCTTTTTGTTTCACTTTGGATTCTGAGTTTGGCTTCGGTCCGCGAGCACGCTGACGTGGACGGCGGCAGCGATACCGAAACCAATCCGGTCCTCGCAATGGTCCATTGGCAGCCGCGGCCCGCCGTCGGATTCGCCGTGGCGGCCCTAGGAACCCACCTCTGATGTCGAACCTCCGTAACCGTCGTCCGGACACCAGCCCTCCCACGTTCCAGGTGCAAAGATCAAAGGATGTCTACCCATATTGGAGCACAAGCACACCGTGGATTTTTTACAACAAGCACAATCAGCTCATGCTCACAAAGGACAAGGCAACGCACCAAAGCTCCTTTGCAGGATGGCAAGGACAGATCCAGGGCCAGAGCCAGAATCAACCGGAAGGGGTTCGTGAGCCTCTTGTAATTAATCTAAATTTATAGTTTATATCTGAACTTTGGAGCTAAAAAGCTAATTTCAGCACCCCAGCAGATCCGTCCCTGGACAGATCCTTGCCAGGTGGATCGACGGAACGGAACCACCCGCAACAGGAAGGACGGCCCAATGGCGTGGGACGGTTGTACACTGGTACTTGCGAACTTGGGAGCAACAGGGTAGACAATATAGTTGTCCATTCGTGCCGCCCAGCCCAGGCACGGGCCCCGCAAGGCTCGGCCATCTTCGTGCCGTGCCATGCCTACTGACGGGTTGAGCCGGCAGCCCAAGCACGGGCCCGAAAGGCTACAGGCCGGCTCGTGGCACGATCGGCTACGGGTCGACCTGAGGCATGGCGGGCTCTCTCGGCCTGCTCGTCACTTGCCATGCCCACCACCAAGCTCGCCGTTGTCGAAGGGAGGCGGAGGCCGGAGGCTGAAGGGGAGGCGGAGGGCTGGAGGGGAGGAGGGTGGGGAGCCGGCCAGCCGGGACGTCGGGGTCGGGCATGGGCGAGGGAGGTCCGTGGGCGAGACGGTGGGACTGGGAGAGCTGGAGGGTGAGGACTGAGGATAAGGTTAGATTAAGGGGAAGGTGAGTTTAACGGACCATCTTGAGCCGGTCTCTAAAAATCATGCCGGGCCGAGCCACCTGTCGCGCCGAGGTGACAGCCTACACCCGACACGAGCCACCGAGCCAGGCCTGCCCGGGCCCAAAGGATCCCGTTGTCGGTGTTTTATACCCGGCAACCTACCGAAGGGTATCCCGAGGTAGTAGATTGGTTGGTGGGGAATCGTCGAATCTGAAACTCGAAGGTAAAAGCGAGGACACAAGACATAGATTTATACAGGTTCGGACTGGTAGAGTAGCGTAATACCCTACGTCCTGTTTGGGGTGTTGTATTGCGCCCTGCACTTGGGTGTTGTTTGGTGTTGAGGATTTGATCCTCTATTGTAGTTTATGAGGCCTTGGCTTACCGATCTAGGGACCCCTGCCCTTCTTTATATACTCCAAGGGGCGGGATTACTAGTCAGTTACAAGAAGGAGTCCTAGTAGGATTATATAGTATGAGTCCTAGTAGGATTACAGAAGAATGCTAGTAGGAGTCCATCTTCTTCCTTCCTTACGGATAATGAGGATCTATCCCTGACGCCTGTGTCGGGTCGGGCTAGGGATGGGCAAAAAAAGAGCTCCGTGCTAGGCTAATGGGTTGCATGGACATCTATAGTAGACGATCACAGTGAACATGGCGAGGTCCTTGACAGTGGCCCCACAAGCAGCTGTTAGAACAAACAATGAAGGGAGGTTTTGGAAAGAGAAGCACAATGACGCTTGGAAGCGCCGGAAAAATCAAATGACATATATTATTACAAACGAAATTTAAACTTAATATTCAACATGTATGTGCAGAAATAAAATAAGGAAAAACTCATTAGAGTTAGATTAGACCAACTGAAATAATTTGTCGGAGTAAATCAAACCATAGTTTTTGTTCATGGGTTTAAATAGACGAAGTGGATTAGTGAGGGTAATAAAATAGAGTTCTCCCACATGACGAGTCATGGTCTGCAAGTGATTCTTGTAGGAATTATATTGGTTTTCTTATAAATTATGCAAACATAGTCTACGTAGTTCTTTTACTTTTTATATACACACTTTGACATCTTCATACTCTACATCATGCTTTTCCCTGTAAGTTTCTAAATTTTTCAAAATATTATGTAAGTCCATAAAATATTTCCTTAATTAGGTTCGAATTTTCTCATGAGTTGACCGAAGTTGGAACGATGAATCAATATCAATGTAGCAAATACCCATTTTGCCCATTAGTTATCCAATATGACACATTTGAACAATTTTATTGATCCCTCCGTTCTAAATTGTAGGTCATTTTGACTTTTCTAGGTTCATAGATATTATTATGTATCTACATACAATAGATATAATGTATGTAGATGCATAATAATATCTATCTCTACTCCTAAAAAAACCAAAGACGAGAAAAAACTTCGTACGTCCCAGTTCTTCCGCTCGGTTCCGCCGTCCGCGATGACCCAGCGTCGTCCGCTTCGATTCCCTCCATCCCGCGCTACCCGCTTGGCCCTCCGATGGATTGCGCATCGGGAGCCACCACGCGCCGTCCACTGCGCCTCCCTCCAGCCCCGCGCTTCCCGGTTGGCCCTCCAATCTGCAGCTCGCTCGCCTACTCCTCCTCGCTCGCCCTGCGCCGCCGCCACCGCCCGCAATCCTCCTCTCCTCGGCTCGCTCGCCTTGCTTCGCCGCCGCTGTTTCTCCTCCGCTCGGTCTTCCTGCGCCGCCGCCGCCACCGCCGCCACTCCTCGGTCGCCCTGCGCCGCCGCCGCTGCCACAAGCCCGACCGCAAGGGTACGTGCTAGGCTCCCTCCATTCGTCGCCCTGTTTCCAATCCGAGCCGTTTTGTGTTCTGCCTTCGCCAGATCCGCCCCCATGAATTGCTGTTGAGAGTCTCTGCCAGTACTTGCTATTGTTCGATGCCTATAAGGCTATAATCATTCCTCCATATGGGACCTATAATATCTTGTCCAATGGTCCAACCAGCCATTACTAAGCCCAAGTGATGACTTGATTTATTTTTGTCTTAGAGTCATTTTTTGCAGTACTTTGAACTAGGTGGTTCAAGTTTGTGTTGTATGCTAGCAATGTCCATCGATATCTGGAATCATGACGGTTTGTTGCTCCACATAAGGATCTGTTGTACAACGCTATTTGAATGAAAAATGAAATGTGCTGCATGCCTGATTCATTTTGAACTGCACCAGCCTACAAAGGGGTCAACCAGTCCAATTTAACTGAACTCAAACAATACAGGTACCAGTTTCCAACAAAAACTGCATTTATCCAATCACTGTTACGAACTATTATCTGATGGGCCAAAAATACAAAATATACAAGGTTGGCGAATTTCATCCATTAGAAAGTGACAGCCCACTATCTATGCTTGAATTTCTCCTAGAGCCTGTGGACTGTCACATATAATCTGCTACTACCCTTCAGGTGATACAGTTCAATCATTTGCACTCAGGACAAACTGATCTGGGCCACACCACATTGATATAATCATATTCAGTGCTCATTTCAGCGATTCTTGTTGGTCTCTCTCTGTTTGGTATGGTCAGATCTTGCTTAGTTCAATGTTTCATGATACTATGATTTGCAACAATTCAGTTTATTTTACATGTTTCATTTAAATTATGTTCAGCTATCTTCCAAAATCCCCTGCAGGACTGGATAGGCATTCAGGCTGCATAACTGTTGGATGCTTACTATAAATTAGGCTTTGACCATCTACTGACTGTCCTGGGCTGCTGTGAATCTCAGCAGCAAGTAAGAACTGTCACTTTCTTTCTCACTATAACTGCCGAAATTTCTTGTTCTTGATTTCCTTATGAAAAAACTTTCATGAGAAACACCAAAATCTATGAGCCATTGTTTTTTACTAGGTTCTTCAACTGGGACTCAACAAAATGTTTGGTAGGTAGTTCATGTGTGTTGCACCTGCTTAATGTGAATTATGACCATATCTATTCCAAGAGTTTAACACCTAAGTATACCTGATAATTTCGTTGGTAATTAAATGCATCTTACCACTTTTGAATTTTTGTTGCAAGATGCATGTCAGTTCATACCGGAGAAAGCTTGCAATCCTCAAGGGTAGAGCACCTCCATCAGTGAATGTAAGTCTGTCAAATCATCCTCTAATATTTTTGTGGAAATCACTCTGCTGTGAGTGTGATTTCGTATCTGGTGTTGTAGTTTAGTGCCATCATATTTTTTTTAAAGAGCTCAGGGCCATCATATGGTTTCCATCTGACCGATCTACTTTCCCGTATGGTTACCTCTGCCCACAGTTGATATCCTTTCTCAAGCCCATGTAGGTTTGAATAAGTTGCAAATTATTTAAGGTTTGCACATTAAATTATCTAGAATTTGTGTGCTTATTTTCTTAGTTTCAAGTGGTTGGGCAAGCTGCAAGCATCAGAGATGGTGGCAGCAGGAAGTTGTCACTAGGCGGTGGAAAGCATGCTGCAATAGAGGTGGCGCATAGTCAGCAAGTAGAGGGTGAGAGGAAGACGATAAAGATGAAATACATATATGAGCGTGAATATATTTTAAGTCAAAGGATATGACTCCATTAATGTATTTCGTTATAATGAAAATTGATGCTTACAAAGGGAATTTGTTTCAACCATAGCAACGCACGGGTATCCATCTAGAAATTATGTATGCATCGTATATCTAAAATTCTGAATGTTCTGTTTCTGAACCGCATATCTGAATGTCATTGAGGTTCGTCCAGTTTTAAGTTTCTGTTTCAAATAAGAGGTTTCTTCAGTTTTCAGTCATAATTTTTGTCCAGTGTTTAGTTACAGAAGGTATCATCTATGACAAACTATATGCTAGCTTTTTTTTTCTTTAGTTAACACTTTTTATTTGTTAACACCTGAGATAAGAACATTTTTTTTCCAATCCTATAGAGATGATACCTCAAGCAAACTATGCAGTGAAGCTACCTTTGGTTGTTTAAACAATTTATAATGGGAGATTGGGAACGAATTTGTACAGTATTTGTAGTGTCAGTCTCTTTTATTTTCTATGCATGAAGGTTAAGCAATATCTTCTGTTTTTCTAGGATCTCTAGATTAAACTATGTTGTTATGCCTGCACTTGCTATCCATCCAATTAAAATCGGTAGCTGATCTCGTAGTGCCTACTGAATTCCTTTTTATTACCTTTTCATGATTGCCTTCCTCATCAGTTGTTTATAGCAACGGTATTAGTTTCTGCATATTCCTTAGACTAGCACTTCCTTAGACTAGCAGTACTTGAACACATTCCCTTTAGTTTTGGGAGGATTGGCCATCTGACTGCTCAATTCAGTGCTTTATTCAGGCCATCCTTGATCTGAAGAAGGGCGCACATCTCCTGAACTGCGGCAAGAGAGGGAAGCCCAAATTCTGCACCTTCAGGCTATCATCTGTGAGTAATTCTGGTGATACACGGATACGCCCTTGCATATCATGATTCTATTTTTTTTTCTTAAGCTCTGTGTCTGTTGTGGTTCTTGGACAGAAGACTGTACGCAGTTCATTTTGTAATGAAAAAGATATGTTCTCCATTATTCATTAAATACCACAACTATTCTAAGGATTTCATAATTTTGCCCGGATAAGGAGTCCCAGTCCTTATCACTTATTTACAAAAATGGAGAGCGATCACTTGACTTGGTATTTGCATTGCAACATTTTAAGTCAGTTTGCTTTGTAAGCTTGTACTGTCCATTTTTCCTTACTGGCACCATATCTTTTGTAAACTATGACCAGATCTTTTCTTCTTACAATAGTTGTGCATGCAAATCTTTTCTTGGCTGTTTTTGCATGTCTTATCTTGGCACAAATTTAATTCTTCATATAGGTGCATCTTGATTTCAGTAACCTTTGTGACTGCTGGATGAGCTTATAGTGAATTTTGGATATTTAGCTATGATATTAACACCTACCACATTTGCTTGTTAGCTTACTTTCTTGAAATGCCATTCTCTTGAAGTATAATGTGATTTTGTTTATCTTTTCTCAGTCAAATCATTCTCTGCATTTCAGGTGATTTTTTCAGTCAAATCATTCTCTGCATTAGAAGGTACTCGCCCAAATCATGTCATCTTTAGTGTGGACTCTTTATTGTTTCTATTTATTTTGGAAATTTTGAAAGCATGGTAGTGTGGTACTATAGTATGTATGAATTTCCAAGACAAACTATCTGGGGTTTATTTGCAAACTGTTGCTGTAGCAAAAAATTATGGTTCATGCCCCCTTGTCAATGCAATTACGGTCCTTGCCTCCTGGTCAATGCATTGCTCCATTATCTATGTGTTTTGGTAGTGATAAGAAATGTCACTCCAGAAAAACTATAGTATGCAAATGAAAACTGTGTATAAAATTGAGCAATGCATTTTTCCTGTAGCCCATAGGCCATGAAAGCCTGTAATATTTGAGCTACCGATTTTTGGTTCTAGAGTGCCATAGGGAGGGATGAAAATGTTCTCACTTTCAATTAGAGTGCCATACTTAGACTGTATTTAGGGCATTGTAGTTCATATGTGCTATGTATTTTTCATGTCTTTTGGCTTCTGATTTCCTTTAGAAAAATTTGGTTGCTTAGTTGAGCTCCTATCTTTTATGGTCCACCTATCTTCTCTGCGATGAGGGCATTGCATTTGCACTTATGTACCTAGGCTAACCATAATAACAAGAGGTAGTGTTTATCTGCTTCGAATAAACTGAACTTTTTGGTAACTATGAACGAGAAAGTTCAGTTAACCTTTTGTAAAACACTAATGATATTGATCCCATTCTAAATTTTCAAAATCACATGCATATTGATCCCATTCTAAATTTCCAATTAGCCTTGGGCTGTAGAAATTCTTCAATTAGCAATGCTTTACCAATTTTCAATCCAGTATATTTTAGTTGTAGAGTGATAGCTTGACATTATAGCGTTCTTCCGATTACTATAAAGCAATTTACTTGTTATGAATTTAAGCAGTTTATTTATTATGCTTGAGCAATTGTACTTAGTTAATCAGTAATGCCTTGTATGAATTAGGCAATAGAATGGTTCTGCAGGCAATAATATTGTACTTTCTCATGCATTAGGCAGTATAGGTCTGCATTAGGCAGCGTACTTTTGTCATCATGCATTAGGCAATAGTATTGTACTTGAATAGGTATACTGCATTTAATTAACACTGTATCACAACTAACTGGTGGCTGGTGCTACCGTCTCCCTGTATGGACCACGCATGAGATAAATACCATCACTATGCAACTAACTGGTGGCTGGTGCTACCGTCTCCCTGTAATATTTCAGCAATGCAAGTACCGTTTTTTGGCTATTCTTCTACAATTTTGGTCTATGACATCATCTACAAAGACAACATGGTCTTTCCTATGACTTCGATTTTTTTTCCGGACATGTCATCATGGGCATTCCAATTGTAGATGTACACATCCACCTTGTTTTATTCTAATAGCTGGGAGCATTGAGCATGAAGCTCAGTTAATCGTGAATTGAACTGAAAACTGAATGCTCCAATCTGACGGTCCTAAAAATAAGTTTATATATGATTATGTGGCAACCTGAAATCTAATTGAAAATGTTCATCATCAAATGCAGTCTTTTAATGAGCTGATTGTTTCTTCATTGCATCTGGTTAATTGTAGCTGTTAAAGTGTTGCAGTGGCAGCCTGTAAAGGGTATTTCAATGGAATGTTAGTTTTTGAAATAAGTATATCATTTAACCAATCCAATTTGTCAATGGGTCGAGCTAGAGTATATGCTAACAAGTATATGCTATATGGTGGTTAACTTGATCCAATCAAATTTTAAATTAAGAAATCCTATCAGTAATGTAAGACCTGCCAAGCTAGAGTAGGAATAGTTCCATGTATAATTTACCAGGCCTATACCCATATAGGTCTTCCCTGAAAGTTAGCAAAAACTAAATGAGATGCGCAAGCAAATTGTACAATCAATTTTTTGAAATCCGATCTTGCCTTTCATTTGGCTTGTGCAGGTACTATCGCGTTGATGGAAGGGTCAAGGCGATCTAGGGAACCTTTTAAAGAACTCACAAATATAACAATTCTAGGTGAGGATACAGTTGGACATTTGGGTCGTGATGTACTATGATCACTCATTATGTCATTTCAATATGATGAAGGTACGCAAACCCTGGATCATGTAGATCCTAATGAACGTGATAGAGAGGGTAAGAGGAGAAAAACGGAACAAGGTGCCATTAAGCACATTCCAAACCATCGTCAAGGTGCCATTAAGCACATTCCAAACCATCGTCAAGGTACTATTGTGTTCTTCATTTCACTCCACTTGTGCATCATTATTTTTTCATGACAAATAGTGAGACTAAAGAGTTTATGTAGATGACAGTGTACACATGGAGGCAGATGAAAACGATAGCTGGCTCCATAGGGGAGATTTGGGAGAAAATAAAGACATACTTCATGTGGGGACAGGTGAATCAGGTGCGCCTACACACTTTTGTTGTTTTGGAAAAAACATCATTGTTTCAGAAGGTGCTTTATTTTAATGATCTTTTAAATATGTAGACGCATATTTAATCAATGATGAGGCTACTACTTTGGTGAGATGGAAGAGTTACGCGATCAGAGTTGTATCAGCCCTATATGTGAAGGTGGTAACCGTGTGATGAATAATCATATGATCTGACTCTGATTTCAGGAATTTAAAGCTCTAAAACTTTTTTAGATATAAACGCCGCATTACGCATTGATGATGCTACTCCTGGTGACACGGGGGACGTTTGCGTTGAAAGTTATAGCAATACTGTGGGTGGAGCAGGTAATCCCATGGTGGCTAATTATTTAGTGCTTCTTAATTATGACTGGTGGCTAATTATTTAGTGCTTCTTTAATTATAACTGCTTCCTTTAATAGGATTTTTTATGAAAACATCGCATTAATAAATAAGAGGCGGCGTGATACATATGCCAAATCAAATAGAGATCTTGTTATTCTTAATTGTTGCCATCTTAATGCACCAAACATATTAACCAAACATCAATGCAACTCGTTATTTAGGTGATGGATTAGATCCATGTTCTATGGATGATCATGACCTCTCACCTAAGGAGCGTAGGCGTAGAAGGGATAGGGCACGGAGGGCGGCAATGTCTCCTAGGCAGAGGGCTGCAATAAATAAGAGGCGGCGTGATTCATATGTTGGAAAGAGATTATTTATGACGCCAGAAAAGAAGAAAGAGAAAACAAGACAGTCCAAGAGAGACTATAGAAAGAGGGCCAAAGAACAACAGGCAAGCAATTTGCATCCTGACTCTATCACTATGCCAAGTCCTCACTTTACCCTAGAGTTGGTATTCCCTCTTCCTGATAAATCGCCGTCAAGAATATCGGACGAGTTGGAAATCCCCCTTGTAAACGGCAGGCCTGTTTACATCCAGTCATCTGTGGAGCAATCCCCTGGAGTCATTACTCCTCAGCCGGTCCCTGCAAACCACACCATCCATAGCAAGCCTGTGACTCCTGGAATTAGGAATTCACGCCTAAACTGGCGTAATCAAATGTTTGAAGCAACCATTGGCAGAAATACCAAATGGCCTGCTTGTGAAAAATTCAATTATACGAGCCAGCCGACTCAAACGTCTTGTGTCATGGACAATAGTAATTAGCTCACATCCTTTGCCCACCTTAGTATTCATATATTATATTATTATGATATTTAAAGTAACCTACATTTATCCTACTGCTATTCTACTACTAAAGGTGGCACCCAAACGGACGCTCGCGACTCCCATCCCTTCACTGCATCTAATGTATTTGGAGCGGGTAAAAAGAAATTCACTTTGCTTATTTGTCAATACCTCTTCTATGTCTCACCCGCAATTAATCTTGCGCAGAAAATACTAGGCCTACACCTAATGACGCTACTACAGGTATTCAGACACTACCATCTGTTGTTGACGAGCCGTATTCAATGCCTCCACATGGTGGGCAGGCAGAGACACATGCCTCCATGGAAGAGGACGGTAAATGTTGCACGTGCTTCTTGCATGCTATTATTCTACCTATGTAAATACATTTGTCTCATCACTCATGTGCCAATGTTGCATCAGATTGCGATGAGAACATCATATTTGAGGACGACGAGGAAGAGGATGAGGGGTACCTTTTTGGAGGCCAAGGTACACCCTGGCGCATCTATGTGACATTTGACTTATCTTATTTCCAAAATCTAACACTTCATACTCGTGCTAATTATTAGAACCTGATGATTGGGAAGCTGATGAGGATGTCGATCTCGAGACGGCTAATGAAGATCCCAACGAACCCGATGTACCAGATCCATATGATGCGGTTTATGCCAATGTCCTTGACGTGACGCGCATGCTCAAGCTAGAGGATAACTGCGAGCACTGCAATGCAAAGAAGTTTGAGTCCGAGCCACCTGGATTCTGACCCATGAGACACCACCGGAACTCGTGAGATTGTGGTCGAGCTCGGACGCTGATGCTAGGCATTTCCGTGCAAACATCAGATATTTCAATGGCCACTTCTCTTTCACTTCTATGTACTGTAAGCTTGATCGTGTGACCACCGACATGAGAAACTGTGGAATTTACACATTCCGTACCCATGGTCAAATCTACCATAACATAAGATCATTTGGTAAAGAGGATGGTCATGAACCTGGTCACCTCGAGCTTTATTTTTACGATGACGATCCGTCTCTTGAGCATAGGCTCCGCAAGTGCCATGAGAAGTCTGCCCAAGAAGACAGGGAAGTCATCCAGAGGCTAAAGGACATCTTACATGGCATTAATCCCTACTCAGAGAATCTTAGGAGTATGGGTCAGGTTGACAACCTTGAGGATTACCATGTTGAGTTGAACCTTGACCAACGGCTAGACCAGAGAACATATAACGTGCCATTAACGTCAGAGGTTGCTGCCGTTTGGATTGAAGGGAGCGAGCGTCGGGGCCAGTTCGATAATAGTGTTGTCCTCCAAGGGAAGGATAGGTCGATCCATGGCATCCGGTCCTATCATGGGTGCTACGACGCTCTCTCATACCCGCTATTCTTTCCGAGAGGTGAGCTTGGCTGGCACAACTGCATTCCAAAAGTTGGTGTGATTATGGTTGAAGTCAATAAAGCTCGAGCGATTCGCAAGGCGCGTGCTAATGGTGGTGGTGACGATGATGCTGGTAAATTCAGATGTCTTTATAGTGTCTTACAAACATTAGACAAATGTTCCGCATGTCATCAATCACGGTACTAATATGAACAATGTTTATGTGTGTAGGGTCTGCTGGAAATAAATGTGTCTCCGTGCGTGATTACTATTGCTACAAATTCCAGATGCGGCCTGGGATTTTTAATCCTATACTATACGGCAAGCGTCTATTCCAGCAGTTTGCCGTCGACACCTACGTTAAGATTGAAAGCTCGCGTCTAGACTACATCCGCAACAATCAGGACATTCTTAGGGCTGACCTGTATCAAGGTTTGGTTGACAGCTGGCGTACGGGGGTGGAAGACGCTGATGAGGTTGGTAAGCGTACTGTGCTATCGCCGACTTTCATCGGAGGGCCCCATAATATGAGGCGTCGGTACATGGATGCGATGGCTCTGGTGCGAAAGTTTGGTAAACCGGATATCTTCCTCACAATGATGTGCAATCCTAATTGGGATGAGATCAAGAATGAGCTTTATCCTGGTCAGAGTCCACAGGATCGTCCAGATCTTGTATCTCGAGTGTTCAGGGCGAAGTTGGAGGAGCTTAAGAAGATGTTGATGGAAAGGGACATACTTGGAAAGGTCCGTGCATTCGTATATGTCGTGGAGTTCCAGAAGAGGGGCTTGCCGCATGCACACTTTTTGCTAATAATGCAGAGGAAGTACAAGATCACGTGTCCAGAACAGTATGACCTGCTTATCTCTGCTGAGCTACCAAACAAGAAGAAGTACCCTGACCTCTACAGGATGGTGACGAAGCATATGATGCATGGCCCATGCGGGACGCTAAATCCATTATGTCCATGCACAAGGGGACGTACTTCATGCAAAAACCGTTACCCGCGGCCATTCTGCGATTCAACGTCGCAAGGTAAGGATTCGTACCCCATCTATCGGCGACGCGATGATGGTTGTAAGGAAATAATTAGAGGTCACATCCTGGACAATCAGTGGGTCATCCCATACAACCCATGTCTGCTACGTACTTTCAATTGCCACATCAATGTTGAGGCATGTAGTAGCATTAAATCTGTGAAATACCTATTCAAATACATATACAAGGGCCATGACAGAGCGTCTGTGGCTGTTAGGGAGGCTGGAAAAAAAGATGACAAGGGGAACGTTGATGAGATCACACAGTACAGAGAGGCTCGGTGGGTGACACCTCCAGAAGCGACGTGGAGGATATATGGCTTTGACTTGAGCAAGAACCATCCACCAGTGCAGCAGTTGCAGCTTCATCTTCCCGCCATGCATATGGTTACATATCATAAATGGGACAAGATCGAACGGGTTGTCAAGCGTCCAGGTGCCGATGAGTCAATGCTGACAGCGTACTTTGACTATAACAGGCTTCATGAGGAAGCTCGAGGAATCTTGTACCGTGACTTTCCGGAGCATTATACTTGGTTCCAATGGTAAATTTTGGAAACCAAGGAAAAACGCCGTATACCAAGTCGGGAGACTCGTATCGGCTCATCCGGCTGAGGGGGAACGCTACTTTCTTCGGGTTCTCCTGAACCATGTTGCTGGGGCTACTTCATACAGGGACCTAAGGACTGTTGACGGTGTGCTCCTGCCCTCGTTCCGTGAAGCTGCAGAGAGGCGAGGCCTAATCGAAGAACATAATACCTTGATGAGTGTCTTACTGAAAACAGTTTGTTCCATATGCCATCCTCATTGCGTAGGTTATTCGCGACAATATTGGTATTCTGCGAGCCGAATGATGTGTTTGGGTTGTGGACAAAACACCTTGACGCAATGTCAGAAGACTACAGGCGCAACAATCCAAACCCGAGTCTGGTGGAACAGATGGTTTTGATTGACATTAGGAATATGTTGCAATCTATGGGGAAGGACATAAGGTCGTTCCCTCTCCCAGGAATTGACGACGCATATGACGACGCTAGCGGTATCCCTCGTGAGATATTTGAGGAGGCAAGCATTGATCAGGATCTGGAAGACGTGGGACTATCCGATTCCCTAAACGAGGAGCAGAGGCCTGCCTACGAAGAGATAATGTCCAAAGTGGACACCGAACAAGGCGGTTTGTTCTTTGTAGATGGACCTGGCGGCACAGGAAAGACATTTTTGTACAGGGCACTTCTCGGAACCCTTCGCAATCAGAACAAGCTTGCCATTGCTACAGCTACATCTGGTGTCGCAGCGTCTATAAGGTGGGAGGATGGCCCACTTACGTTTCAAGATACCCCTTACTCTTGAGGATGGTGGTTGTTGTAGTTTTACCAAACAGAGTGGTACTGCAAAGCTACTGCAGCAAGCATCTCTCATCATTTGGGATGAGGCGTCTATGGCAAAGAGGCAAGCTATGGAAGCCCTAGACAACAGCCTATGTGATATAATAGGCCGGTAGGATCTGCCTTCGGGGGAAGACTGTTGTCTTTGGAGGGGATTTCAGACAAGTTCTCCCTGCTGTGCGGAAAGGATCCAGGGCGCAGATAGTCGATGCTTCTCTACGGAGGTCGTATCTTTGGGAATCCATGCACCACCTTAAGCTCGTGCGCTACATGAGGGCGCAGAGTGACCCGTGGTTTGCGGAATATCTACTGCGCATTGGTGGTGGCACGGAGGAGGTTAATGGAGATGGTGATGTGTGTCTTCCTGACGATATATGTGTCCCGTACTCTGGGGATTCTGAGAAAGATCTTGACAGGTTGATTGAATGCATCTTTCCAAACCTCAATGCAAACATGACAAACAAGGACTACATCACCTCCAGAGCGATTCTATCTACACGTAATGATTGGGTGGACAATATTAATATCAAGATGATCGGCATGTTCCAGGGTGGGGAGATGGTGTACCATAGTTTCGACTCCGCGATTGATGATCCGCATAACTACTATCCGTCGGAGTTCCTTAACACATTGACTCCCAACAGGCTTCCTCCACATTTGCTAAAGCTCAAGATCGGCTACCCGGTCATATTGCTTAGGAATATCGACCCTGCGAATGGGCTGTGCAATGGTACAAGGTTGGTGGTTCGAGGCTTCAAAAAAATTCAATCGATGCTGAAATTGTGCTGGGACAACATGCCGGAAAGAGGGTTTTCCTTCCTCAAATACCGTTGTGCCCCTCTGACGATGAGATGTTCCCATTCCAATTTAAGAGGAAGCAGTTCCCTATTAGGCTCAGCTTCGCCATGACGGTCAACAAGTCACAGGGCCAAACTATACCAAATATGGGTGTGTACTTGCCCGCCCCTGTGTTCTCTCATGGTCAGTTGTATGTTGCTATGTCTAGAGCCACAGCTAGAACGAATATCAAGATCCTCGCCCTCCCACCTAACGTAGAGGCAGACGAGGAACATACTAAAAGGAAGGAAAAGAAAAAAGCTTCTAAGAAAGTGAACGGCCAGGGTAATCAAAATAACAATGAACAAAAAGGTACATCAGTGAAGAAGAAAAGGGTACCAACTGTAGATGGCACGTATACGAAGAATATTGTATACAAGGAGGTTCTAACACCATAGGCGAGGTAATATAATGATTATTTGTGCGTGTCTTACATTTTTAATTTATTTTTTTAAAATACTAAACTCATCAATTCCATATTTCTTGCTCTTGCTAGGTATTTAGGTTGAAGTGATTGCTTAATTTTGTCACATGATGTAACTGTATGGGAAATTCCACGTATACTGAAAAACTGGATTACATCACTTGACTATACATGATATTTGGGACATGCTAATTAGTTCAATATTTATGTTTCTTCAAACATTTCTCTGTTTCCTGTGCACATCGAAAAAGTGAGTAGATATGCTTTGTTGTACGTTCCTTTGTGATTTTTACAATATACGATAATCCCATCACACGAGAGCTTAACTTGGAGTAAGCACTTATCTTACGTACATGATGCTATAACGATGCAGCACAGCTTCTTCATCGATCTTCTGGCGCACGAAGCGAATGCCTGGAGGACAAGACTACCGGGCATTGTAAAACATTTTCTTTGGTGCATCACAAGCAAAGAAATAGGATAGATAGGGGTGACATTTGGATGACTTGTATTCGTACTTGTTCCACATAATTATTGTCCTGTTGAATCCAATCTTATATGATATACTTATTTTATATTTATAGATGTTTTATATTTTTATTATCCCGTTGAATCCAATATCTTGCAATATAAAAATTTTGTTGCCCGTAGCAACGCACGGGTATGATCCTAGTGAATCTAGAAAAGCCAAAACGACTTACAATTTGGAATGGGAAGAAGTACGTCGAAGATCAAAGTGAACTTGAAATGCATTTTGATTTCCAACCATATCGTCACCCCTAGCCTTATTTTACAAAATCACAACCAAGAAAAACTACAAATGTGAAGTTGGCGCCAAAGGAAAAAGGCATCGAGACATTCTTTTACAATAGAAAAAAAAATCTGAATCCAAATATGCCATCGCCTACATAGCATGCGTGGAACTTTTCAATTGAATGTGCAAATATTATTCTTGTCTTCTTCTTTTCCAAACGAAGAATCATTTACGTTAGATAATCTAAGGATGCGTTTGATTCGGAGACAAGATGGTATGGGACGATCCCCTTTAGCATTTGGTTCAAGTGGGACGGGACGGTCCCGTATATTGGTTGAAGGAGTTGAGGTGGATGGTATGGACGGTATTTTGATACCGTTAACTACACTATTTCGTTATTTAAGGTCCCACGTGTCATCCTATATACATTTTTTCAGCCTTATCTTCTTCCCGGAGACACAGCTCAGCACCGCATCTCGTCGACCTACTGGCCTGCCGCTTGCCCATGGCTCCCATGCCGGAGCCCATCCCTGCAGCCGCAGGTGGCCGCTCGCGCCCGTGGCCGCCGGACCCCCCAAGCTCACCTTGCGGCTCATCCCCTTCGCGTGGCCGCCTGTGCTCTCACGGCCGCCCCTGCTCGTTCGTCACCACCGGGGGGCCCAAGCTTGCGTCGCGGCTCATCCCCTCCGACAAACGCCCATGCTCGTCGCCACGTGGAGCTCGCCCTCCACCTTCCCTCCTGACGCCGCGCCCGGAGCTCGCCGCCACTCGATTCCTGCTGGCCCGAGCTCTTGCTCGTTGGCTCTGGTTGCATCCGCGTGGACGAGGAACTAGGAAGACGTTGACGGAGAAGTCAACGGTGTTGACTAGGGATGAGCCCAGTGGACGGGGTCACCCCGCATCCGAGGGGAATATAATATCCTCTACGTGGGATGACTTCGTCGGGATGACTCCGTCCCGTGTGTCCCTCAACCAAAGATCGCCCGTCTCGTTACATTCTGTCCTAGAACCAAACGTATCCTAAGTATTTTGAAGCCTTTTCTTCCACCTCCCAACTATAAGACAACATCGTGGTCTTATGATAGAATCGAACATCACCTCCCTGGAAGACACCAGCACATCATCACCACCCTCTGAACCTGAACCTGAATGAATCCAACTTTGCCTCCTCTTTTGCTACATTACCCAACTACAATCTTCCACTATCGATGTCGCCCCAAACTTCTTTTAAGTATAGAAAAAACTCATCTCTCCTCAAAGAAATGTTGAAACCCTAATACCCAAACCAAAATATATGGACTTGAACATCACCTGAGATTTCCTCCAATTTTAACTTTTCAAGTAGCTGATATTTAGAAGGTGAGAGTAGCTATGTATAAAATTACGTTTACGTAGTTTGAGTTAACTATAGCCTTTCAATGGTGCAGTGGAATCAAACGCAAATTAATCAAATCCCACCACATACTAACCTCCGTTTCTAAATACTCGGCGATTACCAAGGTGATCCAAGAAATGACCAAAATACACTTATAAAGTTATATCCAATGTTTCTGGAACATTCTTATAGCATTGAATGAGGGGCAAAGTAGGAAACTATGTTTCAAGAAATGTGAATGCTAAGGGGGTGTTTGGGAGGAGGGGGCTAAACTTTAGCCCTGTCACATCGGATGTTCGGATACTAATTAGGAGGACTAAACATAAGCTAATTACAAAACTAATTGCAGAACCCCAGGCTAAATCGCGAGACGAATCTATTAAGCCTAATTAATCCATCATTAGTGAATGGTTAATGTAGCACCACATTGTCAAATCATGAACTAATTAGGCTTAATAGATTCGTCTCGCGATTTAGCCTAGGGGTTGTGTAATTAGTTTTGTAATTAGTCTAAGTTTAATACTCCTAATTAGTGTCAAATATTCGATGTGATGGGGGCTAAAAATTTAACCCCCTCCTCCCAAACACCCCAAGTAAAGTGATCAAAATTATCAAGTATTTGGAAACGGAGGTTGTTACTGAAATTTTCGAACCATGCAATTCAAATTTCAAATTAATAAACGAAAAGGCAGACCCCTCGTGGCATTCTCGTACACGGCTCGACGCCTCCACGCTTGCGGTCTCCTCCCTGGTCATTTCCACGCTTCCTCCTCCGCGGCCACCTCCACGCTTACGGCCTCCTTCGCGGCACGGCTCTTCTATAAGTACCCCAAATCCCACGCCATTTCCCACCCTTCCTCCGTCCTCTCTCCCCCACTCCCTCCACCCAAGCGCACACGCGCGCCGCGAGCGCAACGCAGACCCGGCGAGATGGTGAGCTCTCAACCCATTCCGTGCTTCGCATCCTGCGCTTGTAGGCTTGTGTGCGCTCTGACCTCTGATCGTGGTTGTGCCTCTTCAGGTGGTGCCTCGGAAGACGAAGGAGGCGGAGATCACGGAGCAGGACTCGCTTGTCCTCGTAAGTCTCCTCCCCACTTCCTTGCCCTTCTCCGCTTCGATTCCGTGCGGTTCGAGTGGGTTCGGGCGGCTCCCGCCGGTCGAATCGTTGTTGTTGGATCGATAGATATGTGACAGGCGTTTGCACGAGGGTTTCATCGTGGGCTTGTTGGTTCAAATTGGGGTCGATTTGAGGATCGCCGTGCTCGTGTATCGAGTTGGTTTGGATTCGTCGGTTTTTGGTGGATTTGGTTTACCAGTTTCATGAGCGGGTTGTAGCGTTCCTGTTGCTTAGCAGTGGGGTTTTGGGGTCTCTGGTCTCTGCTAGTTACTGCTTCCATTGCTTCTAATTCAGTCGGTTCCAAGCGCGCGTCGGTAGCTTTAGATCGCTTAAATTGCGTTGGGTTCTTGTTATCCGCGAATCACTCTCCAACGTGCGGATAAGTTTGGCTATTCAGATATATTCATAGATTGCTTGGTTAGTACACCGTACACATGAATTTGATAGATGTTTCTCCCGCTGCTTGCTTGTTCGAATTGCTTCACTGATCTGGAAGCATCGCTCTGGGGAGGATTCTCTACTAGGTTCGCGCTGGATAAGATCTAAAGCTAGTGCCGAACTATCCTTGTCTGTGATCTGATTTCTGCGGTTTAAAACACCTCAGGTTGGGTTGATTTAGCTTTCTGTTGGGCTTAATTTCTGTGATTTTTCTGTGGTTAGTAGCCTGCACCCCTTACTGCTGCTTGTGTCTGGAATGGCCATACTTTTATGTCCAAGTATACCTTAAATAGCAACTAAGATTTTATTTGCATAGATTTCAACATTACCAGTGCCCGTATTTCTAGCAGTACATATTTTAATTTCTACTTTGGACAAAAATCAAGCAGTACATATTTCTGTGTGGATCGAAACTATTCTTCCACAATTTCTAATTGGTTGCTGCATTGTGCCATTCTTCGGAGTCTAAATTTTATGGTGGACCTGTAGGAATCATATGAGCTTATCAAGCCTTTCCTAGCTTGCTCTAGTAACATCAACTTCATTGTATCACAATAAAGTATATGGTTTTGGCAATCAGACTGTGGCTGAGATGCAGAACAATTGCGGTATTAGTAATTCCCTATAGTTTGATGATGATTGGTCTGTTATAGAAGTTTTGCTGCCTTATTTACTTGAAGATACCGTGTGGTTTATTTCCAATTAGATTACTGTTGTTTGTGCTCTCCTAGACTCTTTTTGTATATGCAATCAGTTGCATTTTGCATGGAATGTTTTCCTTTATATTGCCGGATCTCATTTTTGTGTGATGCTATTGGTTGCCGTTGCATAATGCTCTGAATAATTGAAACATCATTTATATTACACGAATCAGTGCATTAAATCACATATATGTTCTTGAAATTTTGTAATAGTATTAGGAATAGAAATAGAGTAGAGATTTAGGAACAGGAAGAAGGGCCACCATATATCATAATGCTATGTCTGTATTACTTGGTGATCCCAGAGTGTTTGTTCGCTAACCAGAGCACAATGTCTTTAGTGTTTGTCATAGTTATGTATAGTTTTCTTATTCTTCTGGAAGTATACAGCCCTTCAGATAGTATATTTCCTAAGCTTTCTAGGACATTACAGTTTACAGCACACAACTTACTCCATAGCATCTTTAAATTGTTTTACTTTTGTGCACATGCACCATGACAAAGGGTGCTGGAAACAAGATGCATCCTGTCCACCCTGCGGACAAGTGCAAGGGCCCCATCCAGCCAGTCGACAAGGGTGCCAGTGACGAGAAGCACCCTGTCCGCACCATTGACAAGGGCAAGGGCCCTGCCTGGCCTGTCAACATTGGCGCCAATGGAAATCAAGGTCAGCATCCTTAATCTTTTCTCGAACATGTGAACACCCTCCATGTAGATAGATGGTTTCTACTTGTTCCTAATTCCGTTTGAAGTGTTTGAGCTCCTGTAATAAGGACAAAAGTTAAGGGAGATAGAGAATTGAATTGAGTCAGGGGCTTTCTAAATACAAATATATGATTTATTTCAATGAGTCTTGCTGTTTGATGTGTTTAGTAGGAGCAAGAGTATCTTCTATGTCCTTTTCGCCACTGCTTTAGTATTAAATGTTTCTAAAGGCAAAATCAGCTATGGCATCATGATAATGAATCAATGATTGCAGTGGTTCAATTTGTACTGATATTGATGCATTCTTTCTTAGCTGAGCATGTCTTGCCGGATTTGCAAATGCACCCTTTTGGGGGGAACATGGACAAAGTTTGCATTGTACCTGGTAGACTTTACCAGAAGCTCCAGCCCCACCAGCAAGAGGGGTTGCACTGGCTTTGGAGAATCTATTGCCAGCATTCTGGAGGTATTGTTGCGGATGATATGGGGATGGGAAAAACATTGCAGGTACATCTTATTTTATAATTTGCATATCATATTAGCTAAGATCGATTTACATTGCTGTTATATTTCCATTTCCTCTAAATAATTGCCCCTTTTCTCAATTACTCCCTCCATCCCAAATTACTATTCGTTTTGGCTTTTCTAGGTACATCATTTTTGCTATGTATCTAGACATAAGTATATATCTAGGTGCATGCCAAAAGGTGTGTATCTAGAAAAGCTAAAACGAATAGTAATTTGGGACGGATGAAGTATATCACATGTCAATTGACATCTGACACACCTTTGCAATGTATTTTATTGGATTTCTTCAGTATTTCAACTGGTCAGTTGAATGGATCACAAAATACTTTATCTGCTTTGGGATGCTGTATTATTTATATTTTCCAATGATCTTGTGAGCTCTTTTTAAGATGATGGTTTCAAATCACTGAGCCATTGTGTTTGTAACACATTTATTTGTTTTCCTTACTTCAGACTGTAGCATTCCTATCCGGTCTTCTGCATTCCGATATAATTCGCAGGGCTATGATTATTGTTCCAGTAAGTGTCCTTGTCTCATGGTCAGAGGAGCTTACAAATGCAGGGCTAGCCAAACATTTTCACATCTATCATGGTTCTGGTGAAAGAGGCCTGCAAATTGTGAACGAGGTTATATTTCATTTCATTTCGAGATATTCTTAATTCTGTGTTTATCTGCGACTGCCTTTTAACATGTTTTCTTCTTTTCAGAGAGGAGGTATTTTGGTAACAACTTATGAAACTTATGGAAGCAAGTTTAAGGAGCTGACAGCAGTGGATTGGGACTACACAATTCTCGATGAAGCTCACAGAATAAAGAACCTCATTTCCAATGTAAGAAAACAAGTGGATAACATTGAATGCAGGAAAAAACTTCTTTTGACAGGGACTCCATTGCCAAGAAACCTCTTAGTACGTTCCCCCAACCCCCAACACACACCACACCCTCTTCGACGGCTTACCCTTCTTTTTACTTCTTGCTTCTAACAGGACATATTCTCTCTTATGAAATTCATAAAACCTGATGTCCTGGGTGACCAACACACTTTTCACAAGAAGTATATGAGGCCTGTTGAGCTGGGACAGTATTTGAACTCTACAGAAAGAAATAAGAAACGATTTATAAAAGCTCTTGCGGTAAATTTTGCACAAATTTTTTCTTGCATGCTACAGTCATTAGTTCATACCAACTAACCAAGTTAACTGTGGCCTTGTTCTTGTACAGAGTTGCAGAAAAGAAATTTCTCCCTATATTCTCAGAAGAACAAAATCAGTCCTAATAGAAAGTGGGGAGCTACCCTGTAAGAAAACTGAGCTTATTGTTTGGTTAAGATTGACAGAGCTTCAGGTATTCTCTATGTTTAGTGGTACTGCAGTTTTATCTACGTAGTTATGCACTGTGCATAACTACTGCAGCTTTCTTATCTTTATTATGCGTCTATAATGACAACTGATGCACAGGCTGAGATTTACTCAAGGTTCTGCAAAATTATTGACCAAGAATCACATGCATGGTATGATGAAGATAAGTCAACAATCACGCAGGGAGTGGTAAGCCTACATGGTAAAGCTTATCAGTTATCTTAGTCATGTGATGAACGTATTTACCATTCTCTATGGTCTTTGAAATAGATCTGTCGACACATATGCAATGGTCCAGAGCTACTGTTAGAAGCAATTGATAGAGGCCAGGGGAATTCAGTTAGGAGGTTAGCAAAAAGATTGCTTGAGTCATTCGATCATGAAGTTTGGAAAAAATATAAAAATTCATGCAAGATTTCCTTCATCTTGGATCTTGTGGCACGTAAGTTTTTTTTGAGCTTTTCCTTTCCTTCGCTATAGGATATTATCTTTCTTTTTGTTTGAAACTCAACCTTTTATTTTGTTGCAGAATGAACTATTTGAGGAAGAGAAGGCTGAGAAAAAAAAGGATCTGGTATTTTCTCTAAACAATTAGTTTGCTTTCTTTCATTGCATCGAAACATAGACTCTTACCTTTTGTTGCAGGGTATGAGGAAAAACAAGAACCTGAAGATACTTATCTTCTCACAATTCATTTCTATGCTCGATAGAATAGAGGTGATAGCTCCATCAGTTCATGACTTTTCTTTTTACATGCTTGTTGAGCATATTTGAAGACAATTTTTGTTCCATGTACTTGATGTGCAAAATTTATTACTTTGTTGTATTGTAAGCAGATAGCACTTAAAGCTATAGGAAAAGAAGGTGATACTATTCGAATTGATGGATCCATGGAGAGGACAGAAAGAGATCAAAAGATTAAGGTTATTCCTTATTTATTTTTGCAAAGAGTACTTATATCCCCTCTTAATTTCTTGTTGTTTACTTACCTTCTCATTGTGCAGAAATTTAGTTCTCAAGTTGAAGATGCTCCTAAAATTTTTTTGCTCAGTGCAAGAGTGGGTGGTGAAGGCCTGAACCTGACTGCAGCAACCAGGGTTATCATCGTTGATCCGTCATGGAACATAAGGTTTATATGTTCACGGAATTGCTAGAAATGTTGCGTCAGTTGATTTTTATTTGGGCAATATTTCTGTCTAGTCCACAATCTTTTTCCCAACAAGCTATTCTGCTTGTACAATTCATGCATTTTCCTGCCACAAGAACCTAAGCTTGATAATAATCCATGCGACCATGAACTACTTGACCTCTTTCATTACTAAACCCCTTTCGTGGTCAGTGCAGCACAATTTGCATAATAAAATTCCATTTTAAAGCCACTCTGAGTCTAACAAAATAATTGCCTTGTTCAATGTCACTTACACATTTGTTTACCATAGTGATGACAATCAGATAGCTGACAGGGTCTTTAGAATTGGCCAAAAAGAGGATGTTACCGTATACAGGCTTGTGACCTGCATGACAATTGAAGAAGACATATATAAAACTCAGGTAACATGAGCATCTTCTCTTTTCTATACGTATTTTTGTTGTGTTGACGTCCTTTTCATATTGCTATTTAGATACTAAAAGGTAATTTGGCCAGAGCAATATTGGAAGGAAAGGTTTGTTCACCTTTAGTTGAACTCGAGGTAATTCGAGCAAACGTTCCTATCTGTCAGAAGTTCCTTTCGAAGCTGTACTTAACATACTCGTAGTAACACTGAACTTATCATTTTTTTCGCAAATTGGGGGAATTCGTGCCCACTTGGCATTTCACGAGTTATGAAAGTGCAAGAAAGGATACTAAATCTCGTTTAAAAAAATGCAGGACCGGAAATTTATTAGACTTCCAGAGTGTGGTTTTAATTCTTCAAAAACACAGCAGCTGCTGGAAACTCTGATGGGAGATATACTTGAAATGTAATGTTTCTCTCCTATCATATTAAGATGATGTGATATGTTCCCGGTAAATGCATAAAAGTGTCTGCATCAATTGGGTTTATACTTGTATTTTACCATTATGTTGGAAAATTTACCAGGAGAAGTAGACACCAAAGGTTTTTGCAGAAACATCATCTTGTTGCCGGATTGACAAACCAGGAAGTTATTTCTTCCCATGAGGAAATATCACTTATTGATTTACCCCTGAGTGAAAGGTTACATGTTTTTATCATTAACTTAAACTTCCATATTTATGAATTTTTTTAGATGCATGATCTGCTATGAATCTGTGCAGTAGTGATGAGGAGGCCAGTTCCTCAGAGGAAAGACATGCTACAAAGGCTAGCAAAGGTGCTAAAAGCTATAAACAGGAACGACAAAATGTAATAATTTTTTATCTTTGTAATTATGCACACATAATTGTTTATTTTCCTCTGATTTAAAGAGATCCATTATGCTTAGGTACGTTCCTTGAATGAGAAACCCAAAAGCTGTCATCATTCCAAGAAGCGAGATGATGCATCATTAGAACATGAAGAAGATTCACTTACCACTACTTCTCGGAGAATTTATATTCCTGCGAATAAGGTGTTCTAGCTCTCCTTTTTATGCTATAGAACTCTTTTCAGCACAACATTGTTGTGTTAATTCTTGATCTTTTTTATGTAAATATGCCAGGTCGGTGCGCTTATTGGCACGGGTGGACATACAATCGAAAGGATTAAAATAAGATCCTCTGCAATTATTAGAATAAATCCAGATGGGCACTGGAGAGGTAAATTTCCTGACCCCTGCCCGGTTGAAATCCGGGGTACACTCAGGGAGATAACTACGGCTGTGCAACTCATCACGGAAGCCGTTTCCAAGGTATCTATTCAGTTTTGCTGTGTACATTTTATTTGATTTGGATACAACGGTATGGAGGTCACTGTATCATCTTTCACAGGAAAATGAAACATATATTGAAGGTGCAACAGATGGTGGTGTAGAAATTCATTTTTCTGTCCCACAGCACATGGTGAGTCTTAACTCCTAGTTGCTAGTTTGCTAATAAGAAAAAGTAAGATTGGTACCGTGTCTCTTTTTGTAGTTTGATTTTTGTCTCTTATCTTTTACCAGTCATCTTTAGTCCTCCATCTTCTAATACCAGGCAAGAGTAGTCCTTGTTCGCTGTCCATGGCTCTTTTGCTGATGTGCATAGTTGACTCCAATGACATGGTAGAGCTGACGTGTTAGGAACTCTCTCTTTTTTCTATATTGTAGCAGAGGACATGGTAGCACATGTGTTTTTTTAGGTAGTATAGAAGTAGATCTGAACCATCCGGTTGTCAAGTCAACGGACAATATTGTGTGCAGTTGCTACTCCTACCCCTGTAGGCTGTAGCCATGACAAACTCCTATCTGTGAGCCATGTCTAGTTGATGGCAAGCTCAATGGAAGGTCTTTTGGTCATTGCCCTTGCTGGTCCTGTATAAGGAGTGCCCTCTTTGAGTATTTATTAGCCATGTTCCATGATTGCAATGAGGTCGCCACTCATTGGATTTATTGGAGTAACAAGTACCTGGGGCTGGTACTGCATGCCAAATTAGCACTTGTGATTCGCAGACTTTTCGCAATTTGCTAAGCAATGTCCAGCTGCATCTTATGGCCGTATATCGGGTGCACTGCAACACTGATGGGCAGTGGGATTGCAGTGCAGCAGCTGGACTGGGCCTGCTGGTGTTTCCATTGGGAAAGAGAGAAAAAAACAAAGAAGGCGAAGAGAGAGGGCATGCACTGATGTCGGATGGTGGGTATGGGCCATGGTGGTTCTGGCTTCTGCTAGGTTTGCAAAACCAGCAGGAAATGAGCACAGGGACTAGAGTTGCCTGGTGTTCCCAGATAAGGGACCAAATGTGACAGGTATCGAAGATGAGGACTCACAGTTAAACTAATTGAAGAGTTGAGAGACCAAACTCGAGCCTTTTTCCTTGCATATTCTAAGATTTTCTTTTGTCATTAGATCGGGCTGATCATTGGGAGCGGTGGCCGAAGAGTGCAAAGCATAGAACATGAGTCTGGTGCTCGTATTAGTGTATGATCAATCCCCCCCCCCCCCCCTTTCCGTAGATTTAAAGTTCAGGCCTGCTTCCCATAACTGGCCTTAATAAAAAACTTTTTTACAGCATATAAAGCATGAAAGTAAATTCAGGATCCGTGGTACCTTAGAAGAAGTAAACAATGCTAAAGGAATTATGTCAGACATCATTAACAAGGTGCATATTACTTAACATCTATTTCATCAGTTATTAAATGTGGTGCATAGCTTGTTTAGATGTGATTGATTGATATGTTTTGGTTACGTATGTTGCTACAGCATGCTGGCTCTTCGTCCTATGGAGGTGAAGGTAAACGGATTCTGAAACAAGATCACAAGGCTCAGGTTTCAGGCGAGTCAACACATGACAGGCCTCCTGGAAGTTTCTACACAACCAGGGCTACAGGTCAGGCAACGCCTTACAGGTCTCCTGTAAACTTTTACTGTCCCAGGGTTACTGATCAGGCGATGTCTTCACCAGGATTGAGTTCTGGGCGTGGCAGTGGCCACATGTACAGATCTGCCATGGACCACACACTGCGGCCACCACAGGGAATGCCTTCTCCACGTGCGAGGTCCGAGTACTATGGTGAAAGGGGCACTGGGATTGCATTCAGCCCTCCTGGAAACTTTGAGCATCAGTTGGAGGGGCAAAATTATCATCCAAGGATAGGGCCAGAAGACTGCAGAGATCAGATTCAGGATACAGTGCTGTGGCCGGGGGAGGAACCTCCAACCAAGGGTTAGGGGCACACCACCAACAGAGGCAGCTGCGTTCTGCCGCCAAGTTGAGTGTGCAAACGCAGAAGAGATAGTGTTGCTTCATTTGGTTCCCATATTACCATATGTTTTTTGTGTTGCATGGGGGCATTCTGGGAGATGTTATGTCACGATGGCTTTTGTTTTGAAGATGTAAGCATTGGCGTCTGTTGATGGTTTATTGTCAGTTGTGCACGAATTAACTTAGCTGTTGCATCGCACGCCAGTTTTTGTTGGCTCTGGTGGTGATGATTCGCGATACACTATTTCACAAAAAATACCTACTAGCACATGTCCTGTGTTAGATTTGCGTAGGTTGTTCGCAATGTTGGTGTTTGCATTTAATCCATCAGTTTGATTCGAATTCAAAAAACCCACTCAAAAATGCATAGAAGTGCTCATTTTGGCAGGACGGGGATGGCTAGAGAATGGGCGTTGTTATACTATAGTGCGGTGAACAGGAATTTTTTTTTTCACATTCTAGGCAAACCATTTTAATTTTTCATCCATTAAACAAGCTAACATGAGTGGCAACACTCTTTCTGGAAAGAAAATCCCACAGCGTAGCCAAACGATTGACACAGTAATTTTTATTCAGCACAGAATGATTCAACAGAGTGAGTTCCATGGAGAAATGCCAACGGCAACCTTAATACAATTACAACTGAAGACCATGATAAGCACAAATCGGAATGTTTCTAAGGTAACAATATAGAACTCGCATGCAAACAGCTCGCTTTGCCTGAGACTAATGTTGCATCCATCAAAGATGGTGGGCAAAGTTTACCCATTACTGCAAGGCCTGCGAGCTCGCCTTAGCATTAAGTGGAACAAGGCTTTCCGTGTAAGAAATTAGGTTGAAGAAGCATAGGTTTTTCCATGCGCGCCCCCGGCAACGCAGCCCAACGTATTTTAGGCGATCCATCCAATGAAAGTCATCTTTGCCTTGTATGCCGTGAGCTCCCAAGTCGTAGCGGAAGAGGCAGTGACCTAGTCGCATTAGAATCCCCCCACTGCCATGTAAGGCCATTGGATGGCATTCAGGTAAATCGATCACATAACGGCATCTCCAATGCGCATCGTCCGAACGATCCAAGATATGTCCTGTTGTAAAGATCATTAGTCGTTGCAACCACTTGGAGAAGAAACAAGCGCATAGCTCCCCATCAAGCTCGCTCAAAGCAATATCATCATCTTCAACTTGAGGAAGCAGGTCGGGAATCAATGGAGTGATACCGAACGTTTCGTCTTGAAGATTGAAACGGATTAGCCCCTGCGGGGGATTTTGATGGTTTTTCTTATCAATGAAATAAAATAGGCAACCCTTGCAATGTGCGGCGGCCTGCCAGAAGCTCGCCATGAGGTAGGGTGGATCCTCCAAGATTTCCCTCCAGGAGCCGTCTTCGCCACCAATGGTGAAGACCTCCATGCCCATGGCAGCCATCCTCATGGGATCGTCGTCGCTGGGGCGATAGAAAGCGCGTGCAACCTTGTATCTGCCTGTGGAAGCATCCATACCCAAGCCTATAGGAAGGCACGTATCATGCAGCGACAGCGCGTTGCGCTTGCTCTCTGGCAGCGCAATGGCGTCCCTTGTGGCCGGGTTGAAGACGTAGGCCTTGGTGTTGGTGGAGAGCAAGACCAAGCCATCGCAGTGTACCATTTGGGACACCGTCCCAAACTCGCCAGCTGGGAAGTGCCTCCCGTAGACAAGCGTTGCAGTGCTCCAAGTCTCCTTTTTTAAATGCCATTGGTAGAAGCGGATGTTGGTGGAGAGAGCCTTGGCAGTTGCACGACGCCGTCGCTGCAGATAAAAATGGGGGCTGATGAGGAAAGATGGGTTCTGATGCTGGGTCTGTCTGCAGAAGTGGAGGTGCGCACGAACAAAGGAGGGGTCGGAGATGATGGCGCGCCAGGCCTTGCTGACGGATCTGAACCTCACCAGGGATTTCACAGGCAGCCGGATTAAGATCTCCCAGACGATCTCGTCGAACAGCTCAGGTGTATCCCTCTTCCTCTTCCTCTTCCTCTTACTGGCCGTCTTCAACCCCATGGCGCCAAGCACAAGCAGCAAGGAAAATGACCACGAGTTAGGGGCTTGGCAATAACAATCTATATATATATATATATATATATATATATATATATATATATATATATATATATATATATATATTCGTGGTCGATGGATGATTCCTGATCGAATTCGATCCCTGTCCTTATAGGAATCGGTCTCGTACTTAGGATCGGAGTAGGCACGCACACAAATTTTAAAAGAAATCAATCAATTGTCCTTGATAGCATCGGAGTAGGCATGATCGATCAGAAAGGAATCCGTGAGATCTGACAGCTAAAATGAAGCTTCCTCTCGGAGAAGCATATGCATATAAGCAGTAAGCACAAAGGTCCCCTTTTTTTCTTAAAAAAACAACAAGATGAAGAGGAACAAGATCCTGCTGGCTGCCTGCTACAAGTGCGAGCATGTGCAAGGATTGGATTTACATTCATGTTCGGATCGGAGGCAACTTACATTAGTCAGGGCCCGGTTGCCGCTCGCCACACCCGCACAACGTTTTATGCTCTCTCCACCTTCCTCTGTCGCCGAGGTCAGGTAGCGCCGACGGCGCCATCCACGAACAGGACGTGGGTGACCCATCGCCGGAGGATACCGCACGGCGCCACTGGATCTGGTGAAGAGCCGCCGGGGAGAGGAAACGGAGGGGTGAGCGACAGAGCGAGTGCTCCTTGGAGACGAAGGGGACCCGCTGTGGTGGAAGGACAGGCCCGTCCTTTGGCTTTGGCCTTTGGGCCCATTTTCCTTTGACATCATGCTGGGCTGTTCATTTGTTCCTGCTACATTTTTGGAGGAAATGACGATGTAGGCTGCAATTTCACCAGCCCATTTCTTCCTGCATTGGGCCTAATGGGCCTACGGGCAGTGTATCCGGTGATGTCGGGCTGGGCCAATGCTCTTCTGCTACACACATATGTGGGCCTAGCTTGGGGCCTGTCAGCACACGTGGCAGCTTTCATTGTACTTTTTTTCTTTCGCGATGTTCGCTTCAGCTTATTCAGCCGGCTTATCAGTCACCAAATAGTGTTTTCCTCTCACAACAAATCAGCTGTCTCGACTTTTCAACCGGCTTATAAGCTGAAGCGAACAGGCCCTTCGTTGCACTTCAGATGCTACTGCGGTGTACTTTAGTCCGTCAGGAGCCGGCATCGATGGCAAAACCGAGCAATCCTGTCCTCGCCATGGTTGATGGTGCATTGATCATAGACTCGTCGACGGCTTCATCATGGCGGTCACCTGCCCACCTTAGGAACTCACATCTGACGTCGAACGATCCGGCGCTGTACTCGCCGTGCGCGTCGACGATCCGGTGATGCTCCGAGCTGACGGAGTAAGAAGTAAGAACAAACTGTGCACGCACGTCTTCCTCCACGACCGGCCGCTCAACCTGAACCGAGCAGCACCAATGGATTGTTTGATCGATGCTCGAGTCCTACAAGTCAATGGCAGGTGATGGAGCCGGCGAGCTGCGTGATCGGCGGCAACAAAGCTCCCGTTTTCTTCAGCCATGCACGGCGCCACCGTGAGCGGGGCTCACGGGCGGCGGCGATGTCTGAGATCGGGAAGCAGAGCAAGCCATTTCAAATCCCCTTTTCTCCCGGTGCAAGACGACGCCGAGGCTGGTGCTTTTCGCGCCATTCCAAGGGAGGGGAGGCTGCCGGAAAGGACTCGTGCTTTCGCGCGTCAGTTCTTGAAACCCTACTGCCACTGCCACACCGCGCAATCATCACCGCCGGGAAAGATCAGCAAGAGTGCAGGAGCCAAGAGGCTCCGGCACGGTGGCACCTGATTTTGACACTACATGTACAATTAGTTAATCGACGATGATCAATAGCCCATTCTTTTTCATGATTTAACATTTATTTGGCAACAAGAAAGTGATACTGCAGAGTAAATGTAAATCTATCAACTGGGCATGCCTAGCATGTTTTCTTTGGATAACTTTAGTTTTGAGAACAACCAATGAAATGCATTATACAGCAATTAGGGAAAAAAGTGAAATATGGTTATGTTCTTGGGAATTGGATATCAGTTGGTGTTCATGGAAGTCCCTGACAATGTCATGACTTGATAAACCTTAACGCAATCGGAATCCGGTACCGACAACATAGCAACTTGACAAATGCAAGTCTCAGAAAACCATTGAGAAAGGTTTGCACTGGATATCTCCTACCATTGAGAAAACTATTGAACCGGACATACCACCAGCCGATCTATGGAAGGTTTGCCTAATAACAGAATAAAAACGAGCAAATCACATTGAGAAAGGTTTGCACGGGATATCTCCTACCATGTAAATGCAGTGCTACAGAATAAAATTAAGTGGTACCCTGAAGCTAGAGCTGATCTTGCAGGTGACCTTAGCATTGAAGTTGTGGGTTTGCTTCCAGCAATGGACCAGTGCTTTCAGCGAGCCTTTGGTGCATTACAAATATTGAGTGTACATCAAATATTGAAGCAGCAGTTGATACTGCAATTTAGAAAATTAGCTTCATTGAAGCCTCATCTGAAACGTCCCTCTGAGCAGTAATTTTCGCTCTATCCTCATATATCTTTGCACATAAAACACTTGCCGCTGCAGCATGTTGTCGCGCTGGTGGATCAGCAGCAGCAACTGTACCATGCTGAGCTCTTGTGCTAAAGTCAGTGTTTTCATTACGCTGCTGTTGCTTCTGCTGGCGCTGTTGCAGCTGCGGGTGCTGCTCTTGCGAATTTTGCTGCTGCTGTTGCACATGCCTCTGGAGCAAGAGTCGCTGCACCTCAACCTGCTGCTGTGATTGTTGTGTTGCTGCTCCCTTGCTTTAATGACTGCGGGAATCCCTTGCTTTAAAATTAAAAAGTCAGGCAACTACATATGAAAATAACTTCTCGCACAGCAGGACACGATCATTCTCATGTCAGCTCACAATTTCATATCTATTTCTCAGACCTGCACAAGATTAAGGCAACATTGAGCATGTAGTCGGAACCGCACCAAAAAGATATCCAAGCTAAGTGTCCAGACAAGTACTTCAACGAGCATACCGGCACAGATTTCCTAAGTGCGCTTAAACAATACCTTCCGGGACATGGAAGCAACAGCACAAAGCATCCTTCTGGATTCATAGTTGCTTGCTAATTGGGGCCATCCCATCGATCCAGGATTTGCCATCGATTTCTTTGCCCCCTTCTTGCTTGCTTCAGCACTTCGCAAGTCTTTCCTGCTTGGTTGACAGGTTGGAGCCATCTTCACCAGGAACCGACAAGCCAGCACCGTTTTCCAGTCTGGGAAGAACATGTTTCTCACTTCTTTTATGGCCAATCCTTTCGGCGGTTGCTTTATCAGAATCTGTTTACATGAGTCAATTAGTATCAAAATGTGTAAAAATATCATTAAAACGCCAACAGTTGTGAGAAGCAATGAGTATTCATGCTGCTGTTTAACCAACAAGGCGACGATTGGAGGTTATGTATTATGTTTGCTTAATAAAACAATTCCTTGATCGACAGGGTATGATGCTGCTCAGAAGAACAATGTCACTAAAGTATCAATTTGTTTTGAGATTAGTTTCATCATCAGTACAAATTAGACTTAACAAATATACAATTGCCGATAGAAGCTTCGGTTCCATTGTAGGAGACTAAGCTCCAAGATAGAATGGTAGCTATGAAAAAAAAAACGTTGGGCTACATGTGGAACTAGAACATTGCAGAATAGCACCACAAAAAGATTTAGGAAAAAGTCAATTTTATTCCCCTCACCTATCCACTTTGTCCGCTTAACCCCCTGAACAAAATTTTGGCTCACTTTACTCCCCTGAACTAATTTATTTTTCCAATCTACCCCTAATTAGATTTCTCTTTTTTGTTTCTCTCTATATGAGTTGAATTTTGAGTTCAAATTTTGTGAGCAGATACAAAACATGATGCTTTATGTTAAAAAATTATACTAGGAATTTTTCATGATTATTTTCATAGGTTAGGAATATTTAATATGAAATTGATCTTAAATATATAAAACTGTATGAAAAGTAATCATGAAAAATTCTAATATATTTTTCTAACGTCGAGCATTATGTTATAAGTCACTGAGAAAATATGAACTTAAAACTCAACTTTTACACGAAGAAACAGAAAAAGATAAATCTAATTAGGGGGTAGATTGAACCAAATGAAATAGTTCGGGGGAGTAAAGTGAGCCTAAATTTTGTTCAGACGTTTAAGCAGACAAAGTAAATAGGTGAGGGGACAAAGATTTACAGCAAGTTCATGTGATCAAATTAACGGAAATTTGCAGGTGGGAACTGCGAAGGCTGGACCAAAATGACTTAAAGGTGGGTTTTCACAATTTCCCAGAATAAAATTAATTCACAATTTCCCCGGAATAAAATTAATATTTGGAACAAACTAAAAGGCTTTTATCCTCCGGCAACAAAAGTATTACAAGTTGGGGAAAAAATCAAACAGCAACTATCTGATAGCTAAAGCATCCACAGGTTGACATGGAAAAATGTGATATCATCCGCACTTAAATTTTGTTAAATATCTCCTTACCCTTTTACTAACTTTGTCTTCCACAGAAGATGACTTGTCAGCTTCATTAGTTTCCTCACAATCCCCTATTCAGTAATGAAATTGGTTAGGAATCAACTTATGAAATTGGGAAGCATTGTTCGGAGGCTGGTATTCCAAGAAGGTCTGGTTGCACCACTTTTGGTACTGCAAAGTTGAAAAGAGGTGCATCCACCACATCCAACTTTGCAATGGTTGGAAACATAATAAAGTTGTTGCACAACTAATATTCTTTTCTAATTTTAGTAGGAAATAATATCAACCAAAAGTAACATACCGCTTTGTGAACTTGACCCAATCGGCATTGCCCCATATTGGTAGCTTCAAAACAACAAGGTAAGAATTAAGAAAAAGAAAAATCACCACACCAGGTGCGCATAAAATATATGAATGAATGTAAGTGAACCAAATTGATGCCAAACCATTCTAGATTTCCAGTGTCAATACTTTTCCCAGAATAAACGATGCCACTGCTGGTTAGAATCGATGAAACATGTTCAACAATCTCCTCATGGGACACCTACATTTCACCAAAATGTTTATTAAAATAAATAATTAAAAATGTTCAAGAAAATATTCCAATGAGTATTCAGACATCTTCACTTGCACCGCAGTGACGATTGCAACTTAAATAAGAAAATCTCTAGAGACAAATCGCGTATTTTATTCTAATCTTGCTCCTCACTCTTCCCCACCGTCTCTTCCCCATCTATCTTCCCCAAAACCGGCGGCACACTGCACACCTGCACCTCCGGCCTCCAGGCTCCGTCCGCTGCTGCTCGCCGGCGGGTCCGTTTCAGTGGCATCCACCGCCAGCCAGCCGCCCCCGCCGGCATGAGACCCGCGCCGCATGTGGGCCGGCGGCCGAGCCGAGCACCACCACCGGCGGGTCCTGCGGCAGCAGCGGCGCGTGCCCAGCGCCGCGGCAGGCCCTCTCCCCTGCGCCCTCGCCTGCCGACTGTCGCCGCCCGCATCTGCCCGCGCCGGCGCCCTCTGCCTCCGCCCGGCCGACGCACCAGCCCCCGCCTCCCTCGACCGCTTCGCTCCTGCCTCCCCCTCATACCGACCGTCGCGCGCCGCCTCCCTGTCGCCCCGCGCCGGCGGGTACCGGAGCTCGTCCCGCCCGCACCGGGGGCGCGCTCCGTCCCTCCCGCCGGTCCTCCTCCAGCACCTTTTTCCATTGCAAGACGACGCCGAGGTTGGTGCTTTTCGAGCCATTCCAATTGGCAGGAGGCTGCCGGAAAGGGCTCGTGCTTTTGCGCGTCAGTTCTTGAAACCCTACCGGCCTACCGCCACTGCCACCGCAGCTCAGACGCCGCGCAATCATCACCGCAAGGAAAGAGTAGCCAAGCCCCCGGTCAGACTGGCATGCAGAGGATTTCAGTGACTGATGGATGGGTAGGGCGTGGGTAGAATATAGCAGCAGCAGATAGATTTCGTTTGATAGGGAAGCGCAGGGAATGAGAGAAGCTGCTCCTTGTCTCTTGTGCTGCGGTAACAATTCTATTCCCCTGGAACGGCGTAAATATTCCCGTGTCTGATCCCAGGAATCAGGGCTGCTTGTGTGTCTCTGACATGTGAAGAGATGATCAGATGAACACGATGGTGCGGCGGCCTGAGCACTTCTCCTTCGCCTTTTTGCTTAGCTTTTCGCCGTCTTTCTCCGTTGAGTTCTGGACCTTTTTTTTTGTCTCCACCTGCTCGTTAGTTACCATCCACAAGTGCATTGGTTCTTCCGTACCATGAAAGATTTTTGAAACTCTGAATCGAAACACTTTTGCATTGCATCAGAGGCATTGGCTTGAGCATGTAAAGAATAGACATTAGCCTTTTACTTATGAGGCTCTGGGCATCGAGGCATCCCTAATCATTAGAGAGATTGGAGATTACTTGAATCATTTAGTACTTGTTTGTTGTAGGAGGCTCTGGACAGTTAAGTGGCGAACCAATCCAACTCTGGCGCATTCTTGGATATTTTCTGCCAAAAGGCAACCGGATAAAGATGTCCAAGGTATTCAGCAAATGCGATGATCTAACATCACATGAAGAAAAGTTTCTTTCCGGCGAACCTCATATGTATGTGTACAGCGACATCAAACAACTTACCGCTTGTTCACACTGTAAATCCTGACCTAATACGGGAAGCTCTGAAATTTGTATTCGTCAGTAAAAACGCAGCTGCATCTCTGAACCCTGAAGTATGTCGTATGGTTACTTACTTTCATTTCATTCCTTTTCGATTTACTCAGTTGTTTTTACTTACATGTACACATGCGGCTTTCAAATTCCTTACAACTTCTTTGTTCTCACCTTGCAGTGACATCTGGTGTTAATCTTGCATGCTGATACACAACGATGTGCATGAACACCACGGTCAAAGAAAACCATCCCAGTGGCTGGAGCACCTTGGCACACCTGAACCTTGACTCCTTGAGCCCCAAACGCATGTATGCCTGCCTGCACGGGAATTTTGAGATTCTAAGGCAGATATCTCATGACTCATCAAAATCTGATGCTCCTTGCTCCTCTTTTGACCATCCGACTGTACTCAATCGAAGCGAGTAAAAGATACCAGGAAAACAGAAGCATAGGAACTATGCATGAACACTGAACAAGGAAGAAAATAAATCGGAAAACCAGCAACAAATATTTCTCCTCAGAACAACATTCGGTTTTGATCTGCTTGGGCGCACCATCGCCAAAAGCTAGAGCTGCTTGCATACTATGGGCCAAGAATGCGTTACCATGCATGTAACGTTGTAACTTCCTCTGACTGGTTGATAGGCTTCTCTCTAGGCACTGCTCAGCAGCAGTCTAGGCAGTACACTAGTGCACACCTGCCAGTGAGAAAGACACAAGGCATGGCCGAGAACTGAAAAGGCAGGTAGGATCCAGAACGGGGCATGGAACCATTGGATGTACTGCGGCGAAAATATTCCCCTTCTTGTGGCAATAGCCTGCAGCATCTCCTGCTTCCTCTTGTAGAGTACATCCCAAGTGCTCAACACAGATGTTACATGCTCCCAACTACATTATTCCTTTTCTCACACACACACACACACACCGGGAGTGTGTGAGAGAGAGGGAGATGCCAAGAAACTTACATGCACGTAGCAACAAAAGCCTTCATGAACTAGGAGCACTTGGTTTTTCGCAATGCCAAAGAAGCAGCAACTTTTCATCACTCCACAGGCATGCATATGATTCTCTCCCTATAAATATTCGTGTGAGTGAGAGGGAGATTTATCACCCACCAGTTGAGTAAGACCCGTGAGAGAGCGAGCGAGAGAGCAGTACGTGCTGCGTGGAGGTGTAGGTGTGTGCGTGACCGATCGACGACAATGGAGGTCGGAGCCGGGAGAGAGGAGGGCGAAGCGGCGGCGGCGCCAGTGGCCGGGCGGCGGGGGTGCATCCGCTCGACGCAGGGGCCGTGGACGGTGCGGCGGCGGGGCCGGGGCGGCGGGCTGACGACGTCGCTGCGGCACCCGACGCCCCGGGAGCGGGAGAACAACCGGCAGCGCGAGCGGCGGCGGCGGCAGGTGGCCGCCAGGATCTACGCCGGCCTGCGCGCCCACGCCGGGTACACGCTGCCCAAGCACGCCGACCAGAACGACGTGCTCCGCGCGCTCTGCGCCGAGGCCGGCTATCACGTCGACGACGGCGGCAACGTCACCCGCCTCCAGGTAGATCACTCCCCCGTCTCCCTCGTGCATCGTTCTCGCTTTCTTCTCGGCCAATGGCAAGAGAACGTCCTTCCTGCTTGCGTTCAGGCAATGTGCCTGTGTATTGTGTACTCATCCATTAGCACTAGCACGTCACTTTTCTTGCACCAACAAAAATCAGTGCTGGCATTTTGTTGGTTATAAGTAGTACATTAAGTCGACATAACCCATGTTTTGCATGCTGGTAATTTTAAAATAAAGTAAATTAAAACAGCCACATGAATTTCACTGAAATGTTGTTAACTTGTTAGAACCAGCTACTGACGGGGTTGATCAAATTCGATGGAAGCATTTGCAACCACCACAACGCTGATCTGTATGTCATTGTCATTTGCATTGCAGGGTGTGCCTGACGGCGCGGCAGGCCCAAGCTGCAGCTCCGATCATCAGAAGCCTTCCTCCCACAGCGGCGCGACGGAGGCGGCGACCCTGCAGCAGCCGGAGCAGCAGCAGCAGCTTGAGGAGGAGACCAAGCTGTCACTCGAGCTCACCCTTTCCTTCGCCTACATGTAGATGCGATGCTAGATTAATTATCTCTGTCCCGGACTCTTAACTAATTACCGGTAGTACTAACTAGCGAGCTAGCCAGCCGTACTGTACTGTGAAAGAATATTGGAAGTTGCAAATCACCTCAGCATCATTCACAATCTATAAGGCGATGCCATGACGACTTTGGCATGCAATTCACATGAGCATGACTGCTGCAAATGTAACTGCAAACCAAAGCTATCACTATCAGGGAAAATTTTAAAAAAATGAACATGAAAAAAGAAATGAAATTTATTGAGCTACTATTAGTACACAGTTTTGTTTCGAAGACAGAAGGCGAAAACAAAGAACATCAAATAAACACCAAAAAGGTAAGAAAGAAAAAGGGAAAGCAAACGAGCTAGCTAGCAGGTCGATGGTTGAATGGCTCAGCAGCCTCAGCTCAAGCTTGTGTCGCGGCGCAGGCCGACGCCCTCGTTGACGCCGGAGACGAGCTCGGCCTCGAAGTTCGCCGACGACATGGACGGCAGCCGCTCGTACACCCTCGACCCGAGGTGCTGCAGCTTCTTCTGCTGCGTCTTGACGGTCTTGCTGATGATCTTGTAGTTCCACCGCTGCTGCACGTACACGGCGGCGGCGAGCGCGACGGCGACCAGCGGGATGGCCACGTCGCCGAACCGGGAGTAGAAGTCGAGGCTCGTGTTCACGAACTCGTACTCCTCCGCGAAGTATGGGTTGATCGCCGGCGCCTTGATGTAGTCGTAGAGGTGCGGCAGCAGCCGCACCGCCGTCACGCCGGCGTAGTAGCTCTTCTTGAGCGGCTTGCAGTTGATCCGCCACACCACGTTGCCGATCACCTGCGGGAGGAGGAAGAAGTCCTGCGCCATCCCGACGTACTCCTCTAGAGTCACCGCCCACTCCCGCAGCGCGTGCGTCCTCCCGCGGGCGTCCATGTACGACCCGTCGTCCCGCACCGGCCGGCCGTACACGCTCACGTAGTGCGCCGCCAGGATCACCGTGAAGCCGACGAGGTGCGCGCCGGAGCTGTAGAGGAGCACCCTCCGGTCGCTCGGCACGCGGCCGGGCTCCAGTGGCGACCGCGTCAGCAGCCGGATGCGCGACCGCCAGACCTTCTGCGCCAGCCGGAGCGTCAGGAGGAACGCGGCGAGGATGAGGATCTTGACGACGCAGTCGATGATCCAGTACAGGGCGCTCTTGTCCACCTCGTATGACGGCGGTACGGCGGCTCCGCCGTCGTTGCCGGCGGCGATGCGCGCGAACAGCGCCTCCGCGCCGGTGATCAGCGGCACGCTGTACCCGACCGCCTGCACGCCCAGCATCACCAGCGACACGTACGGCATCACGTCGGTGTTGGCCTTGATGTACATGAGCTGGCTGAACTCCGCGGCGATGGCCGCCGCCAGCGTCGCGATGCGGAGGATGCCCTCGACGCTGCGACGGGACAGGATGTCCTGCCGCTGCTCCCGGTACAGGATCGGAAGCGTCTGGAGCGCCGTCTCGTTGAAGTGCAGCGGGTCGCCGGGGTCGCGCGTGCTGGCGATGCGCACCTTCGCCGTCGGGTTGATCAGCCACCGCGCCGTCGTCGGCGGGTACTCCACCCTCATCTCGATCGAGCAGTCCATGCCATCCTCCACAGCTTTCAGCGTCGAGAAGGCTTGCCGAGTCGCTTGGATTCTCCGGCAGCCGATCAGGTACATCCGGCCGTTGACCGGGTTGTACACGCCCTCCAAGAACAGGCTCGACACGTTCGCATAAGGCTCCCCGGACAGCGAGAGCTCCGCGGACACGTTGAGAAGAGAGGACGCTGCAGTCGGCTGCGACGACGACGTCGACGAGGACTCTGGCTGCGACGACGACGACGAGGATGCTTTGCCCCCTCCTCGCCCACCTGGCATGTCAGAAAACGGAATGCTCTCTGCCGCCAGCTGCGAGGTACGGCCGACGAGTGATCCGAGAGAGAGCACCTCCAGCTGAAAGAACGGCCGCTCGAACCGTTCACGCGGGAACGGGTCGGGCACGGCGGCGACGTGGAGCGTGAGGTCGTCGGCGAGGTTGGACAGGCTCATCGCGTCGGCGGAGGCCACCCTCGGGTAGCTCAGGAGCGACTTAGCGAGGACGGTGCCGAAGTCGAACGGCTCGCTCCGCCTGAGAAACTCGCCGGCCTGCCTCACCTTGGTGTAGTTGTACGCCATGCTCAGCGGCGCACCACCGGAGACGCCGAACCGGTTCCAGAGCTCTGTCGGGTGCACCGTGCGTTTGATCGTCAGCGGGAAGTGGGCGGCGCCGCCGCTGCCGTCGATGCGGGTGATCTGCCCCACCGTGATGCTGCGGCGGGTGGCCGTGAAGGTGGTCTGCACGTAGAGGCACACGCGCGAGTGGCACGCCTTCTCGCCGACGCCGAGGCAGCCCACCATGCAGAGCTGGCCCGTGGACGCGCGCCACACGCCCTCGGCCGAGAGCGTCATGCCGCTGAGCCCGCTCCGCTTGCTCGCCGTGTACTTGTGCTCCCACGGCGCCACGGCGCGGAACACGGCCGACACCCTCGCCGAGCTCTCGCCGCCCGGGGCGTTCCTCGGCTCGCACCGGACGTCCTGCATCACGACGCTGACGCCCGTGAACGCGCCGTCCGTCGCGTCGACCGCCTTGTCCGTCTCGAACGGCCCGAGCCTCCGGCAGGTGGCGTCCGTGCCGTTGCACTGCCAGTTCGGCACGACGGCGAGCAGGTCCTCCGACGTGAACCGGTCGAGGATGCCGCAAAAGGAGTTGCCCTTGTAAAGCCCCCTGCCGCCGCCGCGGAGGATGTCGTCGCGGTAAGGGTGCGGGGTGCACGCTTTGTCGACGAGCTTCTCGGACCCGAACTTGTAGTTGGAGTAGGCGCCCAGCTGCGACAGCAGGTGCACGGCGTCGAAGTAGGCGGCGCCGGACTTGCCGCTCGTGCTCGTGAGCTCGCCGCGCACGGCGCGCGTCGTCAGCGTCAGCGTCGTCGGGTACCGGAGCACGAGTAGTATGTTGTCGTCCTTCTCGACTGGCGGCTGGAAGTTGTCGCGGTTGGTGTTCTTGGCCCAGCCCCACGGGTCGCCGGCGTCGTCGCCGCGCCGCGGCAGCAGGGCGTTGCCGACCATGCAGAGCACGCTCTCGCCGTCGCCGTTCTCAGTGTACACGCCCTCGAAGAGGATCTTGAGCTCCGTGCTCCCGGGCCACACCTTGAGCTCCGGCGACACGTACTGGCCCATCTCCGGGACGGTACCGTTGCGGGAGATGGCGACGCCGAGGACGCCGCTGACGTTGAGGGCCGTCTTCTCGCGGCGCCCCACGTCGACGTGCGTGAGCGTGAATGAGGCGAGCGGCAGCGGGTCCGGCGCCCCGTCCGCGGCGTCGGTGCCGTCGAACGGCAGCAGCGGCGCGCCGTCGGCGTCCTGCTTCCAGTCCCCCTTGACGAAGCTCAGCTCCGGCATGAGGGCGTTGGCGCGGTTGGCGTCGAACGTGAGCTCCTCGGCGGCGGAGAGCACGGACCGGCACTGCCGCTTGACGTCGGCGAAGCGGACGTACTCGTGGGGGATGAAGGGGCCCTGGCCGCCGGGGCCCATCGGACCGACCGCTTGCTCATTTTGATGAAAGGGATCAAACGACGCGGCGACAGCAAGGAATGGCAGCAAGAACGCGCTGATGTACTGCAGTTTTTTCGACGCCATTGCTGCTCGAGAGCAAGCTTGAACCACCCTTGATTATCTATCTGTTCAGAGATTCTCAGCCCTGCATTTGAAACAACAAGAGCAACAGAATTACATCACTACTTGTGCCGTTGTACGGATTGACGTTGCTGACATCTGAAGCTGGGGTACAAGGCTAGCATAACTGCATAGGTATCATGGACACACTGCAAACTTTTGGCACGAAATGCTTGCTACCCTGGAGAGTACAAAAGTGAGAGTAAAAAAGCTCGAAAAACATTGCAAACCTGCAGCAAAACTTCTGAAATTACGCTGCTAACATCATCATAGAGTGATTTGGTTGCTGACCTCAACATGGAGATTTCTTCAGTCCCCTTCAGCGTCCAATGGCTGGTATCCGAGAGCCCAGGACACCACCACCACTGGCTCCTCTGCTCTAGTACAGCGCATGGATTTCTGACCAGAATGTGCCAGATCCAGAAAAATTCGTGGACCAGATTGGATCACTCGGAATCCAATCTTATAGTTCAGTTAGTCACCCCATGGATGCTTCGGCCGCATTGTTTATCAGCCTGCCAATCCATTCCGGCCTCTCAGAACTACGAGTAGGGTTCTTGGAGGCTGGACATAGAGAATTGTGTTTGACTTCCGAGGGAAGCGACCCAGAAACAGAGGGCACAGGGTGCCGACTCCCCAGAACGCCCTCGGCCCAGGAGAAGCCTTGTCAGTTGTCACCGTGCTACCGCGAGGCGGAGAGGGGCAGTTTGGGGTATTGGTGCCCGTGCGACATCCGGGGGGCTAGCGAGGGATCGAGAGAGTTGACGCGGCGGCGCCCGCGGCCGCCGCGGCGGGCATCGCGGCAGTCCACGGCATGTCACGCCGGCGAGGTCGGCGGCATGTGTCGTCCACGTGAACGAGGAGGAGGAGGAGGAGATTTTTACCTTCGCGTTCGTCTCCGTGTTTCGTCAACGAACTTTGACTTTGTTGTTACCGGGGGGGGGGGGGGGGGGGGGGGGGGGGGGGGGGTTGTCCGGGGGGCGCTTCCGTTGATGATGCATTAGGTTTGGGTGGCCCATGACGGGAAAAGGGACTGGACTGCGTGCCCTTCATATGGGCCTAAGTTTATGAGGCCTCTATCGGCCGTAGCACAACGAGAAACTACTTCCCAAATCAAAAAGAAGCTTAAAAAAATTCACACTCCTCAAAGTTTAATTATCTTGAAGGTATCAAATCAAGAATAATCGTCAATGTTGTCACAGCAGTAGTACACCTGAAATTTTAACCAGCTTGCATTATTCAAGGGTCCTCAACGTGCTTATCATAACACTAGGGTACAAGCATGTAACAATCAAAGAAATGCATAGTAAAGTCCAATCCACATTTCCCAATTATCTCTAGATCCAACCAAGTTTACATTAACCTATTAGGTGATCATATTTCACCACAACTATATTTACTACTAGTTCAAACGAAAACGAAAACAAAAGCAAGAACAAAGAGAGACCAATGTGCCAAGCCCCCAAAAGTAAACAAAAGGCCCCTCGCTCATGTATCACATCACGAATGAGACAATCTCGGACACTCGGCTCCACTCCACATGTTGTTGGGTGGAGTGGAGTGGAGTGAGTTCAGATCGATCGGCGTCCGTTCTCCGCGCGGGCGCGAACAAAAATCCACTTTCCCGATGATGCAACAGCACAGACTTTTAGAAAAATCCCGGAGTTAATAGTAGTGATTAAGCTAGCTAGTTAATTTTGTTTGATCAATGATCAGTACTTGATCGCCGCGGCGCCGGTGGAGTCCTCGCCGTCGGTCTTGGCGGCCGGCACGTCGTCGTCGTCGTCGCCGTCCTCCTCCCGTTCCTCGCCCTCGTCCTCATCCTCGATGCTCTCCGACCTCTCCCTTCCGCCGCCGCCGCCGACGCTGCCTCCTCCTGCGCTGCCGAGGCCCTCCGACGACTCCGGCGGCGAGCCCGCCATGGCCGCCTTGTACGCGGCGGCCTGCGGCGGCGGTGGCGCGGCCGCGCGGTGGTGCACCATGGCGGCCGCCGGGTGGTGCTGCAGGTGGTGCACCGCCGCGGGGGGCGGGTAGTACTCCTGCGCCGCCGCCACCGCCGCCGTGTAGTGCGGCTGCGTCGCCGGGTGCGCGCCGTAGATGGCCTGGCCCGCCGCCTGCGTCGCGTACTCCGGCGGCACCCAGATGCCGCCGAGCACCACCAGCTGCGGCGCCGCGGTCGCCGGCGCCGGCGGCGTCGGCATCGGCCGCCGCGTGTGCAGCCTGTACTTCTGTACGAGAGATCACAAGAGAATAATCAGTTTAGAAACACAAATACTCCTGTCTGGAATGTGATTCACGCGTGCTAATCATAACAACCCATGACTAATCACTCGATATACTATTACCGCGTCATGATCGTGCATGGAAGGATGATGAGATTATAATTACCTGGAGATGGCTTTTCACCTCATCATTGGTCAATCCATCCACCTTCATCAGCTCGCGGATCTGCTTCGGGGTCGCCACTTTTGCAAACAAGAAACAAGTTTTATTTGTCTTTAGCTAGCTCACACACGCATGCATTTGTCATTTCGTCTACCCAAACTAAGGTTTGATTCGTCGTCAGATATTACAATAGGGAGTGTACCTTGGGCGCCGCCGAGGATCTGCAGGGCATTGACGAAGCGGCGGTGCAGCTCCGGCGACCAGCACCGACGAGCCTTCCTGTGCGTCTGCGGGGGCGGGGGCGCCTGCCCATCCGTCGCGTTCGACGCCGGCTTCACCCCGTTCTGGACGTCTCTCCGCGCGCCCAGGCCACCGTTGGCTCCGGCGGCGTCAAGGTACGGCTTCCTGTCGGTCTCGGCCGCGTCTTTCTCCGCCGGCGCGAGGGCGAGCTCCGGCAGCGCCGCGGCTTCCGCGGCGGCCTTGTCCTTGGCGAACGGGAGGAACGCGCCGCCGTTGCGCTGCCCCGCGGCAGTGTCGAGCGCGCCGAGCGTGTCGATCGGCAACTGGTGCTCCGAGCTCTCTTTGGGCGTCTGCGGACCCTTCGCCGCAGTGTCCGCCGCCGCCAACGCCGCGCCGGGCCCGTTCCAGAGCTGCGCCGACTCCATCCAGCTCGCCTTCTCCGACGGCGGGTTCCCCATCTTGTCGGCGGCGGCGTCGATCCCGATTTTCTTGAGCGGTATGAACTCCTCCAGCACCAGCGGCCTCGCCGGCGCGCCCTGCAGGCTCCCCATCTGGTACGCCTCCAGCTGCTGCCCGTAGGCCTCCATGGCTGCGCGCGCACCCAATCATCAATACATTGTTACAGCCATGCATGCATTCATGGGTATGCCGATCGATGACGATGAACATGAAGGTTACGCACCGTGGTTGAGAAGATGCATGCACAAGGGGAGCTCGCGCTTGAAGGCGTCGATCTTGAGACGCTCCTCCTCCAGGCGGGCGAGGAACTCCCGGAGCTTCTGCGTCGTCTGCTCCGTCGTCAGGTGGTGGCCGTCGACGAGCGGCTCCTGCTGCTGCTTCGGGATCACAGCGTACGCGCCGCCGCCGTTGCTGTTGCCGTTGGGCTTGTAGTCTAGGGTTAGGTCGGAGGCCGAAGACGCCATGCTGCCAAGCTCAGCCGTCCACCGTCCTGTACTAGAATCCTTTGTGTTGGACTTGGACCTTGCACTATTGGCAGTAGCTGCTACAAGCTTCTAGTATATTACTTCTCAGATATGATCAAGTGTCTGTGTGCTAGAGAGAGAGGGGTGTGGAGAGAGAATGTGAATGTGAGAGAGTGTGTTTGATGAGGGATCAGAGGAGGGAATCGGCTTCTTTTAAGGGTGAGTTTTGGGAGTGGAGAGAGAATAAAGGTGGATTTAGAGGGGGAGAAAAGGAAAAGCCATGTGTGATCTTGTAAGAGGTTCCTAGCTAGCTAGCTAGCAGCAGCAGGAGCAGGCAGGGGGAGGAGGGATAAAGCAAAGGCATGGTAACTTCTTGCAAAGATCAAAGGCATCTGCATGCAAAAGCTTCTGCATATGCAGGAGGTTTCATGCACCATGTACATGCAAGGGAATCAAAAACTTATCTCCTCCCAGCACAGCACAACGACCACACAGATGGGGCCACATCTGGTTTTGGCCTCTTCATGGCACTACGTCTCTCTCTCTCATCTCTAGTCCCAGTCTAGTCAGTCTCCCCTGATGATCAACCTCATCAGTCATCACCTGTGTGCACTTCTGGTAACTCCATTCAAATCAAATCCAGCTCTGGCATTCAAATAAAGTTCTACTATATATACTGTGAATCTCCTCTCACCAGCATATGCAACCATGCATGAAAAATTGGAACTTTTACATGGCCAGGTCTTCTTGTCCCAATAAGCATTTGGGCATCCATATGTATTCTCTCTGTGTCTGCGTATCTTTTACATGGATGCTCATTTTGTGGTAAGTTAACTTTGCAAAGTTTTTCACAACGAAAAATTTATCCACATGCCTTTTGCACTGTCCACCCATGGGAGAAAAGCTTAGCTGGGCGCGTTTGATTCAATGGAATTAAAGATGAGCTCAAAGTAGTCCAAAGAGAACCTTGCAAGTCTAAGCGAGAACCAACTAGGTGTCTTGGAGAATATTTACCTTTTACCTAATTTTCATCTCAAAACGCAGGGATAATCACCAGATATACCTACCTGAGAATCACATCACCTCCTTCTCCAACTCCCAACTTGCATTACAGAAACCAAAAGAATGCAGCAAAGCAACTATAATTCTATAAGTTAACTATATACATCGTAGATGCCCGCGCATTGTCAACTTTTGTTTTTCGGGGTTCTAATGGATGATTCCTGCACGATTAATCAAAGGAGGGAGATGGTAAAGCAGTAAAGCAGCATATACCACACATAATTCAAGCCTCCAAAGATATGAAAAAGATTCCTCTCTCTTTGCTTTGAAAAGGGTGGCGCATCCCTTCACACACAAGCTCTTCTTGGCTAGCCATGGGAATAACACACATGTATGCTGGTGTGTCTCCTCTCTATCCCCTGCATGTGTCTGTGTGCAAGAAGAAGAGGTACCGGCTCACTTTGCATTCACAGGGGAATATATTGGCATGGCTCAAGCAAGGAATATCTTAGGCTTTGGGGGGGATATCAAGCACGCACAAAGGAGGACACAAAGGAAAACATGGTGTGCTTTGGAGAGAGAAAGAGGGAGTGTGAGCGAGAATGTGAGTGAGAATCTCCGCTGCTGCTACTACTCTTGGCTTTTTAGGAAGTGGGAAGGAAGCTAAGAAGATTCTCTCTTTCTCTCTCCGAGAGAGAAGATCAGAAGAGAGGGAAGAGAGAGAGTGCATGTATGGTGTTGCTATACTAGGGGTAGAGAGAGAGAGAGAGGACAGAGGAGGAGGAGACCGGGGAGAAAGGTGTATATATGTGTATTGCTGCATCGAATTCCCTGTGCAATAATTAGGGGTTGGTCGCTTTCTTGGGGCAGTCTTCAGGTACAAGACTCCAATCCCTACCTTTTCTCTGGATTCTCTCTTCTTTCGCCCGTCTCTACGTGAACAATCAGTTTGATACGACGTACGTACGTACGTACTTTGATATCCTACACATGCATACCGTGCATGTCTACATGCACGTACCTACATGTACATAGGTACGTATTTTTCAAGTATAGGATGTTTGTGCACAATCAAATTATTGTTGGTCCCTCATGAGTGATGCAACATGCTCAGAAGCTTTCTACACGTGACATTTCTCTACTGGGTATTTTCAAGCCTGTTAAGCAGGACTAATTAGGCTGAAACTGCTTGGACATTCTTTTGTGAACTTCAACTATATTACATACACTACAAGATTCAGAACATTCACCAACGGGACTTTTTAAGTGGACGAGGGGATTCGATCATTAGCATTTTCCCCCTCTTAATAGCCGACGGTGCTTAACTGTGATTGCAGCATTTCCTGTGAGTGAAAGACGAATTCCCTACCAACTATTTACCGACCAGGAAAACCGGACCACGCGCACAAATGAAGAAAGGGCCCGTCGGCCATCTGCTACCTACCTCTCAGCAAATGTCGGGGCACTTTTTTTTTTGAGAAATTTTTACTCCCTTTTGTCTTAAAGAAACAAGTACGACCTATATTTCGAGACGGAGGTATAGTACGTTGAACAATGCATCCAACATTAATTAATTTTCTGCGATGGAGGTTTATTTGTCGCACATTCTCTATGTATCAATTGATTTGTGTTTGTTTGTCGTTCTAAGTATAGGACTTTTCAAAGCTTTGACTACTTGAAATAATTCAAACATGTCTCCTTGGATACGCTCCTATAAGAGAATGAAAAAACTGAAAAGGAACGGAGATAGTACGTCAACTAACCCAAAGGTTCTACCCACAAAGAATGGAAGGCTCTCTAGCCTCTAAATTTAGAGGGCGTTTGGTTCCCTTTGCTTATTTTTAGCACGTGTCATATCGAATGTTTAAATGTTTAGATACTAATTAGGAGTATTAAACGTAAATAGAGTAACAAATTGTCTCCATTAACTAGTTATAAAGTTGTCTCTTTATTTTGGACTGATCCAGTGATCCGGCACGGTGTTAAGCTGACGAGCTGTACGTAGACGTAGCTGGGCTCGTGGTATTATTCCTCTGACCGTTGGGTGGACTGGGCGCAGAGGGCTTTACGCACTTTCCCCTCGTGACACGCGTCAGTGGTGGCCTGCCCAAGTCGTCCTGTGAATATCCCTTTTGTCTGGTGCGACGTGGCGCGCGAATATTCCTTCCCCCTCCCCAGCTCCCTACCCTAACCCTCTGCTACGCTCTGTCCTCTTCTTGCTTTTGCCATTCTGTTTCGAGCTTCGAGCCAACAGCACACAGTACAGGCTGGTGCTCTGATCCTGATTATTTTCATCTTTTTTTTCACCTTCAGATGCATCTCCTGTTCATCACATCTTGTACTGAAAGTCTGAAACACACAAACGCTTCAGAAACAATCAAGGCGTGGGCCTCGATATCATGACTGACGGAGAGAATAATCGAGGCGTTATGGGCTACTCGCCAATCGACATGATGCGCGCGCAGAAGGGGGGATGATTCTCTGAAGCCAAATGCAGGAGCAGAGAGGGAGAAAAGCAGCGATTAGGAGAGGCGTAAAAAAGAACGGCCAGGGCTCATCAGGAATCTGACGGGATGCTAATTGTCGCCTGCGTTAAGGTTCCCTGGAGGAGCGAAGGACCATCCTCGCATCCGAGCCTTTCAGTCAAGTGGGGGGCGAGATCCGGGAAGGAATTCCTACAGAAAACCATATCTCCTTCGCGCGATCCGGATTTGCGCGGTGAATGTTCCTCATATCCGCCAGCTCGATTGACATTCCTGTGTGCCCCCTCCCCCACTCAATGGATGGCTTCTAATTTTCTAAAGAATTGCAGCTCAGCCTCATGAAATTAGGTACAGAGATTCGGCCGAGCTCTGGTGATCTTGAACCCCCTATTACGCAGAGATCTCATGAAAGTTCTTGTTGAATCAGACTGCTATGGATCGGATTATGTTTTCTCTGAATTTTTGGTTTGAAAGATGAAGTCTGAAAGAAATAGTAGTGGATCACGCGTCTGAAAAAAGTTCAGTTTCAGACTGGTCAAGACCAGTACGTTCTCCAATATCAGACTGCCACAGCCAGAGTATCTGTCTGTTTCTGAAGCTTTTGTCTCTTTCGTGTGGCAGTCAAGTGTTCGGGGTGTCTGGGAGACAGGGCTAAACTTTAGCCCTGTCGCATCGGACGATTCGGATGCTAATTAGGACGACTAAATATGAGCTAATTACAAAACTAATAGCAGAACCCCTAGGCTCAATCGCGAGACGAATCTATTAAGTCTAATTAATTCATCATTAGCGAATGGTTACTGTAGCACCACATTGTCAAATCATAGACTAATTAGGCTTAATAGATTTGTCTCACGATTTAGCCTAGAGTTGTGCAATTAGTTTTGTAATTAACCAATGTTTAATACTCCTAATTAGTGCCAAACATCCGATGTGACAGGGGCTAAATTTTAACTTCTGTGTGTCAAACACCCCTAAGTTTGTTGCATAGTAATAATCTTGTTGTAGTACTTCATGGTTTTTAGTTAAGAAAAAAACAAAGACCTTCGCCGGTTTGGAATATTTCTTTTTTTTTGACCCTCACCGACAGAACCCTTTTTTATCTGCTGCTTGACGCTTGCAACAAGGCGAAATGAAATTATATCCACCGTACATGCAAGAATTTCAGAACCTGCCTGCCTTTCATAAAGATAAGGGGTGTTTAGTTACAGAACTAAAGTTTAATCCCTATCACATCAAATGTTTAGATACTAATTAGGGAACAAAACCAATTGCTGAAGGCTAATTCGCGAGACTAATCTACTAAGCCTAATTAGTCCATGATCAAAAATTAATGTGACAGTGACCAATTGGTTTTGTAATTAACATATATTTAATACTCCTAATTAGTCTAAATATTCGATGTGACAGTAACTAAACTTTAATCACTGTAACAAACACACTCTAACAGTGAAAACATTCCTAAGTGGTCGGAGCCGGCTTTCCCTTTTCATCCTCGCAGACACAAACCTTTCATAAACCTCTGTAACTGTAATAACCTCACCGCCGGTCACCTTCAACAAGTAGGCCACCTGTGTCGAGCTAAAGCTCGAAACACCTCTCACTGACAGTTGTTTCCCCCCGTTTAATCCCCTGATTAGCAGCTCATCTTTCTCACCGACACGAAGATGAGTGATTCCATCTCCTTTCTCTTTACGAATTAGTCGAGCCCTAGAGTGGCATTGCAGTGACACGATTCTCCCTACGCTTCTGAGCTGAAAAAGTCACTCCTCGTTCTGGAATCTGGATAGATGATGAGCTGCTTCTGCAAGCTGCATTGTTTTCTACTGTGCCTGATGCGTTGCCAAGCGCCCAACCCTGACTGCACTGCGTGAAACGGACCGATTCCTCCGTACCGCAAGGAGCCGTGAACAATTATCCATTCACTGCACGTCCCGGTGCAGGTATCAGCAGACGCAAACAAGAGCACAGAACCATAAGCGTGAAGAACACTGACATGACTGGTCACTTCACATAATTTTCTCGAAAAGAGAAATCTTTCATCTTTCGGAAGTCTGAACTTTTATCTTCAGCTCTTCTTTGCTTTTGCTTAGGAGGAGGGGCTAATCCTGTTACTTCGGATGTTCGGATACTAATTAGGAGAACTAAATATAAGCTAATACAAAACTAATTGTAGAACCCCTAAGCTAAATCGCGAGACGAATCTAAGTCCAATTAATCCATCATTAGTGAATGGTTACTGTAGCACCATATTATCAAATCATAGACTAATTAAGTTTAATAGATTCGTCTCGCGATTTGACCTAGGGGTTGTGTAATTAGTTTTGTAATTAGTCTAGGTTTAATACTTCTAATTAGTGTCAAACATTCGACCTGACGGGTAAGCTAAAATAAGCGAGATGTCTGTTTTAGCATGACATGTAGCGGCCTAGCCTGGCAGGTCCTTTGTTAGCTCGCTTTACATCTCGCAGGACTAGTCTGCTCTCCGGTGGTAGGCGAGTCAGAGCCATTGCTGAACTCTGACTGAAACCCTTTCGACCTGAACACCCCTGCTGCTGCTCTGAACACTGCAGTTTACCTTGACGAGCTGAGTGCGCTGCATTGACTTGAGCAGCTCGGCACTTTATCCATCATCCCCACCTTTGCTGCAAATTCCTGTCTTAAGATGTTGGCAACAATCTGGCACCAGAAGGACAGCCCACTCACTTCTCAATCCAGTGCAGTTTTCATGTAAAATTCTTACTGGCCAATGCCCATCATCTGAAGCCAAGCCAACCGCCAATTACCTCTGCCATTTTGCTCTTGGAAACTGGGGGGGCCCAAACGATCGCGTTTCAGAGGCAAAAACAGCCATTTGCAGATAACTTGCAGAGATGCAAACAAGAGCGAGAGGCCAAGGTGAAGATGGAGAGAATGGCGATAAGCATCTGAACATCACATGGGGGATAAGGTTAGGGCGCGTGGGTGATTTTGGAGAGGGGATCAATGCTCTCGGGCTTTAAAGGGGGGTTTAGGCGGGGCCAAGGGAAGGTGCTTACAGGTATCAAAGACAAGGAAAAGAAGGGAAAAGGGACGGAAAAGAAAAGGGGCATCTTGGAGGGAATCCATCCGTCCGTCCGCCCGTCCGTCCATGCAGACAGAAGCTGCCGCTTTCAAAGGGGCTTTGGGTGGTCAAGTAAAGTGCCCTGCAAAAGGCTTCTCTCCGGCTGCTTGCGGGAGACCCAGGGTTTGATCCAAATCTTGGAAAGGGATACTGCCATTGGGAGGGAGAGAGCTTGGAGGAGTACTAGCGCTGCTTGGATCAGGCGATCAGAGCCTGATATGGTGGGTGGCGGTTAGTACTTGGTGGTCTGGTGGTGCTGCGGCCTTGCAGACAAATGGCAATGACAAAATTGCCAAGGAAAATGGACTTGTCTCGTTGTTACATCTCCTTTACGGAACGATGCCGTGCAAAATAGCCACGGATTTATTTATTTTTCTTTCAAAAAAGTAGCGACAGTTTTTCTGAATCAAGGTCTAGAAAAGAGATGGAATGAACTTGGCAAAACGCAGATAATTGTGATCTTGAGCCAAATGGGATCCATAATGATATGCATAAGGAAAAGTAAGTCGAGGTAAATGCCTGGCAAGCAATACTTTACATGTTCGCCGCATCGCCGCGTTTCCTTAACGGCTTAACCTCACCCGCCCAACGAGACCTACACGAGTGGGCCGATACTTGCAGCCCGTTGCAGCGTACGTCATCGCGGCAAGCAAACCACGCACCGCATGCAGCTTGGCTCTCAAGTCCGTCGACCCTCTTGATACAAACGAACTCCGCAAAAGAAGTGCAATCGGTAGCGAACTGCATGCGTGTTCCTTTCAACTTCGTATTCGAGTCTGATTCTACCAGCAATCGGGCTGCATTCTGGATGACACGGTCTACAAATAGGCCTGTTATTGGATTGTAATCCAACTCTAGCCCACCCCCATCCAAGTCAACTTAATTTATTTTTTCAACCCAACTCACCCCATATTTATATTATCCAAACCTAAGCCAATCCACCCTACGAGTTGATAAAATCCATGAGTTTGCTATAAAAAACTATGGTTTGCTATATAAACATTTGGGCTCATTAAAAAACTCGTATATATTTGAAATAAATGTGAGTTCGACATGTGGGTCCTACGTCAAGAGCCGGATTCTAAAACTAAAATGTCGTGTTCACACCTTGAAATTTTAGTGAAATTGATCGAAATTTTTTGAAGATGACAGAGTCTGATTGCCCGCTACTTTGTGCTAAATATACATTTGGACCCCGCATTAAGAGCCGAACCCTAGAATTAAAACATTGCGTTCACACCATAAAATTTTAACGAAATTGATCGAAATTTGTTGGGATGACTCAATTTGACTGCCCGCTACTTTGTGCAAATTAATATGGTTAAACATAAATGTGGACCCCGCGTCAAGAGCCGGATCCTAGAATTAAAACCTCGCATTCACACTTCAAAAGTTTAGCAAAATTGATCAAAATTTATTGGAGATGACTCAATTTAAGTGTCCGCTACTTTGTGCAAAATAGTATAATTGGATATATATATATATATATGTATATGTATATATATATATATAATTTTAACGAAATTGATTGAAATTTGTTGGAGATGAGTTAGTTTAATAATTAGTGATTTCATGCGAAAAAGTATAGTTGGACTTATATATGGGTCCACATCAAGAATCGGATCCTTAAATTGTTTTGTGAATTAAACCAATGCAACCCACTCTAAACCACTCCCAAACTATTTCCTCTTAGGAGGAATCCAAACCAAACCAACCATTTGATGAATCAGCCTATTAATAACCGATCTAAACAATTTCCAAAAGAAACCCAATTCATTAAAACCATTAAACCCAATCCAATTAGCAAGGCTATCTGCAAATAAAGTAAACCGTACGATGGGCACTTGGCGGGAAGCCGCCCTCGACAAGTGGAGCCGCCGGCGCGAGAAGAGGGCGGCAGCTGCCGCGTTGCTCAAGAAGCAAGCGGACCAAGCTTGTGCATCCCTTGAGATTGGGGAGACGAAGGCGAGACTCATGAGACCCAGCGCAATGTTATACTTGGGCTACCTAGTGTTTTGACTGTTTGTTTCTGTTTGAAGGTGCATGGTAGTGTTCTTGTGATGATGAACAGCACAAATGCTGAATTAATTAACACAGGTATTGTAACTAGCAACTAAGAATGCAAGTTCATTTTGAGCAATCGACCATCAGTCCGTTCAGAGAAATATATCGGGCAATCATACTTGCTTCTTTTTTTAAGGGTAAAAGAAGAGTTTTATTAACTAGGAAGACAAGGTATTCGTTCGTCCTTGATTAGTTCTAGAACCCACGCAGGCGCCTTCCTTTAGCCAGACTGCAGTAGAGCAATCATACTAGCTTGCTTGGCATGTATCGATGAACTTGTGGACCTCAATCAGAGGTACTTCATCCGTTTGAATTTGTATCGTTAGGACAAAACTTTGACCACCAGTAGCTCTATTGGTGTATTTTTTTTTTGACAAAATTGATAGAACTATGTTTCTATTAAAGAACTTACCTATGATTTTAATTCCATATCACACAAGTGAAATATAACATGTAGTATTTTTCCTATACCCTAATAAAACAGAATCTAAGAAAGTATTGCAGTTCTATGAAATGGTTTAACTTATTTTCTTCAAGCAAAATTTATTGTCTTTTGAATTATTTTCCTTCTGATATGATGACTACAAAATGTCAATGCTACCTTTCTTGGACTTTTTTTTATCAGACTGTGCGGTAATTTTTGGAGGCAAAGTTTAATAAGGGATATTCCTCCATCCTAAAATACAAGGGACTTTAGTTTGTGTTAAATCAAACTACTCTAAATTTGATTGAGTTTATAGAAAAGAGTATTAATAACATCTAATACATTAAATAAGTAAATTATGAAAATATATTTCATAATAATAGATTTAATTATGATTATTTGATATCGTGGATAGTATTGTCCTATTCTATAAATTTACTTAAACCTAGAATAATTTAATTTAGAGCAAATTAAAATACCTTATATTTGATGATGCATTTATAGCTATAAATATAGACTGACACCTCAAGTTTCACCTAGGTAAACATTTTGTATTTTTTTATAATAAAACTTCAATGGCATATCATTAAAGTTGCTTATGTAGCATCTCGTTGAATAAGAATGAACTCCGTTGAAACTAGCTTTTAACGAGGTAAACTTGGAGCTTAAACAAACCGAGCCGAGGCACCGAGCGTAGGTCGTCGCGGCCCATTGGCGCAAAGTCTCGCGGACTTGCAGCCCATTGCACCGCACGTCATCGCGGGTCGCGGCAGGCAAACTACACCGCAGCATATGCGGCTCCACCATAAATCTCTTGTTTGAGATTGGTACCAACGAACGCCCGCAAAAGAAGTACAACCGGTAGCGTACTCCGTGTCGCTTCAACTTTTGTGTATTCGAGCAAGGGGTGTTTGTTTTTTCTGAGCGAATGTTTAGATATTAGAAGTATCAAATATAGACTAATTACAAAATTAATTGTACAGATGGAGGCTAATTTGCGAGATGAATCTATTAAGCCTAATTAGTTCATGATTTGACCATGTGATGCTACAGTAAACATGTGCTAATGATGGATTAATTAGGCTTAATAGATTCGTTTTTGTGAATTAGCTTCCATCTGTGTAATTAATTTTATAATTAGCTCATGTTTAGTCCTTCTAATTAACCTTCAAATATTCGATGTGACATGAATTTTAGTCCGAACTAAATATCCAAACATCCCCCGGTACCAGCAACAACCGTCCTGGATTCTGCATGGCACGGTATTCTAATTAAACCGGCGATGGAGAAGTGCTCTTGCTCGTGCTCCAGGTAAGAGATAGTATATATATATATAGTTATATCCTACGTGCAATCTCCGTTTAATTAGGTGCGATAATTTTCCACAGTTTCTGTTGTGATTTGCGTGTAATCCCTGTGTTCTCGTATATTATACTAGGTCTGAAGCGCAGCATCAGCAGCAAGCTAAGATGAGACTGATAGGGCTCAAGATCTGGAAGAGGAGGTTTAGGTTCTGCCTCCCGCCGCGACGTGTTCGACACGAGAGCGCACCCCGGAGGTCGTGAGATCGTCAGGATCACCCGCTGGCCCTCGAGGTGATGCTCCGCACGAAGCTACGGATCATGACGGAGACATGCTCCAAGATCGGAGGCTTATTCGAGTGGGACGTGTTCAAGCAGCACCTGCCCGCCATCAGGGCGCACGCCGACGCCATCGCCGCCGCGCTCCGGAGGTACAAGGAGGCCGCGTCGAGCGCGGCCTGGTCCACCTCCTGCCCAAGGCGAACTCGGCCAGGTTCTGGATGCTCAGCCCCGTGCTTGCTTCGACTGGTGCTCGGCGGGAAGCCGCCCTCGACAAGTGGAGGCGCCAGCGCGAGAAGAGGGCGGCAGGTGCCGCGTTGCTCAGAAGCGAGCGCACCGAGCTCGTGAGAGGAAGGCGAGGCTCGTGAGAACCAGCGCAATATTGTACTGGACCTACCTGGTGTTTGTTTGTGTTTTAACTTGCATGGTAGCGTTCTTGTGATGATGGAAAGCGCAGATGCACGATTAATTAATATAGGTGCTGTAACTTGCAACCACGTTGGGATAAATGTATTGAGCAATCATACTTTGCTTAACATGTGTCAATGACTGTGTGAACTTCAGTCAGAGGTACTTTTCATCCGTTTGAAACGACAAGGCTAGGCAGGACAAACCCTTGGCCAGCAGTTACTCAATTGGCACTTACTTTTTTTTGATACAGTACAGAATTGATAAAACTACATTGATTAAAAAACCTGCTTATGATTATAATTCTATACACACAATGACATAAGTGAAGCATAAATGATGAGGACACCACGAGTACATCTACACCAGCAGCACCTCAGGCGCCTCCAGTTGCTCCTCCACCTCAGGCGCCTACAGTTGATCATCCAGTTGGGCCAATCACTCGGGCCCGTGCGAGAGAATTAAACTTCATCATGGTGTTAAGGAACGAAGGCCCATCGGAATAAGAAGATGGCCCAACAGGGCAGCCCAGGTGGGGCGCCCAGGGTTGGGCGCGCGTGACCCCTCCGGACTCCAGGGGCTGCGCCCCCTTTATTTAGTCGGAGTCCTTTTTGTTTACGACTTGAGTTTTGTTTTACATCTAGCTTTAGCTACTCTCGAACACGCGCAAATACGCGCTGTCCTTGTGTGATTCAGAACTCCACCTTCGAGTGATATTTAGATTGCTCGCCTCTTTTTCTTGTTCGTTCTTTGATTGCGGACAGGAATCGATCTTCGTGATCAGGCTAATCTCGCACCGGCGAGGTTGGTAACCATCGGGAGTTGGTTCAGCGATTGCATTGGCGCTTCGGGTTCGCTCGTCGTAGTCGGATCGTGAGGGTCTACTTCCACCAAGTCGTATTTATCTCCACTCACCGAAAGATCGGGCACTCCGACTCTATCAAGTGGTATCAGCTTTCCAGGTTGATCGGTGAGTTTTACCGAGTGTTTTTCCCTTCCTACAGTCCACAAAAACCAAAACAAATTTTTTTCAGGTTAGATCCTTTGTCCCAGCAACCGTTTAGCCTCGCACATTCTTTCAATAAGTGTCTTTGTTGAATTTGTGTGCCTACTCGTTCAATTGTTGCTGGTTACTTGTGTTTAATCTCTTGTTTCTCGTTTTTCCTCTAACCCTAGTTTTCGCCGCCACCGCCGTTCCGCTGCTCGCCAACCCTACCATGCCGCGCCCACCGCTCCCCTTCGCGACAACCGCGCCGCGCCATCCCACCCCTCCGATCGCCACCTCCCCTGTCCAAAAAAAAAAGAAAGAAAGATAGAAAGCAATCAAAAAAAAGGAAAGTGCAAAAAAAAAGAAGGAAAGAAGCAAAAAAAAAAGAATCCAACAGGGAGAAGGAAGGTGATCCGGTTTTGTTTCGGTGGAAACTCTAGAGAGAGAGAGAGAGAGAAAGTGTGTGCCACAATTTGCTCCTTGTGATCCTCTGTGTTCATATTATCAGTTTTGGGGCACCCTCTGTGAAAAAAAAACAGAAAAAAAAACAAAAGAGGTGGGCCCTCTCCACCTTTGCCTCTGTTCTTTCGATTTCCCTTGTTCCCAGCAACTCTTGTTACGTGTTTGGCACTATATTTCAACTTTGCATTATTGTTTGATTGTGCTAATCCTTCATTTGAGTGCAGCCTTCCCAGAACTCCACATAGTTCTACGACGAGCACATTTTGTTTCTCCAGGCAATCGCTCCTCCAATCTTTCACGAGTTCCACCGGTTGGTTGCAGTTCGCCCCTGTGTGCGTGGTAAGAACGGATAAGAATTTGATAACAGCACTAGTGTGAGCGCCTTGTGAGCCGTTACACCCCTGTTTTGTCGTCGCTTTTGTTCTTGTATTTGCGCTAACCATGGCAGATGATGTCGACGCGGGGGCTAACCAGCTGCAGGGCATACAGGCACAAGTTGAAGGGCTTGTCACCGACATTCAGACGATTCATGAACGGCTGGACTCGACGATCTCCTCGACGACCGAGCGGTGTGATCAGCTCGACCTTGCATAGACGGCCGCTAAGGCCACACTCGACTCAGTTGTGGCACGACTCGATGCATTGCACACAACAGTCGCAGAGTTGCAGCAGGGTTATGGTGGTGACTCGGACCAGGACGATGGCGACCGCCGAGGCCGTGCCCGCCGCGTGCCACGCCGTCCCGGTAATGATTCCTTTTCCAAGATTAAATTTAAAATTCCACCTTTTAATGGCAAATATGATCCTGCTGCATATCTTGATTGGGAATTAGAAGTTGAACAGAAATTTTCATGCCATGATATTCTTGCTAATTCTCAAGTTAAAGCTGCTATTAGTGAATTTACTGATTTTGCTTTAATTTGGTGGCGTGAATATAATCACAAACATCCCAATACCATTCCAACCACTTGGGATCAATTAAAAGCTTCTATGCGCCACAGATTTGTGCCTTCTTATTATGCCCGAGATTTGCTTAATAAAATGCAGCGTTTTCAGCAAGGTTCCAAATCTGTTGAGGAATATTTCCAGGAATTACAAATAGGCATGATTCGTTGTGGGTTATTGGAGGAAAACGACGCTGCTATGGCACGTTTTCGTGGTGGTTTGAACCGCGAAATTCAGGATATACTTGATTATAAGGAATACACAGATATGACAACATTATTTGAATATGCTTGCAAAGCTGAACGTGAAGTGCAGGGACGCCGCTCGAAGACATATTCTAACTCTTTTGCAGGAAGAAGATCGACATCCAACTCCGCACCCGCTCTACGTGCGCCACCCACGCCCACCACTACACCGCGCGAGAGAACGGCCAAACCTGCAAGCGTTGCCCCTTCCACAGGCGCCGCCCATCCCACAGGCCGCACACGGGATATTCAGTGCCATCGTTGCAGAGGATTTGGCCACGTGTTTCGGGACTGTCCGAACAAGCGTACCTTGCTCATTCGTGACGATGGTGAGTATTCTTCCGCTAGTGATTCTGAAGATATTCAACATGCTATGCTTGCCACTGACCATGCAGCAAAAGCGGAAGTACATGTCAACCCAGGCGACGCCGATAGGTATGAAAGTCTTTTTGTGCAGCGTGTTCTTAGTACACAGGTCGCTCTGCCCGAGAAGAATCAGCGACACACTCTTTTCCATACCAAGGGCGTTGTGCAGGAGCGGTCGATTCGCATCATCATCGACAGCGGCAGCTGCAACAATTTGGCGAGTACCGCGCTGGTTGAAAAGTTGTCTTTACCCACTCGTAAGCATCCAAATCCATATCACATTCAATGGCTTAATGATGGTGGGAAAATTAGAATTACTCGATCGGTCCGTGTTCCTTTCTCCATGGGTGCTTATTCTGATTTTGTCGATTGTGATGTTATTGCCATGGAAGCATGCTCTCTGTTACTTGGGCGTCCTTGGCAATATGATACTGATAGCTTGCATCATGGTCGTTCAAATCACTATTCTTTCATGTTTAAGGGTCAGAAAATAATTATACATCCAATGACACCTGAACAAATTCTTAAAGATGATCTTGCTAGAGCTGCTAAAACTGCTAAACAACTTGACGCATCGCCATCTGTTAATTCTGAAATCAAGTTGAATGCTCCTGTTTTGCTTGCCACACGTGCTGATTTTGATGAGTTACGCGATGCTCCTTTTCCATGCTATGCCCTTATATGCTCTAGTGTGCTCGTTTCACTTGATGATGCACCATCTTTGGATATTCCCCCTGCAGTTGCTAACATTTTGCAGGAGTACGCTGATGTCTTTCCAAAAGATTTGCCACCGGGACTTCCACCACTTCGTGGCATTGAGCACCAGATCGACCTCATTCCCGGCGCACAGCTTCCGAACCGCGCACCGTACCATACAAATCCGGATGAGACGAAGGAAATCCAGCGCCAGGTACAGGCGTTGCTTGACAAGGGTTATATTCGTGAGTCTCTTAGCCCTTGCTCCGTTCCCGTGTTACTTGTTCCAAAGAAAGATGGCTCATGGCGTATGTGTGTAGACTGTCGGGCTATTAATAACATTACCATTCGCTACTGATACCCTATACCACGCCTTGATGATATGCTAGATGAGCTTAGTGGTGCCATTATTTTCACTAAGATTGATTTGCGTAGTGGCTACCATCAGATTCGCATGAAATTAGGTGATGAATGGAAAACGGCTTTTAAAACGAAATTTGGGTTATATGAATGGTTGGTTATGCCGTTTGGTTTGACAAATGCTCCCAGCACATTTATGCGTTTGATGAATGAAGTTCTGAGGCCCTTCATAGGATTGTTTGTCGTTGTCTATTTTGATGATATCCTCATTTACAGCAAGTCTATGGAAGAGCATTTAGAACATTTGCGTGCTGTTTTTGATGCGTTGCGTGCAGCCCATTTATTTGCTAACCCTGAAAAATGCATGTTTTGCACACAACGTGTCTCGTTTCTTGGCTATGTTGTTACTCCATAGGGCATTGAGGTGGATAGCAGCAAGATTGATGCCATTCGGGAGTGGCCTACACCGACGACGGTCACACAAATTCGAAGCTTTCTTGGCCTTGCAGGTTTCTACCGCCGGTTTGTTCGTGATTTTAGCTCCATTGCAGCGCCTCTACATGAGCTTACAAAGAAGGATGTTCCCTTTGCTTGGAGTGATTCGCAAGAGGTTGCGTTCAGCACCTTGAAAGATAAGTTAACCAATGCTCCTCTCTTGCAGTTACCTGATTTTACTAAAGTGTTTGAGCTTGAATGCGATGCTAGCGGTATTGGGCTAGGTGCTGTTTTGTTACAAGAAGGAAAACCAGTTGCTTACTTTAGCGAGAAATTACGTGGTGCTAGCTTGAATTATTCTACTTATGATAAGGAGCTTTATGCTTTAGTGCGAACTTTGCATACTTGGCAGCACTACCTTTGGCATCGCGAGTTTATAATTCATTCTGATCATGAGGCTTTAAAACATATTCGTACCCAAACAAACCTGAACCGTCGTCATGCTAAATGGGTCGAATTCATTGAGTCTTTCCCTTACATTATTAAACACAAGAGCGGGAAGGAAAATGTCATTGCTGATGCTTTGTCTCGTCGCTATACCATGCTGTCACAGTTAGATTTTAAAATCTTTGGCTTGCAAACTGTGAAGGATCAATATGTGGATGATGCTGATTTTAAACATGCTTTCGCCCACTGTATTCATGGCAAACCATGGGGCAAATTTTACATACAGGATGGGTTCCTGTTTCGCGCTAACAAGCTGTGTGTTCCAGCTAGCTCGGTTCGTCGTTTGTTGTTACAGGAAGCGCATGGAGGCGGTCTCATGGGACACTTTGGCGTCTACAAGACGCATGAAGTGCTGGCTGCCCACTTCTTTTGGCCCCGGATGCGCGCTGATGTTGAGCGCCTTGTTGCACGCTGCACTACTTGCCAGAAAGCTAAGTCACGATTGAACAACCATGGTTTGTACATGCCTTTGCCTGTTCCTACTTCCCCTTGGCTTGATATTTCTATGGACTTTGTTTTGGGATTGCCTAGAACTAAGAAGGGGAGGGACAATATTTTTGTGGTTGTTGATCGTTTCTCCAAAATGGCTCATTTTATACCTTGTCATAAGACTGATGATGCTAGCAATGTTGCTGAATTGTTCTTTCGCGAGATTATTCGTTTGCATGGTATTCCAAATACAATAGTCTCTGATCGTGATGCTAAGTTTCTCAGTCATTTTTGGAGATCACTGTGGAATAAAATGGGAACTAAATTGTTGTTTAGCACCACTTGTCACCCTCAGACTGATGGACAAACTGAGGTGGTTAATCGAACCTTGTCCACTATGCTTAGGGCTGTTTTAGATAAACACTTGAAACGTTGGGAAGATTGCTTGCCTCATGTTGAGTTTGCTTATAATCATGCAACGCATTCTTCTACAAAGATGTGTCCTTTTCAGGTTGTTTATAGTTATATTCCTCGGGCGCCTATTGATTTGTTTGCACTTGATGCCGAGGACGCCCCACACATAGATGCCGCTGCACATGTTGATCAAATGATTAGCTTGCATGAGCAAACTCAACAAAACATTGCTGCTGCTAATGCTAAATATCAGGTTGCGGGTAGTAAAGGGAGAAAGCATGTTACTTTTGCACCGGGTGATCTAGTTTGGTTGCATTTGAGAAAGGATCGTTTTCCTACTTTACGTCGTTCTAAATTGATGCCACGTGCTGCTGGTCCTTTTAAAGTGCTAACCAAGATTAATGATAATGCTTATATCCTTGACCTGCCTACGGAGTTTGGTGTTTCCACGAGTTTTAATGTTGCAGATTTGAAACCGTATGTGGGCGAAGATGAGGAGTTGCCGTCGAGGACGACTTCAGTTCAAGAAGGGGAGGATGATGAGGACACCACGAGTACATCTACACCAGCAGCACCTCAGGCGCCTCCAGTTGCTCCTCCACCTCAGGCGCCTACAGTTGATCATCCAGTTGGGCCAATCACTCGGGCCCGTGCGAGAGAATTAAACTTCATCATGGTGTTAAGGAACGAAGGCCCATCGGAATAAGAAGATGGCCCAACAGGGCAGCCCAGGTGGGGCGCCTAGGGTTGGGCGCGCGTGACCCCTCCGGACTCCAGGGGATGCGCCCCCTTTATTTAGTCGGAGTCCTTTTTGTTTACGACTTGAGTTTTGTTTTACATCTAGCTTTAGCTACTCTCGAACACGCGCAAATACGCGCTGTCCTTGTGTGATTCAGAACTCCACCTTCGAGTGATATTTAGATTTCTCGCCTCTTTTTCTTGTTCGTTCTTCGATTGCGGACAGGAATCGATCTTCGTGATCAGGCTGATCTCGCACCGGCGAGGTTGGTAACCATCGGGAGTTGGTTCAGCGATTGCATTGGCGCTTCGGGTTCGCTCGTCGTAGTCGGATCGTGAGGGTCTACTTCCACCAAGTCGAATTTATCTCCACTCACCGAAAGATCGGGCACTCCGACTCTATCAATAAACATAGCAATTTGGTTCAAAAGCCTGATCCTAATGAAACAAAATACGTCTATATTAGAAAAAGGAGGAGAGTATTACCTTATAACTTATTTTTCAGTGAAATATTGGTTTAACTTATTTCTGCTTGCGAGATTGTCATTTAAACTATTTCCTTTCGATGTGATGACTATAAATGTCAGCGCTACCTTTATTTGGATTTTTTTTACCAAGCTGTGGTAACTTTTGGATGCAAAGTTTCACAAATGAGAAATATGAGATACACAACATGCTTATCTGTTTTGTAGATACGTACTATAACTTACCGAGTGACACGTCCAGTTCCAGCTATTTGAAACTTTGTTTTTACTCTAGTGTCGTATCATCAATTTGCTCATGTGACATCTCATTTGATGAGAATGAACTCTATTAAGATTTAAGAATTAAGACCAGCCTTCAACGAGGTAAACTTGGAGCTTAAACAAACCGAGCCGAGGCGCCGAGCTCAGTTTTAGCTTTTGAGCCGAGCGTAGGTTGTCAGTCGGACTAACAAGCCGAGCTGGACCGAGCCAACAAGCCATACTGGTTAGGCGGTTACCGAGTCCAACCGATCGATATCCACCACGAAAACCGAACCAAATCAAATGGCGTCTTCTCCTTCGCCCTCCTCTCTCTCTCTCTCTCTCTCTCTCTCTCTCTCTCTCTCTCTGCCCTAGCATAAGCCCTGCAGCCTTCGCCTCCGCTCTCGGTCTGGCGGACGGCGGCCGCGGTGCTCTCTTCCCGTTCGCACGGTGTTACCTGGGCGTCCTCGCGCGGGCGTACGTCCTCGCGCTGCTGGAGCTTTCCGGCGCCGCTCGGCCGGAGCAGACGGTCGCCGCGGCGGCGGTCTCGGCCGATGGCGGCGCGGCGGCGGAGGCGTACCTCAACGCCGGTATGGAGTCCATTGTTTTCGAGGCGTCTCCCCACGAACCGATGATGGTGGATTGGTGGGAAAAACGCCGCGTCCACACGAGTGGTGAGCTTTCCGGCTTCCACTCTCACGTATCCCCTTGCTCCTGTTCGCTCAGCTATTGGAATATTACTAATTTGCTATTACATATAGGGTAAAGTGCTCCTAGTATTGGTAGTCCACATGTGCCCAATTTTATAAGGCAAATTTTGTCATTTGAAGAGGTAAAAAGTCAAATTTATAAATTTTGACCAACAATTAGTGAAATAATCTGCACGGTATGTTTATAGAAGTTTTATCAACAGATCAAAGTGCTTTCAATATGACGTTGACTTTGTGCAAATGAATATATTCCAAAAGAAATTCAAGGTCAAAATCTACCTTTGGAGTCTTTTTTCATTTTATTGTACCGCACTCACGTTCGAATCTATTATTTTGTTCGTACATGTGAAGTGTGGCAGAATTCTTGAACTTCAGTTAGATTTTCTGCCTACACTAGACTATGAGGAAGTTTTGGCAAATTTCGTAAATTTTGCAAGCTGTGGAGGTTAAAGACAGGGACTGTAGGATAATGAAAGGATTTGGTTCTGATTTTTTTTTTCTCTGGAAATGAACCTGGCAGTGTTTTGACGATGGCGTTTTAAGCTACTTTTAATGGTCGTGTCGCTGGGTTCAGAGAGATTTCCAAGATTTGGGCAAACACAGAAAGGTGCAAATTTTGTATAGTTTAGCTCAGATTATATATATTTGTTGTCTGCCTACACTTCTTGGGCTGGTAGATTTTCTCCACTTGTTTCCTGAAGGTCCTGGATTCAAACTAGCCTTCTTGCAAAATAAGCAAGGGTGAGACTACCTAGAAATTCCCTTCCGCAGATCCTGCCTTTTGCGAGAGATTTTAGCACTGGATGGGCCCTTCTTGCTGGTTCGTGAATACATTGATGTCTATGATTTCAGTATCATCTCATCAGACGAAGAACTTGTGTCTTCTCTTGCTGAAGTCATTTTCTTATGTGTCATCGAGGATGTCAGAAAGAACTAGTTCAGGGGCACTGGCAGTTTCTTTCACATGTGATAGCTCGTATGCACAGGCAGGGGCGGACCTGTGGGTAGGGCCAGTAGGGCCGTGGCCCTAGTCTTGAGCCTTGTAGCAAGGTATGGTCCCATCCTCGTTCCTGCATTCCAGGCCAGCACACCTACCACGTCTACGTGCCTTCACTTGGTCTGTACGCCTATGTCCTTCTCTCTTTCTGCGTTTTTCTTCTTTGCAGCAGCATGCCCCGCTAGGCCAAAAAAATTTACCCTGGCAGCTAAATGGGCTCCGTGCTTGCGGACCGAGCACCCACCAGCAACCTTAAGCCAGTACAAATGGTGTCAGTGCTGGCAGGTGCTCGCCCGCCAGCACAGACCGCTATGTACTGACGGGCACCGTTAGCCACCCGCTAGCGCAGAGACTTTCTGTGCTGGCGGGTGATGCCAGCACAGATATTTTTTGAAAATAAAGAAAAAGCCTACTTGCTACTCATCCCCGCCGCCTGTCGCCCTCTCGTCCCCACCGCCGCCCGCCGCTCCCGCGCTCGCTGCCGCTCGTCCCCGCTGCTCCCGCGCTCGCCGCCACCCGCCGCACCTGCTCGTCCCCGTCGCGCCCACCGCCACTCCTGCTCCTGCCGAAGCCGTGCCTACCGCCGCTCCCGCCGCTCGCCGAAGCTGCCACCGTTCCCGCCGCCTGCTCACGCTGTCTGGAGAGATAAGATAAGGATGGGACATGGGAGATGGGAGGCCAGGAGAGATAAGATAAGGCCAGCCTCGCTGAAGATAAGGGAGATGTAGTGGGCTCTGTGCTAGCGGGCTACCTAAGTGCCCGCCAACACAAATGAGATTCTATTTGTGCTAGCAAGCGCTTAGGTAGCCCGCCAGCACAGAGCCATCTGTGCTGGCAGGTACCAGTCCGACGACCCCTGTCACCTTTATGCTGGCGGGTGCTAATTCCGTCCACTAGCACGCTAATTTCAACGTGGCAGCACAAATCGTTTCTGGTGTAGTGCCCGACCCGAGCTTATTAGCTTGCGCCATTGCTAGGCCACTTCATGCATGCCGTCTGCTACCTTGTGGCCTTGCCGAAGCGTCCTTGGTTGTCAACTGACACGGCAAGCAGAGCAGCAACCAGCGAGCGTGAGCACGTATATCCGTAGACCAGTGCTAGCGTGCCCAGCTTACCTAGTGGCCATTGTGCTTGCTTGCATCTTGTCGCATAGGAGGCAGCGATTCGAAGTTTCCCGTGCAGCTGTGTAGCAAACACTAGTAAAGGAAAAGTCAACTAACAATTAGTTGATTATATCCTGTTTCCGTTTAAGTGTAAACAATCGCAAAAATAAACTCAGTGAAGCAATTTATTGGGGGCCACACACACGATTTTTATGCCAGCACAATGGAGTGCTAGAATCGACTAATAATTATGCAATTTGTGTAGATTTTGAGAAAATATTATGCTATGATAGTCAATTTAGAAGACAATTTAGACTTTACGGTAGTATATGATATTTTCGTATATATATTGTTGTGGCATGACTCATGAGCCTTACAACTTAGCCCTAGTCTTGGCGAAAACCTGAGTCCGCTACTGTGCACATGATTTCTGAGGCAGGAGTAGTGAGGAATTCTATCAGATGCTTGGAGAGTCATTTTTCTAACAAACTTTTATCACAAAGTGTGCAAAACAAAGAATGGATGGTGGTCAGCTCCAAGTTATGAAAGTTTGGTGAAGGTAGAGGGTCCTGCGTTTCTCCTTTGGCTCAATACATTCCTACCTGTAAAGTACAAATTATTGCCAAATCATCTGATAATACAAATCTTGAAGGCTGTCATGAGATAGAAAGTAATAGATAGCCACTTATAGGTCACCTATAACAAGTACTGTTATTTCCTCCCTGTTTGTCATGAATATGTGAAATGTAAATTAGGTCATTCTTATTCTGTTTTGACTTGTTTCCATCCATTCCCGACACCTTTAAGTTATCTTATCAATATCCATCTTTGCTGGAATTCAGATCCATCAAAGATAATAAAGAACAATTTATGCTGATATTTCTAGGTCAAAGTTTACTTTCAATATTTATCTAGCTTCGTTTCTCAACATAAAATGCTCTTTTCTTATGCAGGCTCTTTGAACGACCCTTTTACTTTCTTGGCTGGTGGATCCTTGCTTAGTTTGGCTTCAAGAGGCAAAACATTGTTCATGGGAAGTTTAAATGTCTCATCTTGGATCTAGTGTTCTGATATCCACTTTCTGGATTAAAAATGAGGCACGAGTCTTTGCGAATCTATTGTTTATAAGAGGTCGGCAGATCCATTACATATGTACTCCATGCTCTTTCCGTTCTCTATAATCAAATATGTTAGATATGTGGATGTATTGTGTGCGTGTAGAGCCCCTGGCGTGTACGCCTAGGCTAGGGCCGGCTACTGTCGTGGCCCCTTGATTAGTATTTGGTGAGGATACCCTGAGATTGTTTCTGTTTCTATAAATCTCTCTAAGGGACTGCCTATATATTGTTGTACCCATTGTATGCCCTAATCAATCTATTATTTCACGCAATCTCTATTGCTCTCAAAATAAGTTTCTATAATGCAAACACAATCATCCATCACTTAGATTATTTTCCAATTTTTCACACGTTAAATTTGTTAATTCATATTTACTCCGTGCATTAGGCCCGTCATGTCAATGGCAAGATATGCTGCAATTATTTGCATGGAGGTTTGAAGTGGCCATGTGACCTCGTTTGTGTAGCTGCACATTATGGTGGAATATTAGGAAGCGGATCAAGCTAGCAGCTCACTATGTGCATGCTCAGTTGAGTTCTGTTGAACATATAAAGGAAACACAAAAACAGACAGTTGTTGTGCCGCCAAAGCTTTTGTCCGTGTCTTCTTTGAGTTCTTTCTCCCTGTGTTCATGCATGTTGTGAGAGCAGAGAACCACTGTGTGTAAGAGGGAGGGAAAGAGATCCTGGGCTAAGAAAACACTTGTTATATGTGCCCAAATAACACTGAATTGATATGCTTATGCGTGCCTAATTGTATCGTAGAATAACTATTCCATTTTATATTTTGTCTTATTTGCTCCTCTTGGTCAGATATGTGCTTATTGACTTTAGTCGAGAAAACGAAGGACTCATTTGACTGACCTCGCTGTATAATGGTTGATGCAGGTATTTGAGCTTGTGTTGCATAACCACCTGACTGCTTCATGGGCATCAATAGCAAGGATAATGCCTTTTTCTATTATGTTCAGCATCACAACGCTTTTATTCACATGTACAGTACCTCACCTTCACACGTCTAGATATTGCCTATGCTGTTTACCAGGTCTGCCTCCATATGCATGACCCGTGAGAGCCGCATCTTGCTGCTTTGAAGCGCATTCTTCGGTATGTACGTGGAACTCTTAACCTGGGCTTGCTCTTGCGACCATCTACTCAGTCTAATCTGCTTCTCTACTCCGACGCTGATTGGGTTGGCTGCCCGGACACCTGGAAATACACTTCAAGCTATGCCCTGTTTTTTGAGTGATAATCTAATCTCCTGGTCTTCCATGCGTTAGAATGCAGTCTCTCACTCGAGTGCCGAGGCTGAGTATCGGGCGGTTGCCAATGCCGTTGCTGAGGTTTCTTGGTTGTGCCAACTTCTTGTTGAGATGCATGTTCCTCTACGCCGCACCGTCTTGGTTTATTGTGATAACATTAGCACTGTCTACATGTCTTCGAACCCCGTTCAGCATCAGCACACCAAACATGTGGAGATTGATCTACACTTTGTTCATGGGCGCGTTGCCACCAGAGATGTCCGCGTTCTTCATGTTTTGATGAGCTCTCATTACGCGGACATCTTCACCAAAGGCCTGCCTTCTTCAGTGAACTGTTCACGAAGTTCAAGTCCAGTAGCCTTTTGTAATCTATTTAATTGCTCTTTGAGAATAGTTGATAAGGAAGAGGCTACGCTTTCTCTTATTTGTTTGTTACAATAGTTATTTTTATTTATTTGATACAATGTTTGCAATGCGACTCTTTAACTTTTCATATAATCCTCTTGATAAAAGCCTTATGCACAACATTTCTTAAGTTTTCCCTCTATTAAGCTGGATTCAATGAATCATCCATGTGATTTTTGGATTCAATGAATTCCCTGCATTAACTTTGTTTATATTCATTCTCTTGACTCTTGAGCCAATGAGCTCAAACCTACACTCTAGCACTTGATTCACTAATTTGTGGGTGGTCATGTTAGAAGATGGTAAGTCAGGTGGCATTTCAACCAATGCCACATAGCTTTGTACCATTGGGTAACAAATCCATTTGCAACACATCTGTATCAGGGGTGTATCATGGACTCATTCTGAACATATGTACTGCATATCTGTTTTATCTAATAATTTATATTCTCGGCCTCTTCTGGAGCCAGGCCTTAATTTTTTTCATCCAACTAATGTTACTCCAGTTGAATTGTTGATGCTGATAAATGCAAGATTTTCGTTTCTTTTTGGTTTGATGAGGTCAGTTCAAGATCCATGCTTGAAGAGGGGTTTTATCGCATTTCTTTTCTTCCCCACTTGCTTGCTGTCTAGCTATTTTCTTTCTTATGCATAATTTATGTAATCACTACTGCTCCTATTTACCAAAGAAAACTTGTTTCCAATTTCTCATATCTAGGCTTTTATAATGGTCTTCATGTCTTTTGCTGTTGCTTGCTCTTAGTTTGTCTTATACTAGTGTCTTGTAATCGTACACACTAAATAGAATTTACATGTTCTTTTTTCTGTTGAAACTGTTGTGCAGCATGAAGCCAATGGACTGGTATGAAGACTAAGGAGTGAGCATGCATAGACAATTGCGCAGGATTGCATGTCCCCAAAAACTGCTTTATTGCTTGCCTTGCCTTTCCCTGAAGAAGTGTGCAGATGACAATTTGAGCAGCTTAACTGCTATTTGGTATTCCAGACAAGGATCCTGTTTGGTTGCATGTTGCATGAGGTTTAAGTAGCTGAACTGCTGAAGCATCATATTGTATGATCCTGTTGAAATATGCAATGCACACTTGGAACATTCTAGAAGATTGTGAAGATCTCAAGAGACTAACTTTGTCATGTATAAGGATAAGATCCTGGCAAGGTATGAAGGTTCTAGAAAATTGGAGAGAATGCATGAGCTATAGTTGACATGCTTCATGGTGAAGTGTAGAATACTCTAAAACTAGATATTTTAGTATGGTAGAAATATAAGAAACTAGATAAGGATGAAGAGAGTTCTAGAGTTAGGATATTTTGCATGGAAGAGTGTGGAAATTGCCACATGGCAACACTACAATGATCATGAGCACATATAAATAGAGGTGCTCCCCCTCCCTCCTAGCCATACCATGGCACAGAGTGGCATGTGAACCATAGGTGAAAAGATGACAATGTTGCCATGTAGTGTAGTGGTATCATGGTAGGGTAGCCACATAAAGAGTGTAAAAGTGAGTGTTGTATCAGGTTGTGAGTAGGTGAATAAAAGATTTGGGTTCCCTTGTAAAGAGTTGGTCTCCCGTGTTGGTGTCGGTGTGAAGGTCTCCTTTAGTGTGGGTACAAAGTTCACAGAAGAAGTGGTGTCATACTACACTTTAGTGACACTTCTAGGAAGTTGGTGTTTAGTTTGGGGTGCCGATTTCTCAATAGATCCATTTGTATATAATGTTCTTCTCAATAGTAAAGAAGAAATTATAGCTAGTTTTACCAAATTCGGTCTTGTTACTCACAAAGTAGCTTGAAATAGTAAATAGTTATAAGCAAATTTCCCATATGGAAGTTGTCAATCACGGCAGAATCAATATTTTGGTGCCCACCAATGTTCTAAATAGCGGGCTATAGCGGCCATTTAGCGGCGCTATAGCGTTTCTAGTGACATATCGTGACGATATTGCACACTAGAGCGCTATCACAGCTAAGGCTGCAATAGTGTACTTTAGCGGCGCTAAATTGTTTAGCGTCGCATAGCGTTTAGTGCTTCAAACACAGTTCATATCTATGTAGGCCTAATTTGAATCTGAGATCATGTCCACCACTAGTTTTGGCCCAAAACCGATCCATCAATGCATTTTCCCCAATCCCGTGCTTCGCGGCGGCGCTGCTCCGTTGTCGCCATGGCGTTGCTTCGTTGTCGCCGCGGGCTGCGACGGTAGGTGCTGCTCCTCAGGCTGTGACTGGTGGCCACCCAGGGATGATGTCACAAGCAGAAGCAACACAGCCAAGTGAGGTTGCGCCAGGCAAGTTCATCATCTCCCCGTCCCTCTACTCCTACAGTTCAATGTGCGTTGTGATTTCTGATTGTGATTTATGAATTTGACAATTTGTGTTTAATTGTGTGTGCTTGTGCTTGTGCCTACTACAATTTGTCTCATTTATTTATTTTTACCATGCGTAGGCTTGGGCCAGTCAAGCACAGCATCAACAACACAAGTACAGGCTGCCATGGTTGACTCATCTGACCCAGCATGGAAGCATTGTACTTGTCTGAATCCAGCCAAGAAGAATTCTCTAAAGTGCAACTATTGTGAGAATACTTACACCGGTGGTATTACTCGAATCAAGTACCACCTTGCCAAGATTCCAAAGTCTAATGTTGCTAAGTGTGACCGTGTCCCGTCTGATGTAAAGGATGAAATGTATAAATTATTGACTAAGAAGAAGAATGCAAAGGAAAATAATGCCAAGCATAAGGAGGCTGCTAGAGCTGTGGTAGACTTGAGTCACTCGGAAGGAGAAGGAGGGTTTAGTGATGATGACGCTGAAACAACTTCTGTTGTTGTGCTAAGGAATGAGAGAAGCTCAAGTGGACCTATTGAGAAGTACTACAAGCTAACACCAAAAGAGGTTATAAATGCAAGGAAAGGCAAAGGGCTTGCCGAGAAGGTCCAGTCAAAGATTTCAACTCAGAAAAGAGAAGAGAAGATGGATCGTGCATGTGAGTACATCTGTCAGTTTTTTTATGAAGCAAGCATTCCACACAATGCAGTGACCCTTCCAAGCTTTGACCTTATGCTTGAAGCAATTGGAGACTAAGGTAGAAACTTGCAAGGTCCTAGTCCCTATGAGATGGGTGGCCCATTCTTGCAGAAAAGGAAAAGAAGGGTGTTGGATTCATTCAAGGTACATAAGGAATCTTGGGAGCTCACTGGTTGTAGCATGATGACAGATGCTTGGACAAATAAAAGAGGCCGAGGGGTGATGAATTTGGTTGTTCATAGTGCATATGGTGTTTGTTTCCTTGAATCTGTGGACTGTTCAACTATGAAGAAGGATGGGAAATACATCTTTGAACTAATTGATAGGTGTATAGATGACATAGGGGAGAAAAATGTAGTTCAAGTGGTGACTGACAATGCTAGAGTTAATGATACAACTGCTAGTTTATTGAGAGCAAAGCGCCTGTGGCGGAACCACCCAACTTAAACTGGTTTAAATGCACCTAATCGCTGTCGGAACAACAATTATCCGAAACACACTTAAAATAGTATAAGTCCGGTAGTCCGTCGAGTGTCCCTAGGACTCCTCGAACGATCCACGTCACGTCTCATAGCCATACACCAGGATTGCCTCCACGATGGGAAAGCATCAACAGATATTACATTTTTACATACATACATGAGGTACGAGTTATTACAGAACGTAGTTTGAAATAAACTTAACAGTGCAGGTCAGAGAGATTCTAGGAGTTTAAAACATAAACCGGTTCAGGTGGGAGATGAACATTTAAGTTTTCTTCTGAGGGTATTGCGAGACTCGTAACAATACCCTAGTTTTTCGAGGCTTCCTCCTCGGCGGACTCCTGCGGTGCTTCTGAAATAGCCACAAGGGATAACCCTGAGTACGGGGTACTCAGCAAGGCTTACCCGACTAACCAATATAAGAGATTTCTGGAACTATATGATAGCTGTTTAGTGTACTGGCTGACACACTTTTTGCCAAAAGAGCTTACTAAAAGTGAGACCTTAGCTTTATCTTTTATTCCAATTAAGTTATTACCTAACCATTCTAAATGATGACAAAAAGAATATTTTGCAAGCAGCAAGGTATTAAGTCATACACAAAATTATTAATGGGAAGACATTGCATTCATGAAATTATGCTACGATGCTCAACAGTGATCAAGTGCATTCATAACCGAGAATTGCGGCGATCCGGATCAATTTACATCATGCAGGAGAGTACCCTGATCACCAGCTATGTACGACTGTCCAGGTCGTACGTAACGACCTTTCGATTAGCAAACCCAAGGATTGGGAATAAGACTACCCGAACCCAGGGACGCACCCCCACATGGGACCCCACGTCTGGCCTGATCTCCATGTGAGTTTCAGGCTACGCCCCTGCCAATCTCCAGCACGTCAAACACGGGTACGAAATATTCCTGATCAGAGAGTCTACTAACCTACTGGGCTTTACTGGTCCCATACCCAGTAAGTAATCAGGTGTCATTCACTTGATCAAGGGTTAAGACAACGATCGGGCCTTAACCAGATTAAACTAGCAGACAGAACTAACCTCTCTAGCTTCTGCCTGCCTTTCAACTTTCCAAGCTACCTTTCCATGATTAACATGTATGACCCAACGTTTCGCCTTAAGGTTTGGTAAACAAGTTACTTTAAGCAACTAAGCATTTCTAGACTTGGATTACTTACTAATTGTTTGAACAAGTGGCAAAGATGTCCTTAAAACAAGGTATGATTATGCACAAGAATGGGTTTTAATCAACTCCTAAACTTAATGCAGTCATAAAAAAGATAACCGATAATTGGACACATGAAATAATAATTCCAAAGTAGATAGGTATAAATGCACCGGGGCTTGCCTTGTTCTAAAAAAATGTTAGCACTGTCCGACGGATTGGCCTCGCAGGGGATCAATTCAATGATCTCTTCAAACTTCGGAGATCCTTCTGATAATTCCAAGAAATCCTCTTCAGGCGCTTCGGTGTCTACGATATAGCATATGCATGGGTTAGTGATGCAACTTTTTGAATACAAGACTATACAACTTTCCTTTATAATAAAGTTGCAAGCCAACAAGGGACTACACAATTTATCATGATAAAGTTGCAAGCCAACACACAAAAACCCAAAAAGATTAACCCACCATTTTTATTTTCTTTACTAACCCTACCTTAGGCTTTTTCTTTTATTTTTAGAAAATATTATAATTATTTTCTAGTCTCAAAACCTAATTTCCTATGAGTTAATAATAGTTTGTAATTATGAAAACATTATTCCATATTTTATGTATTTAATAAAGGTTAAGTATTTATTTAAATACCTTAATGAAAAGGCATTAAACAAATACCTAAATTTTATTATTTTTCTTAGAGTATAAAAATTTTAATGCATAAAGAAAAATAAAACAATCCTAACAAAATTGGTTTCACTAATTTTGGACACCCCTAGAAATTTCTATGATTTAAATGGTGATATACGAATTTAATCTATTATTCTAGCAAAAGAAAGTCTAAATATTTCCAAAACCCCCCGGCCGAACCTTTCTTACTCACCCCCTTCCTACCTCCTCTCTCTTGCGCTGGGCCCGTGGCTCGGACCCACCTCCTTCCCCTATTTCTTCTACCCGCCGGCCCTTTTCTCCTCTGCCGGGCTCATTGGGCCGATTCTCTTTCCTTTCCTCTCTCTTAATCCGGTTCCAGCCCAACGGCCCAGCTGTCCTTTTTCTTTTTCTTTCCGTGGCACCGGCCTGTCCCACCGGCCCATCGGCCTGCTGGACCTCACAGGCCCACGACCTTTTTCCTTTATCAGCCCCCGCACTGGTACCTGGGCCTACTGGACTCCGGCCCACCACGCTTTCACTGCGCCCCGGCCGGCCCCTTTACTCTCCCCCCCTCTTTCTCCAACTGACATGCGGGCCCCTAACGCCAGGCACCATCTTCCTCCTCGTGCCAAAACCGAGCGCGACAGGGGGCGGCACGGCTCGCCGGCTGGCGCCCCACCAGCGACGGGGCCAGGTTGGGGAAGCATCCCCATGCTATAGCGCACCCGTGCGCAGCGGCAGCTCCCCGGGAGGCGGTCGGAGCTACCCTCTCCACGGCGGCGGGCGGCGAAGCTAACGGCCGGCCGTGGCCAAGCACGGCGACGGCGCAACTCACCCCTCCGACTACCCCTACAGCTTCCTAGTACCCCAGGCGCTTACCTACGGCTTACCACAAAGAAGAAAGACAACGGCAAGGTGATGCTCACCGTGAGTAGGAGGTCTTGCGGCGGCGGACGAAAACGGCGGCAGTCACGGGCGCGCCGGCGGAGAAGCTGGACGACAAGCTGACAGGGCTCTAGGTGAGGTATGAGCGGAGGTGTGGGCGAGAGGAATCGACGAGAGAGGCGTTGTGGCGGTGGAATTTTGGTCGACGACGGTAGCTTGACAGAGAGTGACGGCGGCGTTAAAAAGGCAGGGTGGCAAGGAGCGGCGGCGGGAGCGGTAGTTATTCGAAGGACTTACCGCGCGCATGGGCGACACCGTGGCCTAGTGCTAGGCTTGCGTGGTGAGGAGGTGGCGTAGATGTTGCGCTAGCGGACGATCGAAGACGCCGGCGGTGACACGTCCAGCTCTGCTTCTGTCGCCCCCCCCCCCCCCCCCCTTCTTTGCTTCTCTTTCACCCGAGGTTCAGAGCCCTCCCACGGCTGAGTTTGAATCCGACGGTCCACAAGTCGTTTAAGCAAAGTTGGAGATAAACTCGGACCCTTCAAATTATAGATAAACTCTTACCCGAGATAAACATCCAAAGGTTATCAAATTTGAACTTTTCTCTCTCGGGTAACTGAATTTCATTGAACCTCTGATTCAGTTCGTCAGACTTCATACATGGCCATTTACCCATCTTGTGAATCATTTTCAGTGGCCCAAATTCATTCTTCTCAGTCCAACTACTAACCATTCGTGTTCTACAACTATCAAAGATTCCATTTTGCTCATAAACACTTATACCTTTTGCACTACATCCTTCTGAATTTCGCTCCAAACTCAGCTACTGATTGCTGTTTTCAGACTTAGACAGTTTCAGCAGCTAAGTCAACCGTGGCAAAGTGCTGACTTTGAGCCTTAATTTGAATTTGGTCCCTTTACTTTTCTTGACCAACAACACCCCAATGTACTTGTCCAAAGTTCATACTTCATTGCTGTGTAGTTGCTTTGGTCCACTTATTTGGAAAATTTGGCAGAAATTAATTTCCAAAATGGACACTTACTCTGTTTTTCTGAAAATCCATTTTCGGACAATGAACAGTACACTCTTGTTTTGATTTTTCCATTGCCTTTCTTGAGATGTTTAGGACTAGGTTTAATCTTCAATCTTGATTCCCAAAGTTCTAAACACTCTCAAGCTTCCATTCCATATTTTTGCCCAATTTTTCTAAATTTAGAATTCAAAATTCAAATTTCGGTCAAATTTGACTTGAATTTGATTTTTAGTCAATTTCTTCTCTTTTTCTCCATAATTCACCTTTAAATTTTCTTAATCACCTTTGATGATTGAAACACCAGGTGTTATAGCGCCCCACCATATATTGGAATGGTTGTGCTGCCCATTGTATTGATCTCATGCTGGAGGACATCGGGAAGCTGCCATCAGTGGATGAAACAATTACTAAGGCAAGGTCTTTGACTGTGTTCCTTTATGCTGACACAAGGGTCTCGGAACTCATGAGGAAATTTCTTAGCAAAGATTTGGTCAGGTCTGGTGTCACTAGGTTTGCTACAGCTTATTTGAATTTGAAGAGCATACAAGACAACAAGAAATAATTGATGAGTTTTTTTAGGTCTGATGAACTCAATGAAATGGGGTACTTGAACAAGGTGAAAGGGAAGAATGCCAGTAGAGTTGTCTGCTTTGATAAATTTTGGAAAGGAGTTGATAATGTTGTTAATTTCTTTGAGCCATTGGTTAATGTCCTCAGGAGAATGGACAGTGATGTACCATCTATGGGCTTCTTGTATGGCTGCTTGTTGGATGCAATGGAAGAAATCTTTCAAATATTTGACGATGACCGTGGTCGATTTTAGGAAGTATGTGATATCATTGACAAGAGGTGGGACAACAAGTTGAAGACACCACTACATAGGGTTGGTTACTACCTGAACCCATATTATTATTATCCAAAGAAGCTAGATATTGAGTTAGATGGATCATTCAGAGAAGGACTAGTAAGCTATGTGACAAAGATGGTTGAAGATATTGAAGTTCAAGACCAAATCATTGTTGAGTTGGAGCACTGTCAGGATACAAATGGTACATTTGGAAAGTAAATGGCTATAAGACAAAGGAGAAACAAAAACTTTGATCCAGGTGAATACGTAGTTTTTATCTACATTTCTTCAATTCTTTCTTAAAATTAGTAGACACATGACTACTTTATTGTCATCAATTCCTGTTTTTAGCTAAATGGTGGCTGAATCATGGGACAAGTGCACCAAATCTTAGGAAATTGGCAATAAGAATCTTGGGTTTGACATGCAGCTCCTCTGCTTGTGAAAGGAATTGAAGTGCATTTGAACAAGTAAGAACTGAGTACATGTCAATTATGTAATTCTGTACAATACTTCTGTTATTTAATTCATAGTTCACCACGTCACAATTTATATGCAGGTTCCCACAAAAAGAAGAAATAAGCTACTTCACAATAGTATGAAAGATCTTGTCTTTGTTAAATTCAACTCTAAACTCAAGCAAAAGAAGAATGATAAAGTTAGGGACCCAATTGAGAAGGCAATTGCTAATGTTCTTCTCGAGAATGATGAAAATGAGTGGATCACTGGAATTGTGCCAAATGTTGAACAAGGATATGAAGCCGAGCAAGCTGAAGCATCATCAAAGGGAGAATCTTCACAGGGAGCAGCAACAACACAGTCCAAAAGAAAGAGAGGTATCCAGCACCGGTGCCTTAGGAAGAGGAGGAAGATTGTTCCTGTCATGGATGATGGAGTGCAATATGCTTCCTCTTCAGAATCAGAAGATAATTTGGACATCGACATGCAATCTCTGTCAGCTTCTAACGAGGATGCTGACAAATCCATCTCTCGCTCTAGTGATGATGAAGATATTTAGATACTTTTGCACTTGTGTTGTCTTATTGTGTGCCTTGAGATGCCAGATGAAGTGTGTGCATTCATTGTTTCATTTTATGTTGAAATACCTGCTGAAATTCCTTGTTTTGTGGCTGTATATGGCATGTTTTTTTAACCGCTATTTCCTTTAGCTGCCGCTATAGCTGCCATAGCTACGCTATAGCTGCCATAGCTGCGCTATAGTTGCCATAGATGTTTGAGCAGGCCTCCGCTAAATTCCATAGCTCGCTATTTAGAACATTGGTGCCCACAAGTAGCTTAGGACATATCAGTTGCTAGCTTCTTATTTTGACAGAATACATACGTGGCTCATATCATAGAGACGATGAACGGGCCTTGTATACTTTCTATCATGGTTCCCACAAGAGGCATATGTTTTACATTGCTAGAATTATAGAATATGCATGGAAATTCACTAACATTTCACACAAACAAAAAGAGTTGTGCCAGATAATCATATATATCACAGTATATTTGAACACAATCCTCTAGCATGTCAAAGATTCAAAGTAGAACCAACGACAGGCTAAATCTCACACATCCCCCATCTAGGATAAGGTAGCACCCACCCTTACAAGCAAAATCATGCACATCCACCATCTAAGATCTCAAAGAAGAAACCAACCCACCACGAGAAGCAAAATGACACACACCCCAAGCATCCAACAGAAGTTTGTACGACAAGTGCTGTCCTCCGGGCCCGCCACTGCTTGCAGTCCGCCGGCGCCTGCTACCGCTGCTGGAACCACCCCTCCCGCCGGTGCCGCCTGCACGCCTCCTCCTGACGAACCAACTGTGATCTCCCCAGCCACGCCCGCTGTCGGAACCACTCCTGTCGCCGGTGTCGCCCCCACGCCACGTCACCTCCTAGCGCTCCAACTGCGATCTCCTCGACCGATGGGTTGGCAGCGACGAGGCTCTCCAACTTCAGGTCATGCATCTCCGATCCGAGATGTTTCCAGTGCGTCCTCTCAAAGCTCACCTTGAAAGGGTTGGGCGCCTTCGCAGCATCGGCCTTCGAGTTCCTTCCACCCGACAACGACGCCTTGCCCTTCCCTTCGTCATCCACACACAAGGGATAAATCCCAAAAACAAAATCATAAGGGATTTGTTGGGGAAAAGCAACGCGCGTGGAAAGAGCTTGGAGGAAGAGGTTTTGATCAGGTGAGATGAATGTACTTTGCAGAGGGGTGAGGCTTGGGAGGAGAGACGTGAGAGGAGTGCTGCTTTATAGACAGGGCGTCACCTACGCGGCACTACCCTCGAGGCAGTGCTGTGATATTTGTGTCGGCTCGGCTCAGCCAGCGCAACTCGGCCTCGGCTCCTCCCAGCAGCATGCGCACGGCGGCAGCGGTGTCAAAAAATAATAGTTTTAAGTCTATTTTGAGAATTAACTATATAAAGTAGTCGCAAGCTCGCAACAGAATCGTACTGTTTCTCTGCCATTTCTATTTTCGCCGAGGCACTCACAGCTGTAGGTCACAAAATATCTTAAGCGGGGGAGATGATTTACCCCTCCAGCAAGTCAATAGACATATGCAACCCGTTCCAAGACCGCGAGACCTCCGGAATTCCGGAGGCTGAAATATGTCACTGGTCAGCGGTACCCGCGCCGCGTCGTATCCCCCATGCCCGCGCTTTTCTTCCCGCCAGCTCCCCCTTCCTCAGCGCATCCCGTAGCGTGCACATGCTGGTAGGACATGGGCTAGGCCTAGTACTACCCGGGCTGAATTATTTTGGCCCAATAATTTGCCGTCTCTTGCATTGCTGACTTCTGCATTCCTGCTGCTGGCCTTCTAGTAGTGCTAGCTACGTGGGCCAGGTTTTTTTTTTTTGCCGTTTAGGTAAACATTTCGAGCCTCCTGCCTGGCCCGTCAGGGTGCCTAACAGCCCAAATTCAACAAGCTCTGTGCTCCGGCTTCATTAATCAGGTTCGGGGATCAAGAAGGTCAGTACGTGTCCTTTTTTTATAAGGAAGGGGCCAGTATGTGTCCTCGTACATTACCTGGATCCTCACTGTTGCTACTGACCACTGTTATGTGCTTACTGATGAGGACCTTTATACTTTAGTGTGCACTTTGCATACTCGGCAGCACTACCTTTGGCATCGCGAGTTTATAATTCATTCTGATCATGAGGCTTTAAAACATATTCGTACCCAAACAAACCTGAACCGTCGTCATGCTAAATGGGTAGAATTCATTGAGTCTTTCCCTTACATTATTAAACACAAGAGCGGGAGGGAAAATGGCATTGCTGATGCTTTGTCTCGTCGCTAAACCATGCTGTCACAGTTAGATTTTAAAATCTTTGGCTTGCAAACTGTGAAGGATCAATACGTGGACGATGCTGATTTTAAAGATGCTTTCGCCCATTGTATTCATGGCAAACCATGGGGCAAATTTCACATACAGGACGGGTTCCTGTTTCGCGCTAACAAGCTGTGTGTTCCAGCTAGCTCGGTTCGTCGTTTGTTGTTACAGGAAGCGCATGGAGGCGGTCTCATGGGGCACTTTGGCGTCTACAAGACACATGAAGTGCTGGCTGCCCACTTCTTTTGGCCCCGGATGCGCGTTGATGTTGAGCGCCTTGTTGCACGCTGCACTACTTGCCAGAAAGCTAAGTCACGATTGAACAACCATGGTTTGTACATGCCTTTGCCTGTTCCTACTTCCCCTTGTCATATATTTATATGAACTTTGTTTTGGGATTGCCTAGAACTAAGAAGGGGAGGGACAGTATTTTTGTGGTTGTTGATCGTTTCTCCAAAATGGCTCATTTTATACCTTGTCATAAGACTGATGATGCTAGCAATGTTGCTGAATTGTTCTTTCGCGAGATTATTCGTTTGCATGGTATTCCAAATACAATAGTCTCTGATCGTGATGCTAAGTTTCTCAATCATTTTTGGAGATCACTGTGGAATAAAATGGGAACTAAACTGCTGTTTAGCACCACTTGTCACCCTCAGACTGATGGACAAACTGAGGTGGTTAATCGAACCTTGTCCACCATGCTTAGGGCTGTTTTAGATAAACACTTGAAATGTTGGGAAGATTGCTTGCCTCATGTTGAGTTTGCTTATAATCATGCAACGCATTCTTCTACAAAGATGTGTCCCTTTCAGGTTGTTTATGGTTATATTCCTCGGGCGCCTATTGATTTGTTTGTGCTTGATGCCGAGGACGCCCCACACATAGATGCCACTGCACATGTTGATCGAATGATTAGCTTGCATGAGCAAACTCAACAAAACATTGCTGCTGCTAATGCTAAATATCAGGTTGCGGGTAGTAAAGGGAGAAAACATGTTACTTTTGAACCGGGTGATCTGGTTTGGTTGCATTTGAGAAAGGATCGTTTTCCTACTTTACGTCGTTCTAAATTGATGCCACGTGCTGCTGGTCCTTTTAAAGTGCTAACCAAGATTAATGATAATGCTTATATCCTTGACCTGCCTGCGGAGTTTGGTGTTTCCACGAGTTTTAATGTTGCAGATTTGAAACCGTATGCGGGCGAAGATGAGGAGTTGCCGTCGAGGACGACTTCAGTTCAAGAAGGGGAGGATGATGAGGACACCACGAGTACATCTACACCAGCAGCACCTCAAGCGCCTACAGTTGATCATCCAGTTGGGCCAATCACTCGGGCCCGTGCGAGAGAATTAAACTTCATCATGCTGTTAAGGAACGAAGGCCCAGCGGAATAAGAAGATGGCCCAATAGGGTAGCCCAGGTGGGGCGCCTAGGGTTGGGAGCCGCGGCCCTTCCCCTGGTCGCGCGCGCCCCCCCTCCTGCCGTGGTGCCTCCTCTGGACTCCAGGGGCTGCGCCCCCTTTATTTAGTCGGAGTCCCTTTTGTTTACGACTTGAGTTTTGTTTTACATCTAGCTTTAGCTACTCTCGAACACGCGCAAATACGCGTTGTCCTTGTGTGATTCAGAACTCCACCTTCGAGTGATATTTAGATTGCTCGCCTCTTTTTCTTGTTCGTTCTTCGATTGTGGACAGGAATCGATCTTCGTGATCAGGCTGATCTTGCGCTGGCAAGGTTGGTAACCACAGGAAGTTGATTCAGCGATTGCATTGGCGCTTCGGGTTCGCTCGTCGTAGTCGGATCGTGAGGGTCTACTTCCACCAAGTCGAATTTATCTCCACTCACCGAAAGATCGGACACTCCGACTCTATCACTTACGCTCCCATAGAGAAATATGAACCGAAATCACTCGAGCAAGCACTCCAGGTCTTTGCTCTCACATGACGTGACCGGCGACACATAGTCTACTGTGTCAAAAAAAAAAGGACCTGTTCGCTTCAGCTTATAAGCCGGCTGAAAAGCTGAAGCGGCTGATTTGTTGTGAGAGGAAAACACTGTTTGGTGGCTGATAAGCCGACTGAATAAGCTGAAGCGAAAAGGCTGAAAGAGGTATAGTGCCACGTTCCTTATCCCGAAAACATCGTTCCTGTCTCGGAAATGCGGGAACAATTTCACCTCAGCAGCATTAAAACCTCTTCTAGTAATCGTAATGTTTGCTTTTTAAAAAAAAAGGAGTAATCGTAATGTTTCTCAATCCATCACATTGGGAACTACTAGTTTTGTGACACATTCTTCCTCAGCAGCCGGACGCCGTTCTCCACCCCGATCCGGCGAGTCCAACGCCTGCCGCGGCCGTTATCTGGAGCCGACGCCGGATTCATCAATCGCGCATCGCCGCATCATAAAAAGGCATTAACCCGACAAAGGTCAGCCCGGCACCATAAAAGAAAAAGAAATCCACTGCCCAACCTGTCCGGCCCCAACAAATCCTGTCCAGTACCTCTCCAGTTTACTGTGCACCTGCATTAATCGCTCCAACGGTCTTCCAAATCATTCCTCGGCCAAAACACATGGCCCCACGGGCCAGCCTCCCAAGCGCCCCCAAGGTCAAGGCCACGCCGTCCTACTCGCTCCCACGTGCCCCTCACCTGCCCGATTTGAACACCCAACGGCTCTCTCCAGCTCTCCCATCCCTATCCCGCGGACCGTTGCAACGCGAGACGAAACGCTCCGTCCCCTCCCCTCGTCCCCGCCTGCGAATCCAGCTCCGCTAAATTGCTCCCGCACTCCCACGCACCCTCCACACTCTCGCTCCCGATCCCGATACGAAGCTGTACGTACGCGCACAGGCAGCGGCACCGGCGGTGGAGGCGACGAAGATGGCGGCCGGGTTCACGGAGGAGGAGAAGGCGGTGGACGACGCGATGGGGTACCCCAAGGCCTACGCCAGGCTCTGCCGCGGCGGCGGAGGGGCGGCCGTCGGCCTGCCCTACGGCCACGGCCCGCCGCACGCCTTCCTCCCCTACGTCCTCCAGCCGCACGAGGTACGTCTAGATTCGACACGGCCGCCTGAATGCCTGATCATCCCTCACTGCTGCGGTGCTGCCTGTGTGATCCGAGTGCTTCTGAGCTGACTGAGTGATCCCGATGGGGGGCGCAGGCGCTGCGGGCCAAGGACCTGAACGAGATGTTCCCGGTGACCGACGCGGAGGCGCCGCCCACCGCCAACCCCCGCGGCTACGCCAACCTCCTCTGGAAGCAGCTCGACCACCTCGGGTGCGTGGCTAATCCAAGCGCTGGTTCCGGTGTCCTTCCAACCCCCACCCCCCCTCCCCCTATTTCGGCTGATTGGTTTCCGCGGCGCTTGGATGCAGGAACGCGGGGTTCGATCCGGCGCTCTTCCGGGTGGACGCGTACGGGAACGTGCTCTACCTGCACGCGGACTCCGCTTCGCCCCTCGCCTGGGACATCGACCACTGGTTCCCCTGTGCCAGTAAGAAACCGCTGCGATCTGATGAAACTTTTGCCTGATTTTGGTCAGTCTGACACTCCTCAAGTTCTGACCAACTGGCTTGTTGCTGTGGATTTTTTGCAGGGGGAGGGAAGACGGTGCCGAGCAACCTGCGGATCGTGCAGTGGCAGGTGTGCAGGAAGAAGCAGAACAAGCTGGAGTTCCTCATGCCGTGGTGGGATCTGCAGCTCGGCGTCTCCGTCAACCAGTTCCTCTCCATCTTCGCCTCCAAGAACTCCGACTTCAGGTACGCTGGCCGCTGCAGCGGACAAGTTGCGGGTCGGTGTTGGCGATTGGCTCGCCTTACTGTACTGATGGGTCTGCTGGGATGTGCAGAAATAGAGCATTCGCGTTCTTGTTCGCCGACGGCTCCGGCGAGGAGCTGAGCTCGCTGCAGGTGGTGGAGGCGCACGCGTTCCCCCAACACTTCTCTGAGATGACAAGGAAAGTGGGGCTTGCGCCTGCTGCAATTGTTTCCACGAAGGGTCCTGACAACTCTGTGCTCAAATCTCTTGATGCAAACCGACCGCTCAGGCCTAATTACCCTTTGATAGGTAAATTTTTTTCCCATTTCTTTCTTATTGGTATGCCTGTTCTGATATGAACCGCGGAGTACTAATTTGATCATTCTTTATGTAGCTTCTAAGAAATTCACGGGTGAAAAGGATGAGAATTTCAACTTGCCAATCTCTGGCCAGGGGCCTAATTCGGCAAAGGAGAACAATAACCCGGATGCTGATGGCTACATTAGCAATCCTTACTTGTCCATAGCTATGGCTAGGGATTCACTTAGGCACCGAGAAGAGGCCAAGAAGAAGCAGGCTGAGCTCACTGAATTGGAGAACGAGGCCAATGAGCTGAAGCAGAAGAATGAAGAGGAGCGGGTGGCGATCCAGGGCTTGGAGGCACTCCTAATAAAGAGGAAGCGGCGAGTTGAGAAATGCCATCGCTTGGCGGAGGCCCAGTCCAACTACAAGGCCGTGCTGGAGAAGATGATCAGAGATGCCATGCACCAGTAAGCATGATTACTTAAATAAAAAGAAAACTAACATGTCTTCCCTTAGAAGTTCAAAGATGCTAATTATTATCTATTGTTGTACGAAATGCAGGTCTGTTGTGTACAAGGAACAGCTTAGACTGAACCAAGCCGCTACCAGCACACTCATGGCCAGATTGGAGGCCCAGAGAGCAATGTGTGACTCATCTGAAACCGAGCTCCGTAAGAAGTACCAGCAGAGAGATGATTTGGAAAGACAGATAAAGCCAGAAAGGAAGAGGTATCGTGTTGATGATGGATTGCTCGAGGAAAGGCACGGTGAGAGTGTAAAGTACCTTTCAGCAAGAAAATTGAGGAGTAGCCCTCTCAAGCAGGAGCTGAGGGTTTTCCTGGAGGAAGATCAGAGGAATTCAGATGCATACATTTCCCTAGGAGAAGAAGAAATTGGAGAAGGTACTTCAACTCGTGCTTCAGCATTCAGCAATGCCAGGAATGAGCAATCGAAGGTGATAAACTTCCCAAGGAGGTCTCTCTCCATTGAACAGAACACTGTTGATTCTGAAAGAGGTAGAACATTGGTGCGGGAGAAACTAGAAGAGCTGGCGATCAAAGAACGGCGTCGTAGCAGGAGAAGAGAAAGAATGGAGACTATGGCATCGAGGGGAGCTGGTACACCTATGAGGTCAGGAGATGACAAGGATAAAGCGACCATGCAGCAGTGCTACGAGTCTGAGACTGAAAAATACCATGCCAGTGAGACAGTTTCAGTACCGAGGACCTCGTCACTTCCCCCAAGTCCACCCTATAGAGCAGTTGGCATGCATGGAACTCCTAGGTATCCCGCAGATCAGTCAATGCTGCTGCAAAAGAGTAAAGTACATCACCGACATGTTCCCAGGTCTGAAGATGATGAAAACATGAACCATGTTGGCAAAGGAAATGTTGATAAGTGGCTCCATATGCTCATGGACAACCAGCAAGAAGGTCAAGCTGTATATCATTGTTCAGATGAACAGCATGACGATGAGGAGGAGAATGCTTCAGAAGAGCAGCATATGCAAAGCAGAAATGAAATTACTGAATGTTCTGATGAGATTGTTGAGGTGGAGGGCGATATTGCTTCTGACCAGGGAACAGCGCTATGCAGGGACAGCTTTGGCATTAAGGAGAGGGAGGAAAAGAAGATTTGGTTCCCAAGATCCGACAACAGTAGGGGTTTCCGGTCGCTGCCCTCATCGCCTTCCAAGATCCTTGGAATGAGAAGAGGTGTGGAGTGCATTGGCAGGAAGCCTAAGGTTGCTGGCGAGGATGACTGCAGATATGGCTATGAGGATGCAGTGTCCACAAGCAGCAGCAAGTTCCTCAGCAGATGCAAGCAGGCGATCAAGAAAGCAGTAAACAAATAAGTCGCTGCACCACACGTCTGGACCTATTTATTCTTCTTTCAGTGTGTTCAAAGTTGACTCCATTTGTTATTTGTTTCTGCAGCTGAATAAGTGAGTTTAGCATAGCTTGCAGACTTCTGTCTGAGGCTCTGCCTGTTATTTGTGGGATATTGTATTGTTTATGATCACCCCAATGTGATCAGATTAATGCGTGTACAACTATTTGTTGATTTGTGAAAGAAATGAATTATTCTTGTTCTTGAGCTGAAAATGTGAGATTTATCTGCACTTTCAGCGCATCAATTTTTCATTGTCAATGTTGATCTGTTTGTGGTTTCAGCTGTCAGCAGTTGATGCTTTTAGGCTGCTTCACACAGTTCAGTGAGATAATTTGATCATGAACAGGAACTCAAGATGACAGTAACATAACAGAGCATTCAAACTCAGAAATCACTGTAACCAAACCAAAAGCCAAAAAAAAGAAACAACCCATCATCCCTTCATCAGCGTTGCTCCAACCCCATATCAACATCATGAAGTTGACTTGCGCCACTTCGCGTTCGGCGTCGCTGAGGCGGCGCTGTCCTTCTTCCCCTTGGCCGGCGTCCGGCGTTCCATGCCGCTCTCCGAGTCGTCGACCCTCGCGACGTCGGCGCCCATGCCGCCGCCGAACCAGAACGCGCTCCACCTGAAGAAGCCGCCGCCGCCGCCGCCGCGCCGCCTCCTGTCCGAGCTTAGCCTGTCCACCTGGGCCTGCAGCGCGTTGCACTGCACCTGCAATGGAGAATTGGAGATACCTTTCAGCGTCAGATTGTCAGTGTACTGAATCGGAGCCTTGAACTGGAAAGATGGAGATGACGGAGGACCTGGAGCCTGGCGACGTCCTCGCGGAGGCGGCGCACCTCCTGGTGCTGCGCGAGGACCTCGCGCTTGGAGGGGCAGCGGCCGGGGAGCTCCAGCGCCGGGTTGGGGGTCCGTGGGCCGCTGAAGGAGGCGCTCAGCTCGGCGAGGCGGTTGAGCTTGCCGTGCTCCGAGAAGAGCACCTGCATCACGGAGCGCACCGGCATGCGCTCGTTCTGGACGGCGTGCGCCGCGGCCTCCGCCGTGAGCTTGCGCGCGTCGATCAGCCGGCACAGCGACTTGCGCTCCTCCTTGGCCGTGTTCGGATGCGCCTGATGGAAATCAGGAACCAAAGAGTCAGTGACCATTTCTTTTCATGATTATCACTAGATTATCCTAATGCAATTTCATTCTTGTACACAATCAAATTTGCATTGTACGAGCTAGCGATTCAGAATCTGACATGACTTTTCATGACTAGCGCACCATCGACTTGACATGAGAATATGTCCTCTCGGACAGCGCTGTCATCATTTTCTGATGACAGTGTTTCAACTCCAAGACATGCACAGAGCAATGGAACAGAAATTCCCAAGATTTCCTTGGCTGCATTTCGATCTGAAACTGTTAATGTTCTGATCATCAGGCCCATGAGATCAAATGATAGATCCTGCCACTGTTCTAGCCCGCACTCTGCCATGGCTGTGACTGTGAGTATCTATATTTTCTGTCCATGTCTGCAAGATCCCTGAGCAGGTTGCAGCCTTGCAGGCACTGCTTGCTTGGGAATTCCATCCACACATTTTTACATGAATCTGAATTCTGAAGGGAATATTAGCACGTCTAGTTTCCTGCGACAGATGCAGGTGTAAATTGCTGGTGGTTGGTCATAGCAGGACAAGAAGAAATATGGCACCAAGCACCAAGGGACAAGAGGGATTTTGATACCCAGAAGCACCTATTCCCATGTGTAATTAACAGGTTGTAGCTCTTGTTGTTGGTTAGCGGGTGGAGCTCACGTGACATCTCTGTCTCTCTCTCCAGACGCTAAGTTGCTAACAACATCAGGAGCAGGTTTAACTAAACCTTCAAGCGGTAACTTTGGACGCTACAGTGACACCAGCAGATAAGACATTTCAGACTTTTGACACAATCTCTTTCACGCAACAGATGGATGAACGGAAGGGTCTTAACTCTTAACAACAAAAAGGGAGGGGATTTGATTTTGCATTAGCAAACCGTGGAAGCAACTAATCTATCATTCAATTCACATGCCAGGCACAAACAAAACCAATGGATAAAATAACAAGCCTGTATCTGTTCCCTTCCCGATAGAATCATAGAATATGAGTAGTTGTATGTTGGAGGCTTATTGCTCTGATGGTACACACAGGACCTTAACTTATGATTGCAGAATAATTGGATTTACGGAAGGAAGATTTCCTATGCAATAAAAAATGGACATTGACGGTACTGTACCCTATTATTTTATAGATATGCATTACACGGTCTAATGCAAATCACAGTACAGTCAAACACACAACCACATGAACATGCCTCGCAAGTTTTCAGGTGGCCAAAGCCCAAAGAGGCAAAGACCAAAGTCGCCGTCCAGTCCAGTATATGCATGCCTGATTCCTCTCACTTTTCCAGTACTCTAGTTTACTGTCTCCAGCACGGGCTCGAACACGTCGCAGTGTCCGGGAAGGATGGGATGGGTCTATGTGTGTGCAACCCCCAATGCAGAGGCACCCCTGCCATTGCCATCAACTCAAGAACACTGATTTCACCATCATTTCGCCGTGCACAAAAAGGCGTTGCCAAGTGAAACCAACAGTCTCTGCAGCTAAGATTTCCTCTGTTGACCAACCTCACCGCAGGCTATGGCGATTGCAAGTATGGAGCAAAGTTACTATGCACTAGAATTGACACGTTGGCCTTGTGCACCTGTAAACGATTTTCTGTTGTCTAAAAAGCTATCACTGACACAGTGTCACCGTGGCCTTTTGGCCCTTCGTCGGGAGCAGGAATGGGCACGTACGCCGTACGCGCCTAGGCGGCACGCGCGCGTGCCGTGCCGCCGAGTCATGGTCATGTAGTGCAATCAAGCAGGAAGCAGAAATGGAAAGGGATGTGGGCGAGCGCAGCGCAGGCGCACCTTGAGGTAGGTGTCGACGGCGCGGTAGAGCGCGTCGTCGGCGGGGCGGGCGTGGGCGGGGACGGCGCGGGCGAGCTCCTCGAACTCGGCGGGGCGCAGGCCGGCCTCGAGCGCGGCCTCGGCCAGGTAGGCGTCCACCAGCCTGGCCACCCTGGCGGCCGCCGCGCCGCCGCCGCCGACGGCCGCGGCGGAGCTGGCCTTGTTCGAGGAGGCGGCGGCGCCCTCCTTGAGGAACCCGCGCACGAGCCGCAGCACGAGGGGCACGTCCAGCAGCAGCGCCGCGTTCTCGCCGGCGTGCCCGAACGCCGGTATCATCACGGCGCCCAGCGTGGCCTGGTCCAGCCGCCGCGCCGCGCGGGCCTCCAGGTCCCGCAGCAGCGCCGCGTCCGCGCCCACCATGCTCCCCGCGCGGAGCAGCTTGAGCAGGAAGTCGCACGTGATGCCGTCGTCGCCGCCGCCGCCGGCCTTGCCCCCGCCGCAGCCGGGCGCCGGCGGGTCGGGCGGGAGCGCGGCGACGAGGGACTCCAGCAGGAGCCGCTTCTTGAGCCACGTCGCCGTGGGGCTCTCCGGTGGCAGGAACCGCCCCGACGCCGACGAGGCCGGGGACGACGCAAGCGGCGGCGGCGCCACGTCCGGGAGCCACTTGGCGGCGTAGTGAGACAGCACGGACGCCAGCATGTCCGGCCGCGCGCAGGACGCCGACTTGGACTTGACGGCGGCCACGGTGCGCGCGAAGTTGTCCACGTCGTTGACGCACGAGTCGTCGCAGGCGCTCGCCGCCGCCGCGGCCACCACCCACGGCTCCGACGCCGAGCGCGCGTGCTCGGCGCCGGCTCCGCCCGCCGTGCCGCCCCGTGGCGACAGGGTTTTCGGGCTCTGACTCTGCGACGAAGACTTCATGGCTGTTTCTGCTGGCGGCGCTCGCAAGCTCTCGGCTGGTTTATGTGCGTGCGGGAGGGTGCAGTAATAGTAGTTGGTGAGCAAGAAGGCGTAGCTGCTAGCTCAGGGAGACGTGTGAGCAGCTGCAGCTGCAGGCTCGCTCACTTGAGTGTCTCTGCGTATGTGGACCAAAGAACAAGCTGTGCTGCAGGTCGAGAGACGCCGACGTGCTTGGATCGGAGTGGGTGCACAGGTACATGGCCGCGGATGCCACCATCATTAGCATCCTAACACGTACAAAAAAGGTCGGTATAAATTGACAACATGCCCGTGTTTCTATGCATCATTGGCGTATGCTAATTCGAGTATTCATTTGCTGGGGTGAAATCCATTTACTGCTGGAGATGCTTCTGTTCTCTGGGCCATGCAACTTACACAAACGGGGTCGGATGAGATGGAGTGGTTCTGAAGAAACAAAGAGCAGCAGCAGCATGTGCATCAGGCCATCAGTGCATGTGTGTAACGTAGCTGTGTGTGGACACTCGTACACAGAGGAGTAACATCCAGAGCCATGCAAGCGAATCTACTGTTCTATATGCTACTCCGTAGCTTTTAAATTTACTGTTTCATCCGCACAGGACAACTTCGGGCAAAACCCGAAAGGACCACGCGGTCGTCCATATGTACATGTTCATGAACTATCAGTGCACATCTGTACTCCAGAAATAACGGTACATGTTTATTAGTTGGTTTAAATTCACTATAGGCCAAAGAGTTCCAGGGGCTGCAGCCCATAATGTACACCCTGACCTGCCTTCTGCCTTCTCGAACAGCAGGGTGTACTATTACTACCTCAGCTATTTTTTAACAACCACAGTGTGAAAATTTCACAAAAAGGGATAGATTGTTTTCCAAAATAATGGCAAAAATACACATTTTAGAGGTTGTGTTATAAAACAACATGTTTAACATGTCAAAGACTCACAAAACTACGTGTCTAAACTGCTGTATCACAAAAAAAAAACTATAGATTTCAGGTGAGTGAAACTTGTGGTTTTATGATAGGATACATAGTAAATCTGTAGTTTGTGGTAATAATGTCGAATGATAGATTTGTAGTTCTGTGATAAACTTTATTAAATACGTAGTTTGTTATATCATCGTTAAATTTATAGTTTTGCGATGCAACTATACAACTTGCATTGGAGCGGAGGAACGACATGTAGTTTGGCAAAGAAAGTACTCTCCTTTTCTGTTGTCATTTTTGACACCAGTCTAACATTCATGTCTGACCATTACTTTTATAATTATTTCTTAGCACAAAAACTTAAAAGTAAAATTTTATAACGCATTTTCATGATAAATTGATCACACCATTTTCACGTGTCAAGTGCTAATCTGTGTACTAATGGCCAAAATTTTTAGAGGCTGACTCCATTCATTTTGAAACATAATTTGCTTAATAAAATGGAGATTTATATACTTACTATTTAGCTAGGTAGAGTTGTCCATGTACTGGTACGTACATGGATGGGAGTGCTGACTCACGTGAAGGGGTTACAAAAACGGCCATCACCTCATGTCCCCAACGCAGCCAAAGGCGCCAATTGTCCTCGCGCTCCAGCTACCCGCTTGCTACTTGCACACTCTTCCGCCCCGTTCAATTAATTATACTTGGGGGGTCACTTTCGCTAGCCCCATGGATCATAAAGAAAAACACCTAATCATCCATGCTCAGTCTGGCGATTCGCATCATGGCCAGGCTCGATCGATTTCGTTCTCGCCCGCATGGCATCCCCAGTTGACCAGGGGGACAAACCAGATGCAACGCCGCGGCTGTCAGGGCGGGCGGCCATGCACGCGACGACGACGGCACGGCGTCACGGCGTCACGGCGACGAGGGCGGGACAAACCGCATCTTTAATGCGCATGTCCCTGCACGCGCACAGCGGACGTAGCTGCAGAGAGGCGCGGCCGGATGGCCTATGGGCGCGGCCGTACGGTATGAATGCCGGCGTCGGTATGCGTACACGTACAGCGGCGCGTCGCCGGAGGGGTATGGCGCTGTGGCGCGCCGCAATCATGGCATCATGCATGAGACCAAAAGGTCGTTGCCCTTTCTCGTCTCGTCTGTGTGTGTAAGTGCGAGATCTTCGCTTGGCGCCTTGCACACTCGAACGAGATCCAAATATCCACTGCAGAGCGTTGCCTTTGCACCACCGATTCTCTCTCTCTGTTTTTTTTTTGAAAAGATCACCACTGATCTTGGCCTGACCGGTGATTGTGAGATCGGACGGCCGAGCTGCCTCTCTCTCTCTCTCTCTCTCTCTGTTTCTTCCCGATGTCACTCACTCTGAACTTCTGAAGCTGTGAGCTCTCACGGAAAGCAGAGGAAGAAGCACCTGAAAAATAATACAGGAGGAAGAAGAGGGTCCGCCGCGTAGGCCGCAACCAATTCGCGGCCCGCGATCTACACCTGCTCGCGGGCCGCATCGTCGTGGTCCTTGCGGCCTTGGTTGTTGGCTCCTACAGGCCCACATCCACCTACCCGTTCGCCCCCTTCTGCTAGCTCCGTCCCCGTTGCGCGCTGCGCCCTCCCCCGCAGTTACTTCCTCGCAGGCCCGCGCCACCGCGGCGCCTCCCCACCCATTCCCGCGAGGTCCCCCGCCGTGCGGTTACCGGCGGCGAGTTACCCGCGGTTACTCCGCGCCGCGCGTGTGTATGCTGCTGAGGCCGCCGCGCGCCCGCAGCCTGCTCGACGGAATCCCGCACCGGGGGCCTGCCGCCGCCGGCTACCGCGCGGGGCGCGAGCGCGCCGACGGGGATGGGGATGCGCTCGCCGCTTACGCGACCATGCTGGCGCGCGGGTTCCGGCCCGACGCCTACACGTTCCCGCCCCTGCTCAAGGCGGTGGCGCGGCGTGGCGGCCCCGCCGCGGCGTCCTCGTCGGCGCCCGCCGCCGCCGTCCACGTGCACGTGGTCAAGTTCGGGATGGGCCGCAGCGCCCATGCAGCGAGCGCTCTGGTCGCCGCGTACGCGGCCGGGGGCGACGGCGCGGCGGCGCGCGCGGCGCTGCTGGACGCGCGCGGTTGCGGCGCCACGCCCGTCGTGTGGAACGCGCTGATCTCTGGCCATAGCAGGGGCAAGCGGTTCGCGGAGTCGTGCCGCTCGTTTGCGGACATGGTGAAGGCGGGCGCCACGCCCACGCCGGTCACGTACGTCTCGGTGCTGTCAGCTTGCGGGAAGGGTGGGGACTTGCTGCTCGGGGTCCAGGTGCACAAGCGCGTTCTGGAGAGTGGGGTGCTGCCGGACCTGAAGGTTGAGAATGCACTGGTTGATATGTATGCCGAGTGCGCTGAGATGGACTCGGCTCGGAGATTGTTTGACGGCATGCAGGTGAGGAATGTGGTGTCCTGGACGTCTTTGGTTTCTGGGCTCGCGAGATTAGGCCAGGTTGATCATGCCAGGGAACTGTTTGACAGTATGCCTGAGAGAGACACTGTCTCATGGACTGCAATGATTGATGGTTATGTACAGGCTGCCCGGTTCAGGGAGGCATTGGAGATGTTCCGTGAGATGCAATATAGCAATGTGAGGGCAGATGAGTTCACCATGGTTAGCGTGATCACTGCTTGCGCGCAGCTAGGTGCTCTGGAGATGGGAGAATGGGTGAGGGTTTACATGAGCAGGCAAGGGATTAAGTTGGATGTTTTCGTTGGCAACGCCCTCATAGACATGTATTCCAAGTGTGGAAGTGTCGAGCGAGCATTGGGGGTATTCAAAGAGATGCACAGCAGAGATAAGTTTACTTGGACAGCTATCATACTTGGTCTTGCGGTGAATGGTCATGGAGAAGAGGCTATTGACATGTTCCACAGAATGATCAGGGTTTGGGAAGCTCCAGATGAGGTGACCTTCATTGGTGTTCTCACAGCCTGCACCCATGCTGGCCTGGTTGATAAAGGACGAGAGTTCTTCCGCAGCATGATTCATTCCTATAAGATTGCCCCAAATGTGGTGCATTATGGATGCATGATAGATCTCCTTGGCCGAGCTGGGAAAATTACAGAAGCTTTGGAGACAATAGACCAAATGCCAGTGACTCCCAACTCTACTATTTTGGGAACCCTGCTGGCAGCTTGTAGGGTTCATGGCAATTTAGACATAGGTGAGTTGGTAGCAAAGCGCCTCCTTGAGCTGGATCCAGAGAACAGCACGGTGTACATCCTTTTGTCAAATATGTATGCAAAGTCTAACAGATGGGAAGATGTCCGACGGCTTAGGCAGTCAATAATGGAGAAAGGAATAAAGAAAGAACCTGGTTGCAGTCTGATTGAAATGAACGGCATGATTCATGAATTTGTAGCTGGTGATTGCTCTCATCCCATGAGCAACAAGATCTACTCTAAGTTGGAGAATATAATCACAGATTTAGAGAATGTTGGGTATTCTCCTGACATAACTGAGGTCTTTGTTGAAGTTGCAGAAAAAGAAAAGCAGAAGATTATTTATTGGCACAGCGAGAAGCTAGCAATTTCTTTTGCATTACTCAGTTCAGAACCTAATACTGTGATAAGAATTGTGAAAAACTTGAGGATGTGCTTGGATTGCCATAATGCAATTAAGTTGATATCAAGATTGTATGGAAGGGAGGTTGTTGTGAGGGACAGGACGCGCTTCCATCATTTTAGACATGGATTCTGTTCTTGTAAAGACTATTGGTAACTCCTTACATATCAGTCGCACAAGATGACAGAATATCGGTGACCTCAGCTTTGAGTGATCAGTTGATGGCAAGAGTTTTCACTTTAAATATGGTATCGACTGCGCTTTAGGAAGTGAAATGAGAAGAGTGATAGCATTATTAATCTACTGGAGCCTCCATTTCTTTATTCTGTTTGAGCTCATCTTCTTGCATGTTGCACCTTGATGTAAACCTTGACATAGTTGATGGTTCTGCTGGCATATCATTTGTTCGAAGGTACTATTACATGTTCTACTACACGTCATAAGAAATGTGTTCTATCTTTGTCTGTTAGGAATTGATATTTTTTTTCTCTCTTTTCATTTGAATAATCTGTTGTCATCTTATTCAGAATGTTTCTGATTCAGATTCTTGCAAGTCAAATAGTCGTAAGATTTTTTTAGGTATTTTAAATGTCATCAGTATCTAACTCTTGGATTTACTTTGCAGAGTTTTACATCAAAGAGATGCTTGGTATAGCTTTGGGTTGTCTCTGCATGAAATCAAACATTTGGTTGATTGATTATGTCTTCTGGAGTTTTCTTGTTTGGGCCTTCATAAAACCCAAGGTATGCTCAAAATTTCTCAGATCCATGGCTTTCATATGTTTGATCCTGTTGGCTTGGTTTCTATTTGAAACTGTAACGAACTTGAAATATTGAGCTGCTTTGCACAAGGATATTTAATTCTGGATCCATAAATCTATAAGAGCTAAGAAACAGACAATTTTTATTTACCTCCTTTAACGTCATGAGGAATTTTGAAACAATGATGTGAGTAGAAAGTGACTACAGTTGATTGATAAATATCCTTACTTGTTAAGATTTATTTTAGAAGGCTAAGCTTCATTCTGAGCATGATTGGGTCCTTTTTTTAAAAAAACAAGCCAACAGGAGGGCTGCTGCTATATTAAAAAGAGGGAAATACCCAACGGGCAAAACGATCTGTACAAGCACATTATACAGAAAAAAAACACTGCACAACAAGCGCACAAGTGGCAAAAAATGATTCCGTCTTTCAAAGATAACAAAAGCAACAGGTTCGAGGAATGAAGTTATTCATGTTAGTCCTGTGGTATGGTCTAAAGGCATACAAGAGGAGAGGTTAGCAACTTAGCATCTTTTAAAGGATAACAAATCATCACAATATGTTGATTGCTATGAAGCTAAACAACAATGTGCAGAACAGATTGTGCAGTAACTTTTTGTCTTAAAGAGTTGATCTTATATCTAGATAGTCTGCCTGATTAAGACTGCTGGTTAATTTGAAACAACACTTTATAGTGATCGAACTTTTGTGCATCTTATGCTTTATGTTTGCATCCTGGAAGGGGGAAAAACTTTACCCTTTCTTTATCAGCCAGATGCATTTGCCTTGTTTCCCATTTCTTGAATCAATAAATTTATATTGTTATAAGAAGAACCACCCTCTTCCAAAGCTTTCCTTGCCTTAACACCAAATTCTTTCGCTCTCATCCTCATCTCCTCTGCAGCCTCCCCCTCATCCATCAACTTGGACACTGCTATCTCCACAGCATCCCTTGTCACTGTAACCTCCTTTTGTTCATGCCCCCATTGTGTCACTGCTTTAACCCCAACCTCCACTCCAGTTTTCAGCACATCCACCACCAACCTCTCGTTCACAAACTGCTCTGCAAAGTGTGGCCATGTGATCATGGGTACGCCTGCACAGATGCTCTCTATTGTTGAGTTCCACCCACAGTGCGTCATGAAACATCCAATGGCTTTGTGCCACAGGATCAATACCTGTGGCGCCCAGCCCCTTATGATCAGGCCTCTGTCCTTCACTCGTTCTTCGAACCCCTCTGCGAGCCATTCCTCAACTTGTGGAAACTTATCTCCTGCTTTAATCACCCAGACAAATGGCTTCTTGGAAGCTTCCAGTCCTAGTCCCAGCTCAGTAAGCTGCTGAGGTGCAGTGCAGGCGAGGCTGCCAAAGCTGATAAAGGTCACTGAACCTGGCTTCATCGAATCAAGCCATTGCAAGCACTGTGCCTCATCCATCGAGGCCTTGTTTCCCCTTTCAGCCATCGTGTTTATGTCCTGGTTACACAGACACATTGGTCCCACCGTCCAGACCTTCTTCCCTGTAATCTGCTCAAAAGACTCAATGTACAAAGCCTCCAGCTCTTGGAAGCTGTTCATGACAACACCGGTGGATTTTATCTCCTCCTCGTAGATGTTCTTACGGATTTGCTCCAGACCACAAACATATAGGCTTCCAGGGCATCTTTCCTTTGTCAGTTGAAGCGGTGTAGGGAATCCTGGGAAGTTAATGAGCTCATTCTCATCTTCAACGTGTTCCAGTAAGTTGTCACGGACAATGATGTACCTACGAGATATAGTTATGTTGTAGTAAATCACATTAAGCTGCAAACCTGCTTCCTGTTACTGCCAGTTTTTATGCAACATGTTCCTGTCGAATTTCTAGCATTATGGGCTTCGAGTGTACAGTAAAATACTGTTGCTAAGTAGTTATACACAGATTATTATTTTTCCTTTATTTTACAGTCATCAAAAACTGTTACTGTATGCTTATGTGTTTCTTTTCTGAAAGGAATCTATGCTTCTTTTTGGCTCTTATTTTTGGGTTGAAGATATTTTTATAGTGATAAAATGTGCCTTACATCAACATACCTGACAAGGGATGCGAAGCCGCAGAAGCCGTTAAATGTGAGCCTTGGGATACCAAACTCCCTTGCGATGCCAGCGGTCCACCAGTGTGCGACGTCGGATATGATGCAGCTTGGAGATGGGCTTTGCTGACGGAGGTATGCTGTAAGTGGCTCCCGAAGTGCTGCACAGGCCTCCATTAAATTCTTGAACAGATCTATGGATTGGATCATGTCGGCGTTCTCGCATCCGTCAGGCAGGCCAAACTCAACAGCGGGGAAGTGGAGCTTGACGAACTGGATTGTGAGGCCTGTTGCCACTGCGTGGTTGATGAACCCTGCCATCCTGGAGGCGTTCACCGGTGTGGTGATGAAGCTAACCTGTGCACCATGCTCGGCTAGCAGGCGTGCCATGTCAGTCATAGGAATGGTGTGGCCCTGTGCCATCAGTGGAATGAGCACGAAGTGTGCCCTTTCTGAGGCGTTCCGGCTATCGGTGAGTGCTTGGCCGACGGAGGCCATGGTTGTGATTGTAAGATGTTGAGTTGAGCTAGGACTGACAAGATCTGCAGAAAGCACGCGCAAATTGTTCTGGAGAGGTCGAATGCTGTTTGAACTGAAGGAGATGGCAACTGAGATATATGCAGTGCCTGTGCCTCATGTTATGAAAGCAACATGGCACGGGTTAAGTGTCAGGGCTCAATTGGTGGGGTGTCAGGCCAGCAGCATATCAACTTGCCCACAGCTTTGGTGACGTATGTTCACACGTCAATCATAGAACCGTGGTTACTTAAACTATGTCCGACTGGACAGCAGGAGGCTCAGATTAGGAGGGTTACTGCCTAATATGTCACATGGCCTGGAATGTATAGCAGCTCTCTTCTGAAAACTCCTGGGACTAAACTGGGTATGCAAATCTAGAAGTTTAGTTCTTTGGTTCCGATATGTCACATTCAAATCGTTACATGGTTGTACTAATGGTTTTTGCATGTTTTCTGCTAGCCATGTTTTTGTAGCCTAGAAAGGCAGCAATACAGTTCCCCATTTGATGATTTGATCTTGCTGGTGATGCTCACCTTGCCTTGGCTGCATTATTTGTATGGACAAAGGAAGTCTACTCTGAGAGTGACAAGGTCATCTATTTGGAAAACTGGGTCATTGGGTCCCATCGTTTCTGAAAGAGGCACTTGCAGTCTTGCATGAGCGCGCAGTACTGCCTACCAAGATACTCCTACTTGTTCTAGTTAGTCATGGAAATTGGTCCTTATTACTGGCAGGTATGTATAGTTTTTCAGTATATTCTCAGTTGCTTCTCTACTTCTAAAAAAATATGATAGGTGATATCTTTGAAGAAGAGATATTCCAACACTGAGGTTCCAAGTTTATCCAATCCAGCTATGCTGAATCTCGTTTTGTAGTCTCGTCTGATGTTGTTGACGCTGTGGCGCATGCTGGTTGAAAAATTCTCCTCTTGGCCATTTGGTCTATCACTTTGTTTGCTCTCCTATGGCCACTTCTTTAATCACCATCATCTCTAGATCTCATCCATATACTAGGTATCCATTTTCTCCATTACGTCTCTGATGTTGACAAGTGGACAGGACAGTGATTATGCTGCTTGTCGTATTTTGAACGGCTTATTCGAGGCAAAGATTCACAATCTGTACCATGAGTGCCCCGAATCCAGAGATCTTTGAAAGCAGCCAAGAAGTAGAGGCACGCAAGACAGTCGGAGCACAAAATACTGGTTTTTCCTTCTAGAAAGAGCTGTATCGAATTCCCTGTTCATCTGGGTGGTCTCAAGGTAATTGTGGTGACCAATTTGGCTAGAAAATGCTGGCAGCAAGTGTTTGGATGTTTCGACAAGTGTTTGGTCGTTGAGACCTGCAAAAGAGTGCCGTGGAGCCCTTTTTTTCCCCGTTAATCCATTTTTTACACTCTATAAATAAGTTGTCTATGATGGTACTCGTGCAAGATGTGATGTAACCATCTCTCATTGCCCGTGCTCTATGCAATGAATCATCTGGGAATATCTTCGAGTCAACATCCCCGGATCCGGCAGTATCACATACAGTGATACAGAGAGGGTATTTGATACGAGGTACTAAACTTTAGGAGGGTCACATCAGATGTTCGAACGTTAATTAGGAGGATTAAACATGAGCTAATTATAAAACTAACTGCAGAACCCCTATACTAATTCGGGAGACGAATCTATTAAGCCTAATTAATCCAGCATTAGCAACTGGTTACTGTAGCACCACATTGTCAAATCATGAACTAATTAGCCTTAATAGATTCGTCTCGCGACTTAGACTCCATATGTGTAATTAGTTTTATAATTAAACTATATTTAATACTCCTAATTAGTATCAAACATCTGATGTGATATGTACTAAAGTTTAGGGGTGTTTACCCAAACACCCCCTTAGGCACGTTGACGATTTGTACACGAGACGTACGGTCACGTCTCGCGTGGTTCCGCGGATTTGCTTGCCGGGGCAGATTCGCTCGACCTTGACCCGAAGGCGGTGACAACGGAGCTTTGATCGGCGCTGACGTCAGCGCTTCCACCCCTCTTTGACCACCGAGGCAAAGGCTTTCCCCTTCTAGAACAGCTTCGCCCGCCATGGTTGCCGAATGCCGACTTGCCGTTTGCGTCTGCAGCAGAGTGCAGAGTTTGGCCTCCGCCGCAACGTCCCGTGCCGCCACCCGTCAGCTCAGATCAATCAAATCCTGCGGCTCCGACTCCCAGACTCCAAACACAAACGCTACACCGATCCCGTGATCTGCCCTTATCGCGTCGGCGCTCCTCGGCCAAAGGCCGCTTCCTCCCTCTAGGTCTCCTTCGTCGTGCACGTCACGTGTCCTTGCACGCGTCAGCCGTCAAACCTCGACCTTGCCGACCTCGCAGCCTCGACAAGGAGTCCGCCATTGCGGCTAGCGCGAGAGCAGCAGAGAGGGTGAGAGGGTGACAGGAGCGGACGGCCGCGCGCGCGGCGATGTCGGGGCTCCACTTCCTGCTCGTGCCGCTGGTGGCGCAGGGCCACATCATCCCGGCGGTGGACTTGGCACGCCTCCTCGCCGTCCGCGGCGCGCGCGTCACGGTGGTCACGACCCCCGTCAACGCCGCGCGCAACCGGGCCGCGGTCGAGGGCGCCAGGCGCGCGGGGCTCGACGTCGAGCTCGCCGAGATCGCGTTCCCGGGCCCGGGGCTCGAGCTGCCGGAGGGGTTGGAGAACATGGACATGCTGGTGGAGAGACAGCACTACATGGCCTTCTTCAGAGCCGTCTGGAGGATGGACGCGCCGCTGGAGGAGTACCTGCGGTCGCTGCCCCGCCGCCCGGACTGCCTCGTCGCCGACTCGTGCAACCCGTGGACGGCCGGGGTGTGCGCCCGCCACGGCATCCCGCGCCTGGTTCTGCACTGCCCGTCCGCCTACTTCCTCCTGGCCACGCACAACCTGTCCAAGCACGGCGTGTACGACCGCGTCGCCGGGGAGCTGGAGGCGTTCGAGGTGCCGGGCTTCCCGGTGCGCGCCGTCGGGAGCAAGGCCACGTTCCGGGGCTTCTTCCAGTGGCCCGGCGCGGAGGGCTTCCAGCGGGACGTGGACGAGGCCGAGGCCACCGCCGACGGCCTTATCCTCAACACGTTCCGCGACATCGAGGGCACCTTCGTCGACGCCTACGCGGCGGTGCTCGGCCGGAGGACGTGGGCCGTGGGGCCCACGTGCGCCTCCGGCTTGTTGGACGCGGACGCCAAGGCCGGCCGAGGAAACCGCGCGGACGCCGACGCCGGCGGCATCGTCCCGTGGCTCGACGCCCGGCCGCCGTCGTCCGTGCTGTACGTCAGCTTCGGCAGCCTCGCGCGCCTGCCGGCGAAGCAGCTCGTCGAGCTCGGCCGCGGCCTCGAGGCGTCGGGGCGGCCGTTCGTCTGGGCCATCAAGGAGGCCAAGTCCGACGCCGGCGTGCAGGCGTGGCTCGCCGAGGGGTTCGAGGAGCGCGTCGAGGACAGGGGCCTCCTCGTCCGGGGCTGGGCGCCGCAGTTGACTATCCTCTCGCACCCGGCGGTGGGCGGGTTCCTGACGCACTGCGGGTGGAACGCGACGCTGGAGGCCATCGCCCACGGCGTGCCAGCGCTGACGTGGCCCAACTTCTCCGACCAGTTCTCCAGCGAGCAGCTGCTCGTGGACGTCCTCGGCGTCGGCGTCAGGTCCGGCGTCAAGGTGCCCGCTTACCTACCGGAGGAGGCCGAGGGGGTGCAGGTAACGAGAGCCGGCGTGGAGAAAGCTGTGGCCGAGCTGATGGACGGAGGCCCCGAGGGGGCCGCGAGGAGGGCCAGGGCCAAGGAGATCGCCGCGAAGGCGAAGGCTGCCGTGCAAGAAGGCGGGTCGTCGTATGACGACCTCATCGACATGATCCGCCACGTCGCGGAGCTCAGCAGGACGAAGAGCCACGAGAGGGACCCGAGCGCGAGGCCTCTGCCTTCTGCGCCGGAGCTTGGGAGCAAGAGCAAGAACAGCGAGGAGATGGAAGCCGGCGCTGCCTTGTCAGTGCCGTCCTAAGTTAGCATTGGATAGGAGATGGTTAGCTTGTAGAGTTGTAGTGTGTGATGATTGCAACAGATGCAGTTTGTATCAGGTGACTGAAGTGTAGTTTAATCCATGTATGCATGATAAAGTAGATAACTCGCACTGCATTATTGGACCTCTGCCTGCTCAGCCCTCTCATTTTCTTCCAAAAATATGACCTCTGGCCTTCTCAAAAAGGATCGAGCGGAAAACGGAAGTTAATGGGCCTAACTCATTTACGATGTGATAAGCCCAAACAGCCCAATACATTGTACGATAAATGGACCCAAAATTTCCAGCCCAACAAGCGAAACAACAAAGCGGACACAAACAAGCCCACCACTACAAAAACCAAACCACACTGAGTCACTGACCATTCCGCCGCATGTTCTCCTTCTCCCCAGAGGCTAGTACGTGACAGTGACACGACAGGTGCAGGACTTCAAAGTTCAAACCTGGCAGTGGCCAGTCGTCGGCAACGTCATTGTTCACGCGATACGGCGAGGCGATACACGAGACCCACCAGAACACACCTATCTGCAACTGCAAGTTCTGGAAAGTGGAAACAGGTCCGATCCGCCTATGGTCCCGTTTGGATCCAGAATCAGATTCTCAAAATCTGGATTCTGATGGATTTCCAAAATCTGAATTCTGGATAAAATCTGAATGAACCTGTTTGGATTCTAAATTCCAAAATCTAACTTTTTTGTTGTTTGTTGCATACATGTCTTTTTTGCCCTTCTATTTCATGCCTCATCAGTGAAGACAAAAAAAATTGCAGAGTGCAAGAATGCAACGGCATACAGGTTCTACATAATATTTGTCAATACAAACACCCTCTCACATAGCTTTACTCTTCACTATGAAACAAAGCATTTGCTATAGCATCTCGAAACGCATTCATGTCGATATCCTCGTCACCTAAAAGGTTCGTAGCACCACTTGCTTGAGAAGCAGCTATCGCCGGCATTGGCATGTACTCCTCATCTTGGTCACACATATCAAAGTCTTGATCCCTCATATTACTTTCTCGAATGAAATTATGTAGAGCCATCGAAGCAAGGATTATTTTGCTTTGCTTATTCAATGGATAACTCGGCAAGTCTAACAACATCCGCCATTTCATCTTCAATACTCCAAATGACCGCTCAATGACATTGCGCAGGGATGAGTGCAAATAATTGAATACCTCTTTTTTACCTCTTGGTCTTGGACCTTGTTGAAATTCCGGCAAATGATACTTCGTTCCCTTATAAGGTGCAAGATAACCCGGTCGATTAGGGTACCCCGAATCCACAAGATAAAATTTCCCTAATACATAAAATTGCATAATTGTAACATAGAACCAATAATTTTTGCCACATTTAAATAACATGCTTATTTACCTTGCGGCGGATGAGGGAACTTATCACCATATTTGTTTATTGCGTCGTTGAAAATCCTCATGTCATGTACAGACCCCGGCCATCCCGCAACCGCAAACGTGAATCTCATGTCGAAGTCACAAATAGCCAATACGTTTTGACTCGAGTAACCATGTCGACCAACATGTTGAAGCACTTTTGACGATGGAACAACAACCGGGATGTGCGTTCCGTCTATTGCCCCAATACAATTGTCAAAGTGAGGTGAGAACCGAGGATTCCGCAATCTAGGATGGACTGTTCTAAAATGAGGATCTCTAGGTTTTATAACATCAGCTGAGAGCCTAAATACACTATCCAAGACTTGTTCAAATTTCCTACTAACCGTCTCAATCGACCTCTCAAAACGATTTTCAGCTTGTCTCAATGATTGTGGTGCTCCAATGATCCACAGGAACATAGCCAATGACTCAATGGAGCTCATCCTTTTTGATGAGTTCAGTCCATATGATGACACCAACACATCATGCAGCCGCCAAAAAAGTTCCCTACTCATTCTAAACATGTCGTAGCAAGCTGTTGGATTGCTAAGTGTTGTCATGACCCACTCATATCCAGAAAGACCAGTTTTCACCTTCTTAGTTTTGTTCATGAAAGCAGATTCGTAGTACATACCGAAAATGCAGGCCACAGCTCCAAATTGATGCACAAGCTCCAATTGTCCCAGTGCATTCCTGTTTACTTCATCTTCATCAGTTGAAGAAGATTTACCCGCTGACTCATCATCATCATCACTTGAGGAATAGGTCATCTACATAACACAAATATATGTCAAACAAAAATCCCAAATAAAAGGTGATGACTAATATATAACCATAACACAGACTTTAACAAAATAGACATCCCACATAACAAAAGAGTTCGTCATATATACATGCCATAAGTCACAAGCTACTTGCTGTTCTTCTTCTAGACAGCACATCACAAAAGAGATCATATATACATGCCACAAGTTAACTGTGTACTTCTTTCCTTCTCCTGCCCATCACACATCACAAAAGAGACCTTCAAGTTCATTGTCTACTTGCTTTTCTTCTCCTGGCACCACCTCTTCAACCAGGCTAGCCTTGCTTCTTTGGTGGTCAAACTGAGAAACACGGCACGATGCTCTGTTTTGACAAATAATTTGCTAGCCATAAAATGCTCATCAGTTCCTTCAACTGCCCCACTCTCTACCGCCAAACGCATACAGTGTTGTACAGATTCGAAAATGTAGTCCCCCTGCAATGCCTTCTGAGCAACAGCACAATTTTCTTGCATAGTCTCCCATATCCCCTTCATTACCTTCACCATAGGACTCTTTGTCCTCTTCCTCGGGCTAGTTGCAGTAGTGCTAGTACTCCTGCACCGCTTTCTAGGAAGGGTACGTTCAGGACTCCTGTCACCAACATCACCTTCATCACTTTCAATTACCTGTTCGCCAGGTATGCAAGAAGATGACCCATCCACTGCAATATTCTGAAACATCACTTGAAGCTCATCTAGATTATCTGGAGGCCCATATCGCAGCTTCCTCCATTCGCCATGATTCTGAAATGAATATAGAAAAGACATTAATGCACAAAGCTCATGCCTCACAAGTATGTTCAATATGGAAGTAGCAGGGGATAGGCGTCAAATACCTTTGTGTGCTTTTTCCACCAAGCGTCATCTCCCACGACCGTGCCCCTACCCCATCCAAGTCCACTCTGTTTGTTTGCATACAACCAGAAGGCATACATGCGTCGAAGGGCGTCCCATCGGTTCTTGAACTGCTGCTTGGAGTGACGCAGTCCTGTCCTCTCTTCAAATTTCGCAGCTATGTTGTTGTAGGCCCTATTAGTCAAGTGTCCTTTATTGCTGTTACCGGCTGTAATTTCCTCAACACAAAGCTCACAGAATGCAGCATTACTGGCGCTATTGGCCCAGTCAGCCTTGTCAAATAGGTCGTCGGTCTATTATACAAATAGAATTATAATGACATAGGTGAAAAAATAGAACTGAGTCAAGTGGATAAAAAATACAGTATATCAACTAGCATTCATCCCACAATTTCCACTATCATATGCTTTGAGTGAAGCACGTCAAAGACTGTCAGCTAACTTAAAGTATAACAGTTGCAACTTGAATAAACTTATGTTAGTTCAACAATGCTGCACGAAGTTGCAGACAATTTGTAAATAATGTCATAAGGTCTTTCATTGGTGC